>NW_028243998.1:600000-1067753 GCF_964263255.1 Lissotriton vulgaris
CAAAAGAGATAACACCCCCCCATTACGTCATGCTTCAGAAATGTGGAAAATGGTCCATGTTCAAATGTTTTATTTTTGAACGTCAGTTCACATTTGTAGGTGGATCATCAGTGTTAGAGCTAAAATGTGCATGTTTAAAGTGATTTTCATGCTTCCAGGGGCTTGGGAAGTGAATTAAATACTATTTGGAGGCATTTAATGTTCAATCAAAAACAGCTGATTTTTGACGAAAGAGATAACACCCCCCCATTACGTCATGCTTCAGAAATGTGGAAAATGGTCGGTTTTCAAATGTTTTCTTTTTGAACGTCAGTTCACATTTGTAGGTGGATCATCAGTGTTAGAGCTAAAATTAGCATGTTTAAAGTGATTTTCATGCTTCTGGGGCCCTAAACACAAGATTTATGGAATGGTTAAAAGTGCATGAAAATGGCCAATTTACTCACTCTGAGTTCTCAAAAAGGGTTTCTTCACCCCGGGAAGTTAATTAAATACCATTTGGAGGCATTTAATGTTCAAGCAAAAACGGCTGATTTTCGACAAAAGAGATAACACCCCCCCATTACGTCATGCTTCAGAAATGTGGAAAATGGTCCATTTTCAAATGTTTTATTTTTGAACGTCAGTTCACATTTGTAGGTGGATCATCAGTGTTAGAGCTAAAATTAGCATGTTTAAAGTGATTTTCATGCTTCCAGGGGCTTGGGAAGTGAATTAAATACTATTTGGAGGCATTTAATGTTCAATCAAAAACAGCTGATTTTTGACAAAAGAGATAACACCCCCCCATTACGTCATGCTTCAGAAATGTGGAAAATGGTCCGTTTTCAAATGTTTTATTTTTGAACGTCAGTTCACATTTGTAGGTGGATCATCAGTGTTAGAGCTAAAATTAGCATGTTTAAAGTGATTTTCATGCTTCCAGGGGCCCTAAACACAAGATTTATGGAATGGTTAAAAGTGCATGAAAATGGCCAATTTACTCACTCTGAGTTCTCAAAAAGGGTTTCTTCACCCAGGGAAGTTAATTAAATACCATTTGGAGGCATTTAATGTTCGAGCAAAAACGGCTGATTTTTGACAAAAGAGATAACACCCCCCCATTACATCATGCCTCAGAAATGTGGAAAATGGTCCGTTTTCAAATGTTTTATTTTTGAACGTCAGTTCACATTTGTAGGTGGATCATCAGTGTTAGAGCTAAAATTAGCATGTTTAAAGTGATTTTCATGCTTCCAGGGGCTCGGGAAGTGAATTAAATAGTATTTGGAGGCATTTAATGTTCAATCAAAAACAGCTGGTTTTTGACAAAAAAGATAACACCCCCCCATTGCGTCATGCTTCAGAAATGTGGAAAATGGTCCGTTTTCAAATGTTTTCTTTTTGAACGTCAGTTCACATTTGTAGGTGGATCATCAGTGTTAGAGCTAAAATTAGCATGTTTAAAGGGATTTTCATGCTTCCAGGGGCTCGGGAAGTGAATTAAATACTATTTGGAGGCATTTAATGTTCAATCAAAAACAGCTGATTTTTGACAAAAGAGATAACACCCCCCCATTATGTCATGCTTCTGAAATGTGGAAAATGGTCCGTTTTCAAATGTTTTCTTTTTGAACGTCAGTTCACATTTGTAGGTGGATCATCAGTGTTAGAGCTAAAATTAGCATGTTTAAAGTGATTTTCATGCTTCCAGGGGCTTGGGAAGTGAATTAAATACTATTTGGAGGCATTTAATGTTCAATCAAAAACAGCTGATTTTTGACGAAAGAGATAACACCCCCCCATTACGTCATGCTTCAGAAATGTGGAAAATGGTCCGTTTTCAAATGTTTTATTTTTGAACATCAGTTCACATTTGTAGGTGGATCATCAGTGTTAGAGCTAAAATTAGCATGTTTAAAGTGATTTTCATGCTTCCAGGGGCTCGGGAAGTGAATTAAATACTATTTGGAGGCATTTAATGTTCAATCAAAAACAGCTGATTTTTGACAAAAGAGATAACACCCCCCCATTACGTCATGCTTCAGAAATGTGGAAAATGGTCCATTTTCAAATGTTTTATTTTTGAACATCAGTTCACATTTGTAGGTGGATCATCAGTGTTAGAGCTAAAATTAGCATGTTTAAAGTGATTTTTATGCTTCCAGGGGCCCTAAACATAAGATTTATGGAATGGTAAAAGTCCATGAAAATGGCCAATTTACTCACTTTGAGTTCTCAAAAAGGGTTTCTTCACCCCGGGAAGTTAATTAAATACCATTCGGAGGCATTTAATGTTCGAGCAAAAACGGCTGATTTTTGACAAAAGAGATAACACCCCCCCATTACGTCATGCTTCAGAAATGTGGAAAATGGTCCGTTTTCAAATGTTTTATTTTTGAACATCAGTTCACATTTGTAGGTGGATCATCAGTGTTAGAGCTAAAATTAGCATGTTTAAAGTGATTTTCATGCTTCCAGGGGCTTGGGAAGTGAATTAAATACTATTTGGAGGCATTTAATGTTCAATCAAAAACAGCTGATTTTTGACGAAAGAGATAACACCCCCCCATTACGTCATGCTTCAGAAATGTGGAAAATGGTCGGTTTTCAAATGTTTTCTTTTTGAACGTCAGTTCACATTTGTAGGTGGATCATCAGTGTTAGAGCTAAAATTAGCATGTTTAAAGTGATTTTCATGCTTCCAGGGGCCCTAAACACAAGATTTATAGAATGGTTAAAAGTGCATGAAAATGGCCAATTTACTCACTCTGAGTTCTCAAAAAGGGTTTCTTCACCCCGGGAAGTTAATTAAATACCATTTGGAGGCATTTAATGTTCGAGCAAAAACGGCTGATTTTCGACAAAAGAGATAACACCCCCCCATTACGTCATGCTTCAGAAATGTGGAAAATGGTCAGTTTTCAAATGTTTCATTTTTGAACGTCAGTTCACATTTGTAGGTGGATCATCAGTGTTAGAGCTAAAATTAGCATGTTTAAAGTGATTTTCATGCTTCCAGGGGCTCGGGAAGTGAATTAAATACTATTTGGAGGCATTTAATGTTCAATCAAAAACAGCTGATTTTTGACAAAAGAGATAACACCCCCCCATTACGTCATGCTTTAGAAATGTGGAAAATGGTCCGTTTTCAAATGTTTTCTTTTTGAACGTCAGTTCACATTTGTAGGTGGATCATCAGTGTTAGAGCTAAAATTAGCATGTTTAAAGGGATTTTCATGCTTCCAGGGGCTCGGGAAGTGAATTAAATACTATTTGGAGGCATTTAATGTTCAATCAAAAACAGCTGATTTTTGACAAAAGAGATAACACCCCCCCATTACGTCATGCTTCTGAAATGTGGAAAATGGTCCGTTTTCAAATGTTTTCTTTTTGAACGTCAGTTCACATTTGTAGGTGGATCATCAGTGTTAGAGCTAAAATTAGCATGTTTAAAGTGATTTTCATGCTTCCAGGGGCTTGGGAAGTGAATTAAATACTATTTGGAGGCATTTAATGTTCAATCAAAAACAGCTGATTTTTGACGAAAGAGATAACACCCCCCCATTACGTCATGCTTCAGAAATGTGGAAAATGGTCCGTTTTCAAATGTTTTATTTTTGAACATCAGTTCACATTTGTAGGTGGATCATCAGTGTTAGAGCTAAAATTAGCATGTTTAAAGTGATTTTCATGCTTCCAGGGGCTCGGGAAGTGAATTAAATACTATTTGGAGGCATTTAATGTTCAATCAAAAACAGCTGATTTTTGACAAAAGAGATAACACCCCCCCATTACGTCATGCTTCAGAAATGTGGAAAATGGTCCATTTTCAAATGTTTTATTTTTGAACGTCAGTTCACATTTGTAGGTGGATCATCAGTGTTAGAGCTAAAATTAGAATGTTTAAAGTGATTTTCATGCTTCCAGGGGCTTGGGAAGTGAATTAAATACTATTTGGAGGCATTTAATGTTCAATCAAAAACAGCTGATTTTTGACGAAAGAGATAACACCCCCCCATTACGTCATGCTTCAGAAATGTGGAAAATGGTCCGTTTTCAAATGTTTTATTTTTGAACGTCAGTTCACATTTGTAGGTGGATCATCAGTGTTAGAGCTAAAATTAGCATGTTTAAAGTGATTTTCATGCTTCCAGGGGCTCAGGAAGTGAATTAAATACTATTTGGAGGCATTTAATGTTCAATCAAAAACAGCTGATTTTTTGACAAAAGAGATAACACCCCCCCATTACGTCATGCTTCAGAAATGTGGAAAATGGTCCGTTTTTAAATGTTTTTTTTTTGAACATCAGTTCACATTTGTAGGTGGATCATCAGTGTTAGAGCTAAAATTAGCATGTTTAAAGTGATTTTCATGCTTCCAGGGGCTTGGGAAGTGAATTAAATACTATTTGGAGGCATTTAATGTTCAATCAAAAACAGCTAATTTTTGACGAAAGAGATAACACCCCCCCCATCACGTCATGCTTCAGAAATTTGGAAAATGGTCGGTTTTCAAATGTTTTCTTTTTGAACGTCAGTTCACATTTGTAGGTGGATCATCAGTGTTAGAGCTAAAATTAGCATGTTTAAAGTGATTTTCATGCTTCCAGGGGCCCTAAACACAAGATTTATGGAATAGTTATAAGTGCATGAAAATGGCCAATTTACTCACTCTGAGTTCTCAAAAAGGGTTTCTTCACCCCGGGAAGTTAATTAAATACCATTTGGAGGCCTTTAATGTTCGAGCAAAAACGGCTGATTTTCGACAAAAGAGATAACACCCCCCCATTACGTCATGCTTCAGAAATGTGGAAAATGGTCCATGTTCAAATGTTTTATTTTTGAACATCAGTTCACATTTGTAGGTGGATCATCAGTGTTAGAGCTAAAATTTGCATGTTTAAAGTGATTTTCATGCTTCCAGGGGCTTGGGAAGTGAATTAAATACTATTTGGAGGCATTTAATGTTCAATCAAAAACAGCTGATTTTTGACGAAAGAGATAACACCCCCCCATTACGTCATGCTTCAGAAATGTGGAAAATGGTCGGTTTTCAAATGTTTTCTTTTTGAACGTCAGTTCACATTTGTAGGTGGATCATCAGTGTTAGAGCTAAAATTAGCATGTTTAAAGTGATTTTCATGCTTCTGGGGCCCTAAACACAAGATTTATGGAATGGTTAAAAGTGCATGAAAATGGCCAATTTACTCACTCTGAGTTCTCAAAAAGGGTTTCTTCACCCCGGGAAGTTAATTAAATACCATTTGGAGGCATTTAATGTTCAAGCAAAAACGGCTGATTTTCGACAAAAGAGATAACACCCCCCCATTACGTCATGCTTCAGAAATGTGGAAAATGGTCCATTTTCAAATGTTTTATTTTTGAACGTCAGTTCACATTTGTAGGTGGATCATCAGTGTTAGAGCTAAAATTAGCATGTTTAAAGTGATTTTCATGCTTCCAGGGGCTTGGGAAGTGAATTAAATACTATTTGGAGGCATTTAATGTTCAATCAAAAACAGCTGATTTTTGACAAAAGAGATAACACCCCCCCATTATGTCATGCTTCTGAAATGTGGAAAATGGTCCGTTTTCAAATGTTTTCTTTTTGAACGTCAGTTCACATTTGTAGGTGGATCATCAGTGTTAGAGCTAAAATTAGCATGTTTAAAGTGATTTTCATGCTTCCAGGGGCTTGGGAAGTGAATTAAATACTATTTGGAGGCATTTAATGTTCAATCAAAAACAGCTGATTTTTGACGAAAGAGATAACACCCCCCCATTACGTCATGCTTCAGAAATGTGGAAAATGGTCCGTTTTCAAATGTTTTATTTTTGAACATCAGTTCACATTTGTAGGTGGATCATCAGTGTTAGAGCTAAAATTAGCATGTTTAAAGTGATTTTCATGCTTCCAGGGGCTCGGGAAGTGAATTAAATACTATTTGGAGGCATTTAATGTTCAATCAAAAACAGCTGATTTTTGACAAAAGAGATAACACCCCCCCCATTACGTCATGCTTCAGAAATGTGGAAAATGGTCCATTTTCAAATGTTTTATTTTTGAACATCAGTTCACATTTGTAGGTGGATCATCAGTGTTAGAGCTAAAATTAGCATGTTTAAAGTGATTTTTATGCTTCCAGGGGCCCTAAACATAAGATTTATGGAATGGTTAAAAGTCCATGAAAATGGCCAATTTACTCACTTTGAGTTCTCAAAAAGGGTTTCTTCACCCCGGGAAGTTAATTAAATACCATTCGGAGGCATTTAATGTTCGAGCAAAAACGGCTGATTTTTGACAAAAGAGATAACACCCCCCCATTACGTCATGCTTCAGAAATGTGGAAAATGGTCCGTTTTCAAATGTTTTATTTTTGAACATCAGTTCACATTTGTAGGTGGATCATCAGTGTTAGAGCTAAAATTAGCATGTTTAAAGTGATTTTCATGCTTCCAGGGGCTTGGGAAGTGAATTAAATACTATTTGGAGGCATTTAATGTTCAATCAAAAACAGCTGATTTTTGACGAAAGAGATAACACCCCCCCATTACGTCATGCTTCAGAAATGTGGAAAATGGTCGGTTTTCAAATGTTTTCTTTTTGAACGTCAGTTCACATTTGTAGGTGGATCATCAGTGTTAGAGCTAAAATTAGCATGTTTAAAGTGATTTTCATGCTTCCAGGGGCCCTAAACACAAGATTTATAGAATGGTTAAAAGTGCATGAAAATGGCCAATTTACTCACTCTGAGTTCTCAAAAAGGGTTTCTTCACCCCGGGAAGTTAATTAAATACCATTTGGAGGCATTTAATGTTCAAGCAAAAACGGCTGATTTTCGACAAAAGAGATAACACCCCCCCATTACGTCATGCTTCAGAAATGTGGAAAATGGTCCATTTTCAAATGTTTTATTTTTGAACGTCAGTTCACATTTGTAGGTGGATCATCAGTGTTAGAGCTAAAATTAGCATGTTTAAAGTGATTTTCATGCTTCCAGGGGCTTGGGAAGTGAATTAAATACTATTTGGAGGCATTTAATGTTCAATCAAAAACAGCTGATTTTTTGACAAAAGAGATAACACCCCCCCATTACGTCATGCTTCAGAAATGTGGAAAATGGTCCGTTTTCAAATGTTTTATTTTTGAACGTCAGTTCACATTTGTAGGTGGATCATCAGTGTTAGAGCTAAAATTAGCATGTTTAAAGTGATTTTCATGCTTCCAGGGGCTCGGGAAGTGAATTAAATACTATTTGGAGGCATTTAATGTTCAATCAAAAACAGCTGGTTTTTGACAAAAAAGATAACACCCCCCCATTGCGTCATGCTTCAGAAATGTGGAAAATGGTCCGTTTTCAAATGTTTTCTTTTTGAACGTCAGTTCACATTTGTAGGTGGATCATCAGTGTTAGATCTAAAATTAGCATGTTTAAAGTGATTTTCATGCTTCCAGGGGCCCTAAACACAAGAACTATGGAATGGTTAAAAGTGCATGAAAATGGCCAATTTACTCACTCTGAGTTCTCAAAAAGGGTTTCTTCACCCCGGGAAGTTAATTAAATACCATTTGGAGGCATTTAATGTTCGAGCAAAAACGGCTGATTTTCGACAAAAGAGATAACACCCCCCCCCATTACGTCATGCTTCAGAAATGTGGAAAATGGTCCGTTTTCAAATGTTTTATTTTTGAACGTCAGTTCACATTTGTAGGTGGATCATCAGTGTTAGAGCTAAAATTAGCATGTTTAAAGTGATTTTCATGCTTCCAGGGGCTCGGGAAGTGAATTAAATACTATTTGGAGGCATTTAATGTTCAATCAAAAACAGCTGATTTTTGACAAAAGAGATAACACCCCCCCATTACGTCATGCTTCAGAAATGTGGAAAATGGTCCGTTTTCAAATGTTTTATTTTTGAACGTCAGTTCACATTTGTAGGTGGATCATCAGTGTTAGAGCTAAAATTAGCATGTTTAAAGTGATTTTCATGCTTCCAGGGGCTCGGGAAGTGAATTAAATACTATTTGGAGGCATTTAATGTTCAATCAAAAACAGCTGATTTTTGACAAAAGAGATAACACCCCCCCATTACGTCATGCTCCAGAAATGTGGAAAATGGTCCGTTTTCAAATGTTTTATTTTTGAACGTCAGTTCACATTTGTAGGTGGATCATCAGTGTTAGAGCTAAAATTAGCATGTTTAAAGTGATTTTCATGCTTCCAGGGGCTCGGGAAGTGAATTAAATACTATTTGGAGGCATTTAATGTTCAATCAAAAACAGCTGATTTTTGACAAAAGAGATAACACCCCCCCATTACGTCATGCTTCAGAAATGTGGAAAATGGTCCGTTTTCAAATGTTTTCTTTTTGAACGTCAGTTCACATTTGTAGGTGGATCATCAGTGTTAGAGCTAAAATTAGCATGTTTAAAGTGATTTTCATGCTTCCAGGGGCCCTAAACACAAGATTTATGGAATGGTTAAAAGTGCATGAAAATGGCCAATTTACTCACTCTGAGTTCTCAAAAAGGGTTTCTTCACCCCGGGAAGTTAATTAAATACCATTTGGAGGCATTTAATGTTCGAGCAAAAACGGCTGATTTTCGACAAAAGAGATAACACCCCCCCATTACGTCATGCTTCAGAAATGTGGAAAATGGTCCGTTTTCAAATGTTTTATTTTTTAACGTCAGTTCACATTTGTAGGTGGATCATCAGTGTTAGAGCTAAAATTAGCATGTTTAAAGTGATTTTCATGCTTCCAGGGGCTCGGGAAGTGAATTAAATACTATTTATAGGCATTTAATGTTCAATCAAAAACAGCTGATTTTTGACAAAAGAGATAACACACCCCCATTACGTCATGCTTCAGAAATGTGGAAAATGGTCCGTTTTCAAATGTTTTCTTTTTGAACGTCAGTTCACATTTGTAGGTGGATCATCAGTGTTAGAGCTAAAATTAGCATGTTTAAAGGGATTTTCATGCTTCCAGGGGCTCGGGAAGTGAATTAAATACTATTTGGAGGCATTTAATGTTCAATCAAAAACAGCTGATTTTTGACAAAAGAGATAACACCCCCCCATTACGTCATGCTTCTGAAATGTGGAAAATGGTCCGTTTTCAAATGTTTTCTTTTTGAACGTCAGTTCACATTTGTAGGTGGATCATCAGTGTTAGAGCTAAAATTAGCATGTTTAAAGTGATTTTCATGCTTCCAGGGGCTTGGGAAGTGAATTAAATACTATTTGGAGGCATTTAATGTTCAATCAAAAACAGCTGATTTTTGACGAAAGAGATAACACCCCCCCATTACGTCATGCTTCAGAAATGTGGAAAATGGTCCGTTTTCAAATGTTTTATTTTTGAACATCAGTTCACATTTGTAGGTGGATCATCAGTGTTAGAGCTAAAATTAGCATGTTTAAAGTGATTTTCATGCTTCCAGGGGCTCGGGAAGTGAATTAAATACTATTTGGAGGCATTTAATGTTCAATCAAAAACAGCTGATTTTTGACAAAAGAGATAACACCCCCCCATTACGTCATGCTTCAGAAATGTGGAAAATGGTCCATTTTCAAATGTTTTATTTTTGAACATCAGTTCACATTTGTAGGTGGATCATCAGTGTTAGAGCTAAAATTAGCATGTTTAAAGTGATTTTTATGCTTCCAGGGGCCCTAAACATAAGATTTATGGAATGGTTAAAAGTCCATGAAAATGGCCAATTTACTCACTTTGAGTTCTCAAAAAGGGTTTTCTTCACCCCGGGAAGTTAATTAAATACCATTCGGAGGCATTTAATGTTCGAGCAAAAACGGCTGATTTTTGACAAAAGAGATAACACCCCCCCATTACGTCATGCTTCAGAAATGTGGAAAATGGTCCGTTTTCAAATGTTTTATTTTTGAACATCAGTTCACATTTGTAGGTGGATCATCAGTGTTAGAGCTAAAATTAGCATGTTTAAAGTGATTTTCATGCTTCCAGGGGCTTGGGAAGTGAATTAAATACTATTTGGAGGCATTTAATGTTCAATCAAAAACAGCTGATTTTTGACGAAAGAGATAACACCCCCCCATTACGTCATGCTTCAGAAATGTGGAAAATGGTCGGTTTTCAAATGTTTTCTTTTTGAACGTCAGTTCACATTTGTAGGTGGATCATCAGTGTTAGAGCTAAAATTAGCATGTTTAAAGTGATTTTCATGCTTCCAGGGGCCCTAAACACAAGATTTATAGAATGGTTAAAAGTGCATGAAAATGGCCAATTTACTCACTCTGAGTTCTCAAAAAGGGTTTCTTCACCCCGGGAAGTTAATTAAATACCATTTGGAGGCATTTAATGTTCAAGCAAAAACGGCTGATTTTCGACAAAAGAGATAACACCCCCCCATTACGTCATGCTTCAGAAATGTGGAAAATGGTCCATTTTCAAATGTTTTATTTTTGAACGTCAGTTCACATTTGTAGGTGGATCATCAGTGTTAGAGCTAAAATTAGCATGTTTAAAGTGATTTTCATGCTTCCAGGGGCTTGGGAAGTGAATTAAATACTATTTGGAGGCATTTAATGTTCAATCAAAAACAGCTGATTTTTTGACAAAAGAGATAACACCCCCCCCATTACGTCATGCTTCAGAAATGTGGAAAATGGTCCGTTTTCAAATGTTTTATTTTTGAACGTCAGTTCACATTTGTAGGTGGATCATCAGTGTTAGAGCTAAAATTAGCATGTTTAAAGTGATTTTCATGCTTCCAGGGGCCCTAAACACAAGATTTATGGAATGGTTAAAAGTGCATGAAAATGGCCAATTTACTCACTCTGAGTTCTCAAAAAGGGTTTCTTCACCCAGGGAAGTTAATTAAATACCATTTGGAGGCATTTAATGTTCGAGCAAAAACGGCTGATTTTCGACAAAAGAGATAACACCCCCCATTACATCATGCTTCAGAAATGTGGAAAATGGTCCGTTTTCAAATGTTTTATTTTTGAACGTCAGTTCACATTTGTAGGTGGATCATCAGTGTTAGAGCTAAAATTAGCATGTTTAAAGTGATTTTCATGCTTCCAGGGGCTCGGGAAGTGAATTAAATACTATTTGGAGGCATTTAATGTTCAATCAAAAACAGCTGATTTTTGACAAAAGAGATAACACCCCCCCATTACGTCATGCTTCAGAAATGTGGAAAATGGTCCGTTTTCAAATGTTTTCTTTTTGAACGTCAGTTCACATTTGTAGGTGGATCATCAGTGTTAGAGCTAAAATTAGCATGTTTAAAGTGATTTTCATGCTGCCAGGGGCCCTAAACACAAGATTTATGGAATGGTTAAAAGTGCATGAAAATGGCCAATTTACTCACTCTGAGTTCTCAAAAAGGGGCTCATCACCCCGGGAAGTTAATTAAATACTATTTGGAGGCATTTAATGTTCGAGCAAAAACGGCTGATTTTCGACAAAAGAGATAACACCCCCCCCATTACGTCATGCTTCAGAAATGTGGAAAATGGTCCGTTTTCAAATGTTTTATTTTTGAACGTCAGTTCACATTTGTAGGTGGATCATCAGTGTTAGAGCTAAAATTAGCATGTTTAAAGTGATTTTCATGCTTCCAGGGGCGCGGGAAGTGAATTAAATACTATTTGGAGGCATTTATTGTTCAAGCAAAAACGGCTGATTTTCGACAAAAGAGATAACACCCCCCCATTACGTCATGCTTCAGAAATGTGGAAAATGGTCCGTTTTCAAATGTTTTATTTTTGAACGTCAGATCACATTTGTAGGTGGATCATCAGTGTTAGAGCTAAAATTAGCATGTTTAAAGTGGTTTTCATGCTTCCAGGGGCCCTAAACACAAGATTTATGGAATGGTTAAAAGTGCATGAAAATGGCCAATTTACTTACTCTGAGTTCTCAAAAAGGGTTTCTTCACCCAGGGAAGTTAATTAAATACCATTTGGAGGCATTTAATGTTCAAGCAAAAACGGCTGATTTTCGACAAAAGAGATAACACCCCCCCATTACGCCATGCTTCAGAAATGTGGAAAATGGTCCGTTTTCAAATGTTTTATTTTTGAACGTCAGTTCACATTTGTAGGTGGATCATCAGTGTTAGAGCTAAAATTAGCATGTTTAAAGTGATTTTCATGCTTCCAGGGGCTCGGGAAGTGAGTTAAATACTATTTGGAGGCATTTAATGTTCAATCAAAAACAGCTGATTTTTGACAAAAGAGATAACACCCCCCCATTACGTCATGCTTCAGAAATGTGGAAAATGGTCCGTTTTCAAATGTTTTATTTTTGAACGTCAGTTCACATTTGTAGGTGGATCATCAGTGTTAGAGCTAAAATTAGCATGTTTAAAGTGATTTTCATGCTTCCAGGGGCTCGGGAAGTGAATTAAATACTATTTGGAGGCATTTAATGTTCAAGCAAAAACGGCTGATTTTCGACAAAAGAGATAACACCCCCCCATTACGTCAAGCTTCAGAAATGTGGAAAATGGCCGTTTTCAAATATTTTCTTTTTGAACGTCAGTTCACATTTGTAGGTGGATCATCAGTGTTAGAGCTAAAATTAGCATGTTTAAAGTGGTTTTCATGCTTCCAGTGGCCCTAAACATAAGATTTATGGAATGGTTAAAAGTGCATGAAAATGGCCAATTTACTCACTCTGAGTTCTCAAAAAGGGTTTCTTCACCCAGGGAAGTTAATTAAATACCATTTGGAGGCATTTAATGTTCGAGCAAAAACGGCTGATTTTCGACAAAAGAGATAACACCCCACAATTACGTCATGCTTCAGAAATGTGGAAAATGGTCTGTTTTCAAATGTTTTATTTTTGAACGTCAGTTCACATTTGTAGGTGGATCATCAGTGTTAGAGCTAAAATTAGCATGCTTAAAGTGATTTTCATGCTTCCAGGGGCCCTAAACACAAGATTTATGGAATGGTTAAAAGTGCATGAAAATGGCCAATTTACTCACTCTGAGTTCTCAAAAAGGGTTTCTTCACCCCGGGAAGTTAATTAAATAACATTTGGAGGCATTAAATGTTCGAGCAACAATGGCTGATTTTCGACAAAAGAGATAACACCCCCCCATTACGTCAAGCTTCAGAAATGTGGAAAATGGTCCGTTTTCAAATGTTTTATTTTTGAACGTCAGTTCACATTTGTAGGTGGATCATCAGTGTTAGAGCTAAAATTCACATGTTTAAAGTGATTTTCATGCTTCCAGGGGCTCGGGAAGTGAATTAAATACTGCAAAAACGGCTGATTTTCGACAAAAGAGATAACACCCCCCCATTACGTCATACTTCAGAAATGTGGAAAATGGTCCGTTTTCAAATGTTTTATTTTTGAACGTCAGTTCACATTTGTAGGTGGATCATCAGTGTTAGAGCTAAAATTAGCATGTTTAAAGTGATTTTCATGCTTCCAGGGGCCCTAAACACAAGATTTATGGAATGGTTAAAAGTGCATGAAAATGGCCAATTTACTCACTCTGAGTTCTCAAAAAGGGTTTTTTCACCCCGGGAAGTTAATTAAATACCATTTGGAGGCATTTATTGTTCTAACAAAAACGGCTGATTTTCGACAAAAGAGATAACACCCCCCCATTACGTCATGCTTCAGAAATGTGGAAAATGGTCCGTTTTCAAATGTTTTATTTTTGAACGTCAGTTCACATTTGTAGGTGGATCATCAGTGTTAGAGCTAAAATTAGCATGTTTAAAGTGATTTTCATGCTTCCAGGGGCTCGGGAAGTGAATTAAATACTATTTGGAGGCATTTAATGTTCAATCAAAAACAGCTGATTTTTGACAAAAGAGATAACACCCCCCCATTACGTCATGCTTCAGAAATGTGGAAAATGGTCCGTTTTCAAATGTTTTCTTTTTGAACGTCAGTTCACATTTGTAGGTGGATCATCAGTGTTAGAGCTAAAATTAGCATGTTTAAAGTGATTTTCATGCTGCCAGGGGCCCTAAACACAAGATTTATGGAATGGTTAAAAGTGCATGAAAATGGCCAATTTACTCACTCTGAGTTCTCAAAAAGGGGTTCATCACCCCGGGAAGTTAATTAAATACTATTTGGAGGCATTTAATGTTCGAGCAAAAACGGCTGATTTTCGACAAAAGAGATAACACCCCCCCCCCATTACGTCATGCTTCAGAAATGTGGAAAATGGTCCGTTTTCAAATGTTTTATTTTTGAACGTCAGTTCACATTTGTAGGTGGATCATCAGTGTTAGAGCTAAAATTAGCATGTTTAAAGTGATTTTCATGCTTCCAGGGGCTCGGGAAGTGAATTAAATACTATTTGGAGGCATTTATTGTTCAAGCAAAAACGGCTGATTTTCGACAAAAGAGATAACACCCCCCCCATTACGTCATGCTTCAGAAATGTGGAAAATGGTCCGTTTTCAAATGTTTTATTTTTGAACGTCAGATCACATTTGTAGGTGGATCATCAGTGTTAGAGCTAAAATTAGCATGTTTAAAGTGGTTTTCATGCTTCCAGGGGCCCTAAACACAAGATTTATGGAATGGTTAAAAGTGCATGAAAATGGCCAATTTACTCACTCTGAGTTCTCAAAAAGGGTTTCTTCACCCAGGGAAGTTAATTAAATACCATTTGGAGGCATTTAATGTTCGAGCAAAAACGGCTGATTTTTGACAAAAGAGATAACACCCCCCCCATTACGTCATGCTTCAGAAATGTGGAAAATGGTCCGTTTTCAAATGTTTTTTTTTTGAACGTCAGTTCACATTTGTAGGTGGATCATCAGTGTTAGAGCTAAAATTAGCATGTTTAAAGTGATTTTCATGCTTCCAGGGGCTCGGGAAGTGAATTAAATACTATTTGGAGGCATTTAATGTTCAACCAAAAACGGCTGATTTTCGACAAAAGAGATAACACCCCCCCATTACGTCAAGCTTCAGAAATGTGGAAAATGGCCGTTTTCAAATATTTTCTTTTTGTACGTCAGTTCACATTTGTAGGTGGATCATCAGTGTTAGAGCTAAAATTAGCATGTTTAAAGTGATTTTCATGCTTCCAGGGGCCCTAAACATAAGATTTATGGAATGGTTAAAAGTGCATGAAAATGGCCAATTTACTCACTCTGAGTTCTCAAAAAGGGTTTCTTCAGCCCGGGAAGTTAATTAAATACCATTTGGAGGCATTTAATGTTCGAGCAAAAATGGCTGATTTTCGACAAGAGAGATAACCCCCCCATTACGTCATGCTTCAGAAATGTGGAAAATGGTCCGTTTTCAAATGTTTTATTTTTGAACGTCAGTTCACATTTGTAGGTGGATCATCAGTGTTAGAGCTAAAATTAGCATGTTTAAAGTGATTTTCATGCTTCCAGGGGCTCGGGAAGTGAATTAAATACTATTTGGAGGCATTTAATGTTCAAGCAAAAACGGCTGATTTTCGACAAAAGAGATAACACCCCCCCATTACGTCATGCTTCAGAAATGTGGAAAATGGTCCGTTTTCAAATGTTTTATTTTTGAATGTCAGTTCACATTTGTAGGTGGATCATCAGTGTTAGAGCTAAAATTAGCATGTTTAATGTGGTTTTCATGCTTCCAGGGGCCCTAAACACAAGATTTATGGAATGGTTAAAAGTGCATGAAAATGGCCAATTTACTCACTCTGAGTTCTCAAAAAGGGTTTCTTCACCCAGGGAAGTGAATTAAATACTATTTGGAGGCATTTAATGTTCAATCAAAAACAGCAGATTTTTGACAAAAGAGATAACACCCCCCATTACGTCATGCTTCAGAAATGTGGAAAATGGTCCGTTTTCAAATGTTTTATTTTTGAACGTCAGTTCACATTTGTAGGTGGATCATCAGTGTTAGAGCTAAAATTAGCATGTTTAAAGTGATTTTCATGCTTCCAGGGGCTCAGGAAGTGAATTAAATACTATTTGGAGGCATTTAATGTTCAATCAAAAACAGCTGATTTTTGACAAAAGAGATAACACCCCCCCATTACGTCATGCTTCAGAAATGTGGAAAATGGTCCGTTTTCAAATGTTTTCTTTTTGAACGTCAGTTCACATTTGTAGGTGGATCATCAGTGTTAGAACTAAAATTAGCATGTTTAAAGTGATTTTCATGCTTCCAGGGGCCCTAAACACAAGATTTATGGAATGGTTAAAAGTGCATGAAAATGGCCAATTTACTCACTCTGAGTTCTCAAAAAGGGTTTCTTCACCCCGGGAAGTTAATTAAATACCATTTGGAGGCATTTAATGTTCGAGCAAAAACGGCTGATTTTCGACAAAAGAGATAACACCCCCCCATTACGTCATGCTTCAGAAATGTGGAAAATGGTCCGTTTTCAAATGTTTTATTTTTGAACGTCAGTTCACATTTGTAGGTGGATCATCAGTGTTAGAGCTAAAATTAGCATGTTTAAAGTGATTTTCATGCTTCCAGGGGCTCGGAAAGTGAATTAAATACTATTTGGAGGCATTTAATGTTCAATCAAAAACAGCTGATTTTTGACAAAAGAGATAACACCCCCCCATTACGTCATGCTTCAGAAATGTGGAAAATGGTCCGTTTTCAAATGTTTTATTTTTGAACGTCAGTTCACATTTGTAGGTGGATCATCAGTGTTAGAGCTAAAATTAGCATGTTTAAAGTGATTTTCATGCTTCCAGGGGCCCTAAACACAAGATTTATGGAATGGTTAAAAGTGCATGAAAATGGCCAATTTACTCACTCTGAGTACTCAAAAAGGGTTTCTTCACCCCGGGAAGTTAATTAAATACCATTTGGAGGCATTTAATGTTCGAGCAAAAACGGCTGATTTTCGACAAAAGAGATAACACCCCCCCATTACGTCATGCTTCAGAAATGTGGAAAATGGTCCGTTTTCAAATGTTTTATTTTTGAACGTCAGTTCACATTTGTAGGTGGATCATCAGTGTTAGAGCTAAAATTAGCATGTTTAAAGTGATTTTCATGCTTCCAGGGTCTCGGGAAGTGAATTAAATACTATTTGGAGGCATTTAATGTTCAAGCAAAAACAGCTGATTTTCAACAAAATATATAACAACCCCCCATTACGTCATGCTTCAGAAATGTGGAAAATGGTCCGTTTTCAAATGTTTTATTTTTGAACGTCAGTTCACATTTGTAGGTGGATCATCAGTGTTAGAGCTAAAATTAGCATGTTTAAAGTTGTTTTCATGCTTCCAGGGGCCCTAAACACAAGATTTATGGAATGGTTAAAAGTGCATGAAAATGGCCAATTTACTCACTCTGAGTTCTCAAAAAGGGTTTCTTCACCCAGGGAAGTTAATTAAATACCATTTGGAGGCATTTAATGTTCGAGCAAAAACGGCTGATTTTCGACAAAAGAGATAACACCCCCCCATTATGTCATGCTTCAGAAATGTGGAAAATGGTCCGTTTTCAAATGTTTTATTTTTGAACGTCAGTTCACATTTGTAGGTGGATCATCAGTGTTAGAGCTAAAATTAGCATGTTTAAAGTGGTTTTCATGCTTCCAGTGGCCCTAAACATAAGATTTATGGAATGGTTAAAAGTGCATGAAAATGGCCAATTTACTCACTCTGAGTTCTCAAAAAGGGTTTCTTCACCTTGGGAAGTTAATTAAATACCATTTGGAGGCATTTAATGTTCGAGCAAAAACGGCTGATTTTCGACAAAAGAGATAACACCCCCCCATTACGTCATGCTTCAGAAATGTGGAAAATGGTCAGTTTTCAAATGTTTTATTTTTGAACGTCAGCTCACATTTGTAGGTGGATCATCAGTGTTAGAGCTAAAATTAGCATGTTTAAAGTGATTTTCATGCTTCCAGGGGCTCAGGAAGTGAATTAAATACTATTTGGAGGCATTTAATGTTCAATCAAAAACAGCTGATTTTTGACAAAAGAGATAACACCCCCCCATTACGTCATGCTTCAGAAATGTGGACAATGGTCCGTTTTCAAAGGTTTTATTTTTGAACGTCAGTTCACATTTGTAGGTGGATCATCAGTGTTAGAGCTAAAATTAGCATGTTTAAAGTGATTTTCATGCTACCAGGGGCTCGGGAAGTGAATTAAATACTATTTGGAGGCATTTAATGTTCAATCAAAAACAGCTGATTTTTGACAAAAGAGATAACACCCCCCCATTACGTCATGCTTCAGAAATGTGGAAAATGGTCCGTTTTCAAATGTTTTCTTTTTGAACGTCAGTTCACATTTGTAGGTGGATCATCAGTGTTAGAGCTAAAATTAGCATGTTTAAAGTGATTTTCATGCTTCCAGGGGCCCTAAACACAGGATTTATGGAATGGTTAAAAGTGCATGAAAATGGCCAATTTACTCACTCTGAGTTCTCAAAAAGGGTTTCTTCACCCCGGGAAGTTAATTAAATACCATTTGGAGGCATTTAATGTTCGAGCAAAAACGGCTGATTTTCGACAAAAGAGATAACACCCCCCCATTACGTCATGCTTCAGAAATGTGGAAAATGGTCCGTTTTCAAATGTTTTATTTTTGAACATCAGTTCACATTTGTAGGTGGATCATCAGTGTTAGAGCTAAAATTAGCATGTTTAAAGTGATTTTCATGCTTCCAGGGGCTTGGGAAGTGAATTAAATACTATTTGGAGGCATTTAATGTTCAATCAAAAACAGCTAATTTTTGACGAAAGAGATAACACCCCCCCCATCACGTCATGCTTCAGAAATGTGGAAAATGGTCGGTTTTCAAATGTTTTCTTTTTGAACGTCAGTTCACATTTGTAGGTGGATCATCAGTGTTAGAGCTAAAATTAGCATGTTTAAAGTGATTTTCATGCTTCCAGGGGCCCTAAACACAAGATTTATGGAATAGTTAAAAGTGCATGAAAATGGCCAATTTACTCACTCTGAGTTCTCAAAAAGGGTTTCTTCACCCCGGGAAGTTAATTAAATACCATTTGGAGGCCTTTAATGTTCGAGCAAAAACGGCTGATTTTCGACAAAAGAGATAACACCCCCCCATTACGTCATGCTTCAGAAATGTGGAAAATGGTCCATGTTTAAATGTTTTATTTTTGAACGTCAGTTCACATTTGTAGGTGGATCATCAGTGTTAGAGCTAAAATTTGCATGTTTAAAGTGATTTTCATGCTTCCAGGGGCTTGGGAAGTGAATTAAATACTATTTGGAGGCATTTAATGTTCAATCAAAAACAGCTGATTTTTGACGAAAGAGATAACACCCCCCCATTACGTCATGCTTCAGAAATGTGGAAAATGGTCGGTTTTCAAATGTTTTCTTTTTGAACGTCAGTTCACATTTGTAGGTGGATCATCAGTGTTAGAGCTAAAATTAGCATGTTTAAAGTGATTTTCATGCTTCTGGGGCCCTAAACACAAGATTTATGGAATGGTTAAAAGTGCCTGAAAATGGCCAATTTACTCACTCTGAGTTCTCAAAAAGGGTTTCTTCACCCCGGGAAGTTAATTAAATACCATTTGGAGGCATTTAATGTTCAAGCAAAAACGGCTGATTTTCGACAAAAGAGATAACACCCCCCCATTACGTCATGCTTCAGAAATGTGGAAAATGGTCCATTTTCAAATGTTTTATTTTTGAACGTCAGTTCACATTTGTAGGTGGATCATCAGTGTTAGAGCTAAAATTAGCATGTTTAAAGTGATTTTCATGCTTCCAGGGGCTTGGGAAGTGAATTAAATACTATTTGGAGGCATTTAATGTTCAATCAAAAACAGCTGATTTTTGACAAAAGAGATAACACCCCCCCATTACGTCATGCTTCAGAAATGTGGAAAATGGTCCGTTTTCAAATGTTTTCTTTTTGAACGTCAGTTCACATTTGTAGGTGGATCATCAGTGTTAGAGCTAAAATTAGCATGTTTAAAGGGATTTTCATGCTTCCAGGGGCTCGGGAAGTGAATTAAATACTATTTGGAGGCATTTAATGTTCAATCAAAAACAGCTGATTTTTGACAAAAGAGATAACACCCCCCCATTACGTCATGCTTCTGAAATGTGGAAAATGGTCCGTTTTCAAATGTTTTCTTTTTGAACGTCAGTTCACATTTGTAGGTGGATCATCAGTGTTAGAGCTAAAATTAGCATGTTTAAAGTGATTTTCATGCTTCCAGGGGCTTGGGAAGTGAATTAAATACTATTTGGAGGCATTTAATGTTCAATCAAAAACAGCTGATTTTTGACGAAAGAGATAACACCCCCCCATTACGTCATGCTTCAGAAATGTGGAAAATGGTCCGTTTTCAAATGTTTTATTTTTGAACATCAGTTCACATTTGTAGGTGGATCATCAGTGTTAGAGCTAAAATTAGCATGTTTAAAGTGATTTTCATGCTTCCAGGGGCTCGGGAAGTGAATTAAATACTATTTGGAGGCATTTAATGTTCAATCAAAAACAGCTGATTTTTGACAAAAGAGATAACACCCCCCCATTACGTCATGCTTCAGAAATGTGGAAAATGGTCCATTTTCAAATGTTTTATTTTTGAACGTCAGTTCCCATTTGTAGGTGGATCATCAGTGTTAGAGCTAAAATTAGAATGTTTAAAGTGATTTTCATGCTTCCAGGGGCTTGGGAAGTGAATTAAATACTATTTGGAGGCATTTAATGTTCAATCAAAAACAGCTGATTTTTGACGAAAGAGATAACACCCCCCCATTACGTCATGCTTCAGAAATGTGGAAAATGGTCCGTTTTCAAATGTTTTATTTTTGAACGTCAGTTCACATTTGTAGGTGGATCATCAGTGTTAGAGCTAAAATTAGCATGTTTAAAGTGATTTTCATGCTTCCAGGGGCTCAGGAAGTGAATTAAATACTATTTGGAGGCATTTAATGTTCAATCAAAAACAGCTGATTTTTTGACAAAAGAGATAACACCCCCCCATTACGTCATGCTTCAGAAATGTGGAAAATGGTCCGTTTTTAAATGTTTTATTTTTGAACATCAGTTCACATTTGTAGGTGGATCATCAGTGTTAGAGCTAAAATTAGCATGTTTAAAGTGATTTTCATGCTTCCAGGGGCTTGGGAAGTGAATTAAATACTATTTGGAGGCATTTAATGTTCAATCAAAAACAGCTAATTTTTGACGAAAGAGATAACACCCCCCCCATCACGTCATGCTTCAGAAATGTGGAAAATGGTCGGTTTTCAAATGTTTTCTTTTTGAACGTCAGTTCACATTTGTAGGTGGATCATCAGTGTTAGAGCTAAAATTAGCATGTTTAAAGTGATTTTCATGCTTCCAGGGGCCCTAAACACAAGATTTATGGAATAGTTAAAAGTGCATGAAAATGGCCAATTTACTCACTCTGAGTTCTCAAAAAGGGTTTCTTCACCCCGGGAAGTTAATTAAATACCATTTGGAGGCCTTTAATGTTCGAGCAAAAACGGCTGATTTTCGACAAAAGAGATAACACCCCCCCATTACGTCATGCTTCAGAAATGTGGAAAATGGTCCATGTTCAAATGTTTTATTTTTGAACGTCAGTTCACATTTGTAGGTGGATCATCAGTGTTAGAGCTAAAATTTGCATGTTTAAAGTGATTTTCATGCTTCCAGGGGCTTGGGAAGTGAATTAAATACTATTTGGAGGCATTTAATGTTCAATCAAAAACAGCTGATTTTTGACGAAAGAGATAACACCCCCCCATTACGTCATGCTTTAGAAATGTGGAAAATGGTCCGTTTTCAAATGTTTTCTTTTTGAACGTCAGTTCACATTTGTAGGTGGATCATCAGTGTTAGAGCTAAAATTAGCATGTTTAAAGGGATTTTCATGCTTCCAGGGGCTCGGGAAGTAAATTAAATACTATTTGGAGGCATTTAATGTTCAATCAAAAACAGCTGATTTTTGACAAAAGAGATAACACCCCCCCATTACGTCATGCTTCTGAAATGTGGAAAATGGTCCGTTTTCAAATGTTTTCTTTTTGAACGTCAGTTCACATTTGTAGGTGGATCATCAGTGTTAGAGCTAAAATTAGCATGTTTAAAGTGATTTTCATGCTTCCAGGGGCTTGGGAAGTGAATTAAATACTATTTGGAGGCATTTAATGTTCAATCAAAAACAGCTGATTTTTGACGAAAGAGATAACACCCCCCCATTACGTCATGCTTCAGAAATGTGGAAAATGGTCCGTTTTCAAATGTTTTATTTTTGAACATCAGTTCACATTTGTAGGTGGATCATCAGTGTTAGAGCTAAAATTAGCATGTTTAAAGTGATTTTCATGCTTCCAGGGGCTCGGGAAGTGAATTAAATACTATTTGGAGGCATTTAATGTTCAATCAAAAACAGCTGATTTTTGACAAAAGAGATAACACCCCCCCATTACGTCATGCTTCAGAAATGTGGAAAATGGTCCATTTTCAAATGTTTTATTTTTGAACGTCAGTTCACATTTGTAGGTGGATCATCAGTGTTAGAGCTAAAATTAGAATGTTTAAAGTGATTTTCATGCTTCCAGGGGCTTGGGAAGTGAATTAAATACTATTTGGAGGCATTTAATGTTCAATCAAAAACAGCTGATTTTTGACGAAAGAGATAACACCCCCCCATTACGTCATGCTTCAGAAATGTGGAAAATGGTCCGTTTTCAAATGTTTTATTTTTGAACGTCAGTTCACATTTGTAGGTGGATCATCAGTGTTAGAGCTAAAATTAGCATGTTTAAAGTGATTTTCATGCTTCCAGGGGCTCAGGAAGTGAATTAAATACTATTTGGAGGCATTTAATGTTCAATCAAAAACAGCAGATTTTTTGACAAAAGAGATAACACCCCCCCATTACGTCATGCTTCAGAAATGTGGAAAATGGTCCGTTTTTAAATGTTTTATTTTTGAACATCAGTTCACATTTGTAGGTGGATCATCAGTGTTAGAGCTAAAATTAGCATGTTTAAAGTGATTTTCATGCTTCCAGGGGCTTGGGAAGTGAATTAAATACTATTTGGAGGCATTTAATGTTCAATCAAAAACAGCTAATTTTTGACGAAAGAGATAACACCCCCCCATCACGTCATGCTTCAGAAATTTGGAAAATGGTCGGTTTTCAAATGTTTTCTTTTTGAACGTCAGTTCACATTTGTAGGTGGATCATCAGTGTTAGAGCTAAAATTAGCATGTTTAAAGTGATTTTCATGCTTCCAGGGGCCCTAAACACAAGATTTATGGAATAGTTATAAGTGCATGAAAATGGCCAATTTACTCACTCTGAGTTCTCAAAAAGGGTTTCTTCACCCCGGGAAGTTAATTAAATACCATTTGGAGGCCTTTAATGTTCGAGCAAAAACGGCTGATTTTCGACAAAAGAGATAACACCCCCCCATTACGTCATGCTTCAGAAATGTGGAAAATGGTCCATGTTCAAATGTTTTATTTTTGAACATCAGTTCACATTTGTAGGTGGATCATCAGTGTTAGAGCTAAAATTTGCATGTTTAAAGTGATTTTCATGCTTCCAGGGGCTTGGGAAGTGAATTAAATACTATTTGGAGGCATTTAATGTTCAATCAAAAACAGCTGATTTTTGACGAAAGAGATAACACCCCCCCATTACGTCATGCTTCAGAAATGTGGAAAATGGTCGGTTTTCAAATGTTTTCTTTTTGAACGTCAGTTCACATTTGTAGGTGGATCATCAGTGTTAGAGCTAAAATTAGCATGTTTAAAGTGATTTTCATGCTTCTGGGGCCCTAAACACAAGATTTATGGAATGGTTAAAAGTGCATGAAAATGGCCAATTTACTCACTCTGAGTTCTCAAAAAGGGTTTCTTCACCCCGGGAAGTTAATTAAATACCATTTGGAGGCATTTAATGTTCAAGCAAAAACGGCTGATTTTCGACAAAAGAGATAACACCCCCCCATTACGTCATGCTTCAGAAATGTGGAAAATGGTCCATTTTCAAATGTTTTATTTTTGAACGTCAGTTCACATTTGTAGGTGGATCATCAGTGTTAGAGCTAAAATTAGCATGTTTAAAGTGATTTTCATGCTTCCAGGGGCTTGGGAAGTGAATTAAATACTATTTGGAGGCATTTAATGTTCAATCAAAAACAGCTGATTTTTGACAAAAGAGATAACACCCCCACATTATGTCATGCTTCTGAAATGTGGAAAATGGTCCGTTTTCAAATGTTTTCTTTTTGAACGTCAGTTCACATTTGTAGGTGGATCATCAGTGTTAGAGCTAAAATTAGCATGTTTAAAGTGATTTTCATGCTTCCAGGGGCTTGGGAAGTGAATTAAATACTATTTGGAGGCATTTAATGTTCAATCAAAAACAGCTGATTTTTGACGAAAGAGATAACACCCCCCCATTACGTCATGCTTCAGAAATGTGGAAAATGGTCCGTTTTCAAATGTTTTATTTTTGAACATCAGTTCACATTTGTAGGTGGATCATCAGTGTTAGAGCTAAAATTAGCATGTTTAAAGTGATTTTCATGCTTCCAGGGGCTCGGGAAGTGAATTAAATACTATTTGGAGGCATTTAATGTTCAATCAAAAACAGCTGATTTTTGACAAAAGAGATAACACCCCCCCCATTACGTCATGCTTCAGAAATGTGGAAAATGGTCCATTTTCAAATGTTTT
Organism: Lissotriton vulgaris; assembly: GCF_964263255.1. Classification (NCBI taxonomy): domain Eukaryota; kingdom Metazoa; phylum Chordata; class Amphibia; order Caudata; family Salamandridae; genus Lissotriton; species Lissotriton vulgaris. The sequence goes on from NW_028243998.1 coordinate 624,634, forward strand.
ATTTTTGAACATCAGTTCACATTTGTAGGTGGATCATCAGTGTTAGAGCTAAAATTAGCATGTTTAAAGTGATTTTTATGCTTCCAGGGGCCCTAAACATAAGATTTATGGAATGGTTAAAAGTCCATGAAAATGGCCAATTTACTCACTTTGAGTTCTCAAAAAGGGTTTCTTCACCCTGGGAAGTTAATTAAATACCATTCGGAGGCATTTAATGTTCGAGCAAAAACGGCTGATTTTTGACAAAAGAGATAACACCCCCCCATTACGTCATGCTTCAGAAATGTGGAAAATGGTCCGTTTTCAAATGTTTTATTTTTGAACATCAGTTCACATTTGTAGGTGGATCATCAGTGTTAGAGCTAAAATTAGCATGTTTAAAGTGATTTTCATGCTTCCAGGGGCTTGGGAAGTGAATTAAATACTATTTGGAGGCATTTAATGTTCAATCAAAAACAGCTGATTTTTGACGAAAGAGATAACACCCCCCCATTACGTCATGCTTCAGAAATGTGGAAAATGGTCGGTTTTCAAATGTTTTCTTTTTGAACGTCAGTTCACATTTGTAGGTGGATCATCAGTGTTAGAGCTAAAATTAGCATGTTTAAAGTGATTTTCATGCTTCCAGGGGCCCTAAACACAAGATTTATAGAATGGTTAAAAGTGCATGAAAATGGCCAATTTACTCACTCTGAGTTCTCAAAAAGGGTTTCTTCACCCCGGGAAGTTAATTAAATACCATTTGGAGGCATTTAATGTTCAAGCAAAAACGGCTGATTTTCGACAAAAGAGATAACACCCCCCCATTACGTCATGCTTCAGAAATGTGGAAAATGGTCCATTTTCAAATGTTTTATTTTTGAACGTCAGTTCACATTTGTAGGTGGATCATCAGTGTTAGAGCTAAAATTAGCATGTTTAAAGTGATTTTCATGCTTCCAGGGGCTTGGGAAGTGAATTAAATACTATTTGGAGGCATTTAATGTTCAATCAAAAACAGCTGATTTTTTGACAAAAGAGATAACACCCCCCCATTACGTCATGCTTCAGAAATGTGGAAAATGGTCCGTTTTCAAATGTTTTATTTTTGAACGTCAGTTCACATTTGTAGGTGGATCATCAGTGTTAGAGCTAAAATTAGCATGTTTAAAGTGATTTTCATGCTTCCAGGGGCTCGGGAAGTGAATTAAATACTATTTGGAGGCATTTAATGTTCAATCAAAAACAGCTGGTTTTTGACAAAAAAGATAACACCCCCCCATTGCGTCATGCTTCAGAAATGTGGAAAATGGTCCGTTTTCAAATGTTTTCTTTTTGAACGTCAGTTCACATTTGTAGGTGGATCATCAGTGTTAGATCTAAAATTAGCATGTTTAAAGTGATTTTCATGCTTCCAGGGGCCCTAAACACAAGAATTATGGAATGGTTAAAAGTGCATGAAAATGGCCAATTTACTCACTCTGAGTTCTCAAAAAGGGTTTCTTTACCCCGGGAAGTTAATTAAATACCATTTGGAGGCATTTAATGTTCGAGCAAAAACGGCTGATTTTCGACAAAAGAGATAACACCCCCCCCATTACGTCATGCTTCAGAAATGTGGAAAATGGTCCGTTTTCAAATGTTTTATTTTTGAACGTCAGTTCACATTTGTAGGTGGATCATCAGTGTTAGAGCTAAAATTAGCATGTTTAAAGTGATTTTCATGCTTCCAGGGGCTCGGGAAGTGAATTAAATACTATTTGGAGGCATTTAATGTTCAATCAAAAACAGCTGATTTTTGACAAAAGAGATAACACCCCCCCATTACGTCATGCTTCAGAAATGTGGAAAATGGTCCGTTTTCAAATGTTTTATTTTTGAACGTCAGTTCACATTTGTAGGTGGATCATCAGTGTTAGAGCTAAAATTAGCATGTTTAAAGTGATTTTCATGCTTCCAGGGGCTCGGGAAGTGAATTAAATACTATTTGGAGGCATTTAATGTTCAATCAAAAACAGCTGATTTTTGACAAAAGAGATAACACCCCCCCATTACGTCATGCTCCAGAAATGTGGAAAATGGTCCGTTTTCAAATGTTTTATTTTTGAACGTCAGTTCACATTTGTAGGTGGATCATCAGTGTTAGAGCTAAAATTAGCATGTTTAAAGTGATTTTCATGCTTCCAGGGGCTCGGGAAGTGAATTAAATACTATTTGGAGGCATTTAATGTTCAATCAAAAACAGCTGATTTTTGACAAAAGAGATAACACCCCCCCATTACGTCATGCTTCAGAAATGTGGAAAATGGTCCGTTTTCAAATGTTTTCTTTTTGAACGTCAGTTCACATTTGTAGGTGGATCATCAGTGTTAGAGCTAAAATTAGCATGTTTAAAGTGATTTTCATGCTTCCAGGGGCCCTAAACACAAGATTTATGGAATGGTTAAAAGTGCATGAAAATGGCCAATTTACTCACTCTGAGTTCTCAAAAAGGGTTTCTTCACCCCGGGAAGTTAATTAAATACCATTTGGAGGCATTTAATGTTCGAGCAAAAACGGCTGATTTTCGACAAAAGAGATAACACCCCCCCATTACGTCATGCTTCAGAAATGTGGAAAATGGTCCGTTTTCAAATGTTTTATTTTTTAACGTCAGTTCACATTTGTAGGTGGATCATCAGTGTTAGAGCTAAAATTAGCATGTTTAAAGTGATTTTCATGCTTCCAGGGGCTCGGGAAGTGAATTAAATACTATTTATAGGCATTTAATGTTCAATCAAAAACAGCTGATTTTTGACAAAAGAGATAACACACCCCCATTACGTCATGCTTCAGAAATGTGGAAAATGGTCCGTTTTCAAATGTTTTCTTTTTGAACGTCAGTTCACATTTGTAGGTGGATCATCAGTGTTAGAGCTAAAATTAGCATGTTTAAAGGGATTTTCATGCTTCCAGGGGCTCGGGAAGTGAATTAAATACTATTTGGAGGCATTTAATGTTCAATCAAAAACAGCTGATTTTTGACAAAAGAGATAACACCCCCCCATTACGTCATGCTTCTGAAATGTGGAAAATGGTCCGTTTTCAAATGTTTTCTTTTTGAACGTCAGTTCACATTTGTAGGTGGATCATCAGTGTTAGAGCTAAAATTAGCATGTTTAAAGTGATTTTCATGCTTCCAGGGGCTTGGGAAGTGAATTAAATACTATTTGGAGGCATTTAATGTTCAATCAAAAACAGCTGATTTTTGACGAAAGAGATAACACCCCCCCATTACGTCATGCTTCAGAAATGTGGAAAATGGTCCGTTTTCAAATGTTTTATTTTTGAACATCAGTTCACATTTGTAGGTGGATCATCAGTGTTAGAGCTAAAATTAGCATGTTTAAAGTGATTTTCATGCTTCCAGGGGCTCGGGAAGTGAATTAAATACTATTTGGAGGCATTTAATGTTCAATCAAAAACAGCTGATTTTTGACAAAAGAGATAACACCCCCCCATTACGTCATGCTTCAGAAATGTGGAAAATGGTCCATTTTCAAATGTTTTATTTTTGAACATCAGTTCACATTTGTAGGTGGATCATCAGTGTTAGAGCTAAAATTAGCATGTTTAAAGTGATTTTTATGCTTCCAGGGGCCCTAAACATAAGATTTATGGAATGGTTAAAAGTCCATGAAAATGGCCAATTTACTCACTTTGAGTTCTCAAAAAGGGTTTCTTCACCCCGGGAAGTTAATTAAATACCATTCGGAGGCATTTAATGTTCGAGCAAAAACGGCTGATTTTTGACAAAAGAGATAACACCCCCCCATTACGTCATGCTTCAGAAATGTGGAAAATGGTCCGTTTTCAAATGTTTTATTTTTGAACATCAGTTCACATTTGTAGGTGGATCATCAGTGTTAGAGCTAAAATTAGCATGTTTAAAGTGATTTTCATGCTTCCAGGGGCTTGGGAAGTGAATTAAATACTATTTGGAGGCATTTAATGTTCAATCAAAAACAGCTGATTTTTGACGAAAGAGATAACACCCCCCCATTACGTCATGCTTCAGAAATGTGGAAAATGGTCGGTTTTCAAATGTTTTCTTTTTGAACGTCAGTTCACATTTGTAGGTGGATCATCAGTGTTAGAGCTAAAATTAGCATGTTTAAAGTGATTTTCATGCTTCCAGGGGCCCTAAACACAAGATTTATAGAATGGTTAAAAGTGCATGAAAATGGCCAATTTACTCACTCTGAGTTCTCAAAAAGGGTTTCTTCACCCCGGGAAGTTAATTAAATACCATTTGGAGGCATTTAATGTTCAAGCAAAAACGGCTGATTTTCGACAAAAGAGATAACACCCCCCCATTACGTCATGCTTCAGAAATGTGGAAAATGGTCCATTTTCAAATGTTTTATTTTTGAACGTCAGTTCACATTTGTAGGTGGATCATCAGTGTTAGAGCTAAAATTAGCATGTTTAAAGTGATTTTCATGCTTCCAGGGGCTTGGGAAGTGAATTAAATACTATTTGGAGGCATTTAATGTTCAATCAAAAACAGCTGATTTTTTGACAAAAGAGATAACACCCCCCCCATTACGTCATGCTTCAGAAATGTGGAAAATGGTCCGTTTTCAAATGTTTTATTTTTGAACGTCAGTTCACATTTGTAGGTGGATCATCAGTGTTAGAGCTAAAATTAGCATGTTTAAAGTGATTTTCATGCTTCCAGGGGCTCGGGAAGTGAATTAAATACTATTTGGAGGCATTTAATGTTCAATCAAAAACAGCTGATTTTTGACAAAAGAGATAACACCCCCCCATTACGTCATGCTTCAGAAATGTGGAAAATGGTCCGTTTTCAAATGTTTTCTTTTTGAACGTCAGTTCACATTTGTAGGTGGATCATCAGTGTTAGAGCTAAAATTAGCATGTTTAAAGTGATTTTCATGCTGCCAGGGGCCCTAAACACAAGATTTATGGAATGGTTAAAAGTGCATGAAAATGGCCAATTTACTCACTCTGAGTTCTCAAAAAGGGGTTCATCACCCCGGGAAGTTAATTAAATACTATTTGGAGGCATTTAATGTTCGAGCAAAAACGGCTGATTTTCGACAAAAGAGATAACACCCCCCCCATTACGTCATGCTTCAGAAATGTGGAAAATGGTCCGTTTTCAAATGTTTTATTTTTGAACGTCAGTTCACATTTGTAGGTGGATCATCAGTGTTAGAGCTAAAATTAGCATGTTTAAAGTGATTTTCATGCTTCCAGGGGCGCGGGAAGTGAATTAAATACTATTTGGAGGCATTTATTGTTCAAGCAAAAACGGCTGATTTTCGACAAAAGAGATAACACCCCCCCATTACGTCATGCTTCAGAAATGTGGAAAATGGTCCGTTTTCAAATGTTTTATTTTTGAACGTCAGATCACATTTGTAGGTGGATCATCAGTGTTAGAGCTAAAATTAGCATGTTTAAAGTGGTTTTCATGCTTCCAGGGGCCCTAAACACAAGATTTATGGAATGGTTAAAAGTGCATGAAAATGGCCAATTTACTCACTCTGAGTTCTCAAAAAGGGTTTCTTCACCCAGGGAAGTTAATTAAATACCATTTGGAGGCATTTAATGTTCAAGCAAAAACGGCTGATTTTCGACAAAAGAGATAACACCCCCCCATTACGCCATGCTTCAGAAATGTGGAAAATGGTCCGTTTTCAAATGTTTTATTTTTGAACGTCAGTTCACATTTGTAGGTGGATCATCAGTGTTAGAGCTAAAATTAGCATGTTTAAAGTGATTTTCATGCTTCCAGGGGCTCGGGAAGTGAGTTAAATACTATTTGGAGGCATTTAATGTTCAATCAAAAACAGCTGATTTTTGACAAAAGAGATAACACCCCCCCATTACGTCATGCTTCAGAAATGTGGAAAATGGTCCGTTTTCAAATGTTTTATTTTTGAACGTCAGTTCACATTTGTAGGTGGATCATCAGTGTTAGAGCTAAAATTAGCATGTTTAAAGTGATTTTCATGCTTCCAGGGGCTCGGGAAGTGAATTAAATACTATTTGGAGGCATTTAATGTTCAAGCAAAAACGGCTGATTTTCGACAAAAGAGATAACACCCCCCCATTACGTCAAGCTTCAGAAATGTGGAAAATGGCCGTTTTCAAATATTTTCTTTTTGAACGTCAGTTCACATTTGTAGGTGGATCATCAGTGTTAGAGCTAAAATTAGCATGTTTAAAGTGGTTTTCATGCTTCCAGTGGCCCTAAACATAAGATTTATGGAATGGTTAAAAGTGCATGAAAATGGCCAATTTACTCACTCTGAGTTCTCAAAAAGGGTTTCTTCAGCCCGGGAAGTTAATTAGATACCATTTGGAGGCATTTAATGTTCGAGCAAAAATGGCTGATTTTCGACAAGAGAGATAACCCCCCCATTACGTCATGCTTCAGAAATGTGGAAAATGGTCCGTTTTCAAATGTTTTATTTTTGAACGTCAGTTCACATTTGTAGGTGGATCATCAGTGTTAGAGCTAAAATTAGCATGTTTAAAGTGATTTTCATGCTTCCAGGGGCTCGGGAAGTGAATTAAATACTATTTGGAGGCATTTAATGTTCAAGCAAAAACGGCTGATTTTCGACAAAAGAGATAACACCCCCCCATTACGTCATGCTTCAGAAATGTGGAAAATGGTCCGTTTTCAAATGTTTTATTTTTGAATGTCAGTTCACATTTGTAGGTGGATCATCAGTGTTAGAGCTAAAATTAGCATGTTTAAAGTGATTTTCATGCTTCCAGGGGCCCTAAACACAGGATTTATGGAATGGTTAAAAGTGCATGAAAATGGCCAATTTACTCACTCTGAGTTCTCAAAAAGGGTTTCTTCACCCAGGGAAGTTAATTAAATACCATTTGGAGGCATTTAATGTTCGAGCAAAAACGGCTGATTTTCGACAAAAGAGATAACACCCCACAATTACGTCATGCTTCAGAAATGTGGAAAATGGTCTGTTTTCAAATGTTTTATTTTTGAACGTCAGTTCACATTTGTAGGTGGATCATCAGTGTTAGAGCTAAAATTAGCATGCTTAAAGTGATTTTCATGCTTCCAGGGGCCCTAAACACAAGATTTATGGAATGGTTAAAAGTGCATGAAAATGGCCAATTTACTCACTCTGAGTTCTCAAAAAGGGTTTCTTCACCCCGGGAAGTTAATTAAATAACATTTGGAGGCATTAAATGTTCGAGCAACAATGGCTGATTTTCGACAAAAGAGATAACACCCCCCCATTACGTCAAGCTTCAGAAATGTGGAAAATGGTCCGTTTTCAAATGTTTTATTTTTGAACGTCAGTTCACATTTGTAGGTGGATCATCAGTGTTAGAGCTAAAATTCACATGTTTAAAGTGATTTTCATGCTTCCAGGGGCTCGGGAAGTGAATTAAATACTGCAAAAACGGCTGATTTTCGACAAAAGAGATAACACCCCCCCATTACGTCATACTTCAGAAATGTGGAAAATGGTCCGTTTTCAAATGTTTTATTTTTGAACGTCAGTTCACATTTGTAGGTGGATCATCAGTGTTAGAGCTAAAATTAGCATGTTTAAAGTGATTTTCATGCTTCCAGGGGCCCTAAACACAAGATTTATGGAATGGTTAAAAGTGCATGAAAATGGCCAATTTACTCACTCTGAGTTCTCAAAAAGGGTTTTTTCACCCCGGGAAGTTAATTAAATACCATTTGGAGGCATTTATTGTTCTAACAAAAACGGCTGATTTTCGACAAAAGAGATAACACCCCCCCATTACGTCATGCTTCAGAAATGTGGAAAATGGTCCGTTTTCAAATGTTTTATTTTTGAACGTCAGTTCACATTTGTAGGTGGATCATCAGTGTTAGAGCTAAAATTAGCATGTTTAAAGTGATTTTCATGCTTCCAGGGGCTCGGGAAGTGAATTAAATACTATTTGGAGGCATTTAATGTTCAATCAAAAACAGCTGATTTTTGACAAAAGAGATAACACCCCCCCATTACGTCATGCTTCAGAAATGTGGAAAATGGTCCGTTTTCAAATGTTTTCTTTTTGAACGTCAGTTCACATTTGTAGGTGGATCATCAGTGTTAGAGCTAAAATTAGCATGTTTAAAGTGATTTTCATGCTGCCAGGGGCCCTAAACACAAGATTTATGGAATGGTTAAAAGTGCATGAAAATGGCCAATTTACTCACTCTGAGTTCTCAAAAAGGGGTTCATCACCCCGGGAAGTTAATTAAATACTATTTGGAGGCATTTAATGTTCGAGCAAAAACGGCTGATTTTCGACAAAAGAGATAACACCCCCCCCCCATTACGTCATGCTTCAGAAATGTGGAAAATGGTCCGTTTTCAAATGTTTTATTTTTGAACGTCAGTTCACATTTGTAGGTGGATCATCAGTGTTAGAGCTAAAATTAGCATGTTTAAAGTGATTTTCATGCTTCCAGGGGCTCGGGAAGTGAATTAAATACTATTTGGAGGCATTTATTGTTCAAGCAAAAACGGCTGATTTTCGACAAAAGAGATAACACCCCCCCCATTACGTCATGCTTCAGAAATGTGGAAAATGGTCCGTTTTCAAATGTTTTATTTTTGAACGTCAGATCACATTTGTAGGTGGATCATCAGTGTTAGAGCTAAAATTAGCATGTTTAAAGTGGTTTTCATGCTTCCAGGGGCCCTAAACACAAGATTTATGGAATGGTTAAAAGTGCATGAAAATGGCCAATTTACTCACTCTGAGTTCTCAAAAAGGGTTTCTTCACCCAGGGAAGTTAATTAAATACCATTTGGAGGCATTTAATGTTCGAGCAAAAACGGCTGATTTTTGACAAAAGAGATAACACCCCCCCCATTACGTCATGCTTCAGAAATGTGGAAAATGGTCCGTTTTCAAATGTTTTTTTTTTGAACGTCAGTTCACATTTGTAGGTGGATCATCAGTGTTAGAGCTAAAATTAGCATGTTTAAAGTGATTTTCATGCTTCCAGGGGCTCGGGAAGTGAATTAAATACTATTTGGAGGCATTTAATGTTCAACCAAAAACGGCTGATTTTCGACAAAAGAGATAACACCCCCCCATTACGTCAAGCTTCAGAAATGTGGAAAATGGCCGTTTTCAAATATTTTCTTTTTGTACGTCAGTTCACATTTGTAGGTGGATCATCAGTGTTAGAGCTAAAATTAGCATGTTTAAAGTGATTTTCATGCTTCCAGGGGCCCTAAACATAAGATTTATGGAATGGTTAAAAGTGCATGAAAATGGCCAATTTACTCACTCTGAGTTCTCAAAAAGGGTTTCTTCAGCCCGGGAAGTTAATTAAATACCATTTGGAGGCATTTAATGTTCGAGCAAAAATGGCTGATTTTCGACAAGAGAGATAACCCCCCCATTACGTCATGCTTCAGAAATGTGGAAAATGGTCCGTTTTCAAATGTTTTATTTTTGAACGTCAGTTCACATTTGTAGGTGGATCATCAGTGTTAGAGCTAAAATTAGCATGTTTAAAGTGATTTTCATGCTTCCAGGGGCTCGGGAAGTGAATTAAATACTATTTGGAGGCATTTAATGTTCAAGCAAAAACGGCTGATTTTCGACAAAAGAGATAACACCCCCCCATTACGTCATGCTTCAGAAATGTGGAAAATGGTCCGTTTTCAAATGTTTTATTTTTGAATGTCAGTTCACATTTGTAGGTGGATCATCAGTGTTAGAGCTAAAATTAGCATGTTTAATGTGGTTTTCATGCTTCCAGGGGCCCTAAACACAAGATTTATGGAATGGTTAAAAGTGCATGAAAATGGCCAATTTACTCACTCTGAGTTCTCAAAAAGGGTTTCTTCACCCAGGGAAGTGAATTAAATACTATTTGGAGGCATTTAATGTTCAATCAAAAACAGCAGATTTTTGACAAAAGAGATAACACCCCCCATTACGTCATGCTTCAGAAATGTGGAAAATGGTCCGTTTTCAAATGTTTTATTTTTGAACGTCAGTTCACATTTGTAGGTGGATCATCAGTGTTAGAGCTAAAATTAGCATGTTTAAAGTGATTTTCATGCTTCCAGGGGCTCAGGAAGTGAATTAAATACTATTTGGAGGCATTTAATGTTCAATCAAAAACAGCTGATTTTTGACAAAAGAGATAACACCCCCCCATTACGTCATGCTTCAGAAATGTGGAAAATGGTCCGTTTTCAAATGTTTTCTTTTTGAACGTCAGTTCACATTTGTAGGTGGATCATCAGTGTTAGAACTAAAATTAGCATGTTTAAAGTGATTTTCATGCTTCCAGGGGCCCTAAACACAAGATTTATGGAATGGTTAAAAGTGCATGAAAATGGCCAATTTACTCACTCTGAGTTCTCAAAAAGGGTTTCTTCACCCCGGGAAGTTAATTAAATACCATTTGGAGGCATTTAATGTTCGAGCAAAAACGGCTGATTTTCGACAAAAGAGATAACACCCCCCCATTACGTCATGCTTCAGAAATGTGGAAAATGGTCCGTTTTCAAATGTTTTATTTTTGAACGTCAGTTCACATTTGTAGGTGGATCATCAGTGTTAGAGCTAAAATTAGCATGTTTAAAGTGATTTTCATGCTTCCAGGGGCTCGGAAAGTGAATTAAATACTATTTGGAGGCATTTAATGTTCAATCAAAAACAGCTGATTTTTGACAAAAGAGATAACACCCCCCCATTACGTCATGCTTCAGAAATGTGGAAAATGGTCCGTTTTCAAATGTTTTATTTTTGAACGTCAGTTCACATTTGTAGGTGGATCATCAGTGTTAGAGCTAAAATTAGCATGTTTAAAGTGATTTTCATGCTTCCAGGGGCCCTAAACACAAGATTTATGGAATGGTTAAAAGTGCATGAAAATGGCCAATTTACTCACTCTGAGTACTCAAAAAGGGTTTCTTCACCCCGGGAAGTTAATTAAATACCATTTGGAGGCATTTAATGTTCGAGCAAAAACGGCTGATTTTCGACAAAAGAGATAACACCCCCCCATTACGTCATGCTTCAGAAATGTGGAAAATGGTCCGTTTTCAAATGTTTTATTTTTGAACGTCAGTTCACATTTGTAGGTGGATCATCAGTGTTAGAGCTAAAATTAGCATGTTTAAAGTGATTTTCATGCTTCCAGGGTCTCGGGAAGTGAATTAAATACTATTTGGAGGCATTTAATGTTCAAGCAAAAACAGCTGATTTTCAACAAAATATATAACAACCCCCCATTACGTCATGCTTCAGAAATGTGGAAAATGGTCCGTTTTCAAATGTTTTATTTTTGAACGTCAGTTCACATTTGTAGGTGGATCATCAGTGTTAGAGCTAAAATTAGCATGTTTAAAGTTGTTTTCATGCTTCCAGGGGCCCTAAACACAAGATTTATGGAATGGTTAAAAGTGCATGAAAATGGCCAATTTACTCACTCTGAGTTCTCAAAAAGGGTTTCTTCACCCAGGGAAGTTAATTAAATACCATTTGGAGGCATTTAATGTTCGAGCAAAAACGGCTGATTTTCGACAAAAGAGATAACACCCCCCCATTATGTCATGCTTCAGAAATGTGGAAAATGGTCCGTTTTCAAATGTTTTATTTTTGAACGTCAGTTCACATTTGTAGGTGGATCATCAGTGTTAGAGCTAAAATTAGCATGTTTAAAGTGGTTTTCATGCTTCCAGTGGCCCTAAACATAAGATTTATGGAATGGTTAAAAGTGCATGAAAATGGCCAATTTACTCACTCTGAGTTCTCAAAAAGGGTTTCTTCACCTTGGGAAGTTAATTAAATACCATTTGGAGGCATTTAATGTTCGAGCAAAAACGGCTGATTTTCGACAAAAGAGATAACACCCCCCCATTACGTCATGCTTCAGAAATGTGGAAAATGGTCAGTTTTCAAATGTTTTATTTTTGAACGTCAGCTCACATTTGTAGGTGGATCATCAGTGTTAGAGCTAAAATTAGCATGTTTAAAGTGATTTTCATGCTTCCAGGGGCTCAGGAAGTGAATTAAATACTATTTGGAGGCATTTAATGTTCAATCAAAAACAGCTGATTTTTGACAAAAGAGATAACACCCCCCCATTACGTCATGCTTCAGAAATGTAAACAATGGTCCGTTTTCAAAGGTTTTATTTTTGAACGTCAGTTCACATTTGTAGGTGGATCATCAGTGTTAGAGCTAAAATTAGCATGTTTAAAGTGATTTTCATGCTACCAGGGGCTCGGGAAGTGAATTAAATACTATTTGGAGGCATTTAATGTTCAATCAAAAACAGCTGATTTTTGACAAAAGAGATAACACCCCCCCATTACGTCATGCTTCAGAAATGTGGAAAATGGTCCGTTTTCAAATGTTTTCTTTTTGAACGTCAGTTCACATTTGTAGGTGGATCATCAGTGTTAGAGCTAAAATTAGCATGTTTAAAGTGATTTTCATGCTTCCAGGGGCCCTAAACACAGGATTTATGGAATGGTTAAAAGTGCATGAAAATGGCCAATTTACTCACTCTGAGTTCTCAAAAAGGGTTTCTTCACCCCGGGAAGTTAATTAAATACCATTTGGAGGCATTTAATGTTCGAGCAAAAACGGCTGATTTTCGACAAAAGAGATAACACCCCCCCATTACGTCATGCTTCAGAAATGTGGAAAATGGTCAGTTTTCAAATGTTTTATTTTTGAACATCAGTTCACATTTGTAGGTGGATCATCAGTGTTAGAGCTAAAATTAGCATGTTTAAAGTGATTTTCATGCTTCCAGGGGCTTGGGAAGTGAATTAAATACTATTTGGAGGCATTTAATGTTCAATCAAAAACAGCTAATTTTTGACGAAAGAGATAACACCCCCCCCATCACGTCATGCTTCAGAAATGTGGAAAATGGTCGGTTTTCAAATGTTTTCTTTTTGAACGTCAGTTCACATTTGTAGGTGGATCATCAGTGTTAGAGCTAAAATTAGCATGTTTAAAGTGATTTTCATGCTTCCAGGGGCCCTAAACACAAGATTTATGGAATAGTTAAAAGTGCATGAAAATGGCCAATTTACTCACTCTGAGTTCTCAAAAAGGGTTTCTTCACCCCGGGAAGTTAATTAAATACCATTTGGAGGCATTTAATGTTCAAGCAAAAACGGCTGATTTTCGACAAAAGAGATAACACCCCCCCATTACGTCATGCTTCAGAAATGTGGAAAATGGTCCATTTTCAAATGTTTTATTTTTGAACGTCAGTTCACATTTGTAGGTGGATCATCAGTGTTAGAGCTAAAATTAGCATGTTTAAAGTGATTTTCATGCTTCCAGGGGCTTGGGAAGTGAATTAAATACTATTTGGAGGCATTTAATGTTCAATCAAAAACAGCTGATTTTTGACAAAAGAGATAACACCCCCCCATTACGTCATGCTTCAGAAATGTGGAAAATGGTCCGTTTTCAAATGTTTTCTTTTTGAACGTCAGTTCACATTTGTAGGTGGATCATCAGTGTTAGAGCTAAAATTAGCATGTTTAAAGGGATTTTCATGCTTCCAGGGGCTCGGGAAGTGAATTAAATACTATTTGGAGGCATTTAATGTTCAATCAAAAACAGCTGATTTTTGACAAAAGAGATAACACCCCCCCATTACGTCATGCTTCTGAAATGTGGAAAATGGTCCGTTTTCAAATGTTTTCTTTTTGAACGTCAGTTCACATTTGTAGGTGGATCATCAGTGTTAGAGCTAAAATTAGCATGTTTAAAGTGATTTTCATGCTTCCAGGGGCTTGGGAAGTGAATTAAATACTATTTGGAGGCATTTAATGTTCAATCAAAAACAGCTGATTTTTGACGAAAGAGATAACACCCCCCCATTACGTCATGCTTCAGAAATGTGGAAAATGGTCCGTTTTCAAATGTTTTATTTTTGAACATCAGTTCACATTTGTAGGTGGATCATCAGTGTTAGAGCTAAAATTAGCATGTTTAAAGTGATTTTCATGCTTCCAGGGGCTCGGGAAGTGAATTAAATACTATTTGGAGGCATTTAATGTTCAATCAAAAACAGCTGATTTTTGACAAAAGAGATAACACCCCCCCATTACGTCATGCTTCAGAAATGTGGAAAATGGTCCATTTTCAAATGTTTTATTTTTGAACGTCAGTTCACATTTGTAGGTGGATCATCAGTGTTAGAGCTAAAATTAGAATGTTTAAAGTGATTTTCATGCTTCCAGGGGCTTGGGAAGTGAATTAAATACTATTTGGAGGCATTTAATGTTCAATCAAAAACAGCTGATTTTTGACGAAAGAGATAACACCCCCCCATTACGTCATGCTTCAGAAATGTGGAAAATGGTCCGTTTTCAAATGTTTTATTTTTGAACGTCAGTTCACATTTGTAGGTGGATCATCAGTGTTAGAGCTAAAATTAGCATGTTTAAAGTGATTTTCATGCTTCCAGGGGCTCAGGAAGTGAATTAAATACTATTTGGAGGCATTTAATGTTCAATCAAAAACAGCTGATTTTTTGACAAAAGAGATAACACCCCCCCATTACGTCATGCTTCAGAAATGTGGAAAATGGTCCGTTTTTAAATGTTTTATTTTTGAACATCAGTTCACATTTGTAGGTGGATCATCAGTGTTAGAGCTAAAATTAGCATGTTTAAAGTGATTTTCATGCTTCCAGGGGCTTGGGAAGTGAATTAAATACTATTTGGAGGCATTTAATGTTCAATCAAAAACAGCTAATTTTTGACGAAAGAGATAACACCCCCCCCATCACGTCATGCTTCAGAAATGTGGAAAATGGTCGGTTTTCAAATGTTTTCTTTTTGAACGTCAGTTCACATTTGTAGGTGGATCATCAGTGTTAGAGCTAAAATTAGCATGTTTAAAGTGATTTTCATGCTTCCAGGGGCCCTAAACACAAGATTTATGGAATAGTTAAAAGTGCATGAAAATGGCCAATTTACTCACTCTGAGTTCTCAAAAAGGGTTTCTTCACCCCGGGAAGTTAATTAAATACCATTTGGAGGCCTTTAATGTTCGAGCAAAAACGGCTGATTTTCGACAAAAGAGATAACACCCCCCCATTACGTCATGCTTCAGAAATGTGGAAAATGGTCCATGTTCAAATGTTTTATTTTTGAACGTCAGTTCACATTTGTAGGTGGATCATCAGTGTTAGAGCTAAAATTTGCATGTTTAAAGTGATTTTCATGCTTCCAGGGGCTTGGGAAGTGAATTAAATACTATTTGGAGGCATTTAATGTTCAATCAAAAACAGCTGATTTTTGACGAAAGAGATAACACCCCCCCATTACGTCATGCTTCAGAAATGTGGAAAATGGTCGGTTTTCAAATGTTTTCTTTTTGAACGTCAGTTCACATTTGTAGGTGGATCATCAGTGTTAGAGCTAAAATTAGCATGTTTAAAGTGATTTTCATGCTTCTGGGGCCCTAAACACAAGATTTATGGAATGGTTAAAAGTGCATGAAAATGGCCAATTTACTCACTCTGAGTTCTCAAAAAGGGTTTCTTCACCCCGGGAAGTTAATTAAATACCATTTGGAGGCATTTAATGTTCAAGCAAAAACGGCTGATTTTCGACAAAAGAGATAACACCCCCCCATTACGTCATGCTTCAGAAATGTGGAAAATGGTCCATTTTCAAATGTTTTATTTTTGAACGTCAGTTCACATTTGTAGGTGGATCATCAGTGTTAGAGCTAAAATTAGCATGTTTAAAGTGATTTTCATGCTTCCAGGGGCTTGGGAAGTGAATTAAATACTATTTGGAGGCATTTAATGTTCAATCAAAAACAGCTGATTTTTGACAAAAGAGATAATACCCCCCCATTACGTCATGCTTCAGAAATGTGGAAAATGGTCCGTTTTCAAATGTTTTATTTTTGAACGTCAGTTCACATTTGTAGGTGGATCATCAGTGTTAGAGCTAAAATTAGCATGTTTAAAGTGATTTTCATGCTTCCAGGGGCCCTAAACACAAGATTTATGGAATGGTTAAAAGTGCATGAAAATGGCCAATTTACTCACTCTGAGTTCTCAAAAAGGGTTTCTTCACCCAGGGAAGTTAATTAAATACCATTTGGAGGCATTTAATGTTCGAGCAAAAACGGCTGATTTTTGACAAAAGAGATAACACCCCCCCATTACATCATGCCTCAGAAATGTGGAAAATGGTCCGTTTTCAAATGTTTTATTTTTGAACGTCAGTTCACATTTGTAGGTGGATCATCAGTGTTAGAGCTAAAATTAGCATGTTTAAAGTGATTTTCATGCTTCCAGGGGCTCGGGAAGTGAATTAAATACTATTTGGAGGCATTTAATGTTCAATCAAAAACAGCTGGTTTTTGACAAAAAAGATAACACCCCCCCATTGCGTCATGCTTCAGAAATGTGGAAAATGGTCCGTTTTCAAATGTTTTCTTTTTGAACGTCAGTTCACATTTGTAGGTGGATCATCAGTGTTAGAGCTAAAATTAGCATGTTTAAAGGGATTTTCATGCTTCCAGGGGCTCGGGAAGTGAATTAAATACTATTTGGAGGCATTTAATGTTCAATCAAAAACAGCTGATTTTTGACAAAAGAGATAACACCCCCCCATTATGTCATGCTTCTGAAATGTGGAAAATGGTCCGTTTTCAAATGTTTTCTTTTTGAACGTCAGTTCACATTTGTAGGTGGATCATCAGTGTTAGAGCTAAAATTAGCATGTTTAAAGTGATTTTCATGCTTCCAGGGGCTTGGGAAGTGAATTAAATACTATTTGGAGGCATTTAATGTTCAATCAAAAACAGCTGATTTTTGACGAAAGAGATAACACCCCCCCATTACGTCATGCTTCAGAAATGTGGAAAATGGTCCGTTTTCAAATGTTTTATTTTTGAACATCAGTTCACATTTGTAGGTGGATCATCAGTGTTAGAGCTAAAATTAGCATGTTTAAAGTGATTTTCATGCTTCCAGGGGCTCGGGAAGTGAATTAAATACTATTTGGAGGCATTTAATGTTCAATCAAAAACAGCTGATTTTTGACAAAAGAGATAACACCCCCCCATTACGTCATGCTTCAGAAATGTGGAAAATGGTCCATTTTCAAATGTTTTATTTTTGAACATCAGTTCACATTTGTAGGTGGATCATCAGTGTTAGAGCTAAAATTAGCATGTTTAAAGTGATTTTTATGCTTCCAGGGGCCCTAAACATAAGATTTATGGAATGGTAAAAGTCCATGAAAATGGCCAATTTACTCACTTTGAGTTCTCAAAAAGGGTTTCTTCACCCCGGGAAGTTAATTAAATACCATTCGGAGGCATTTAATGTTCGAGCAAAAACGGCTGATTTTTGACAAAAGAGATAACACCCCCCCATTACGTCATGCTTCAGAAATGTGGAAAATGGTCCGTTTTCAAATGTTTTATTTTTGAACATCAGTTCACATTTGTAGGTGGATCATCAGTGTTAGAGCTAAAATTAGCATGTTTAAAGTGATTTTCATGCTTCCAGGGGCTTGGGAAGTGAATTAAATACTATTTGGAGGCATTTAATGTTCAATCAAAAACAGCTGATTTTTGACGAAAGAGATAACACCCCCCCATTACGTCATGCTTCAGAAATGTGGAAAATGGTCGGTTTTCAAATGTTTTCTTTTTGAACGTCAGTTCACATTTGTAGGTGGATCATCAGTGTTAGAGCTAAAATTAGCATGTTTAAAGTGATTTTCATGCTTCCAGGGGCCCTAAACACAAGATTTATAGAATGGTTAAAAGTGCATGAAAATGGCCAATTTACTCACTCTGAGTTCTCAAAAAGGGTTTCTTCACCCCGGGAAGTTAATTAAATACCATTTGGAGGCATTTAATGTTCGAGCAAAAACGGCTGATTTTCGACAAAAGAGATAACACCCCCCCATTACGTCATGCTTCAGAAATGTGGAAAATGGTCAGTTTTCAAATGTTTCATTTTTGAACGTCAGTTCACATTTGTAGGTGGATCATCAGTGTTAGAGCTAAAATTAGCATGTTTAAAGTGATTTTCATGCTTCCAGGGGCTCGGGAAGTGAATTAAATACTATTTGGAGGCATTTAATGTTCAATCAAAAACAGCTGATTTTTGACAAAAGAGATAACACCCCCCCATTACGTCATGCTTTAGAAATGTGGAAAATGGTCCGTTTTCAAATGTTTTCTTTTTGAACGTCAGTTCACATTTGTAGGTGGATCATCAGTGTTAGAGCTAAAATTAGCATGTTTAAAGGGATTTTCATGCTTCCAGGGGCTCGGGAAGTGAATTAAATACTATTTGGAGGCATTTAATGTTCAATCAAAAACAGCTGATTTTTGACAAAAGAGATAACACCCCCCCATTACGTCATGCTTCTGAAATGTGGAAAATGGTCCGTTTTCAAATGTTTTCTTTTTGAACGTCAGTTCACATTTGTAGGTGGATCATCAGTGTTAGAGCTAAAATTAGCATGTTTAAAGTGATTTTCATGCTTCCAGGGGCTTGGGAAGTGAATTAAATACTATTTGGAGGCATTTAATGTTCAATCAAAAACAGCTGATTTTTGACGAAAGAGATAACACCCCCCCATTACGTCATGCTTCAGAAATGTGGAAAATGGTCCGTTTTCAAATGTTTTATTTTTGAACATCAGTTCACATTTGTAGGTGGATCATCAGTGTTAGAGCTAAAATTAGCATGTTTAAAGTGATTTTCATGCTTCCAGGGGCTCGGGAAGTGAATTAAATACTATTTGGAGGCATTTAATGTTCAATCAAAAACAGCTGATTTTTGACAAAAGAGATAACACCCCCCCATTACGTCATGCTTCAGAAATGTGGAAAATGGTCCATTTTCAAATGTTTTATTTTTGAACGTCAGTTCACATTTGTAGGTGGATCATCAGTGTTAGAGCTAAAATTAGCATGTTTAAAGTGATTTTCATGCTTCCAGGGGCTTGGGAAGTGAATTAAATACTATTTGGAGGCATTTAATGTTCAATCAAAAACAGCTGATTTTTGACAAAAGAGATAACACCCCCCCATTACGTCATGCTTCAGAAATGTGGAAAATGGTCCGTTTTCAAATGTTTTATTTTTGAACGTCAGTTCACATTTGTAGGTGGATCATCAGTGTTAGAGCTAAAATTAGCATGTTTAAAGTGATTTTCATGCTTCTGGGGCCCTAAACACAAGATTTATGGAATGGTTAAAAGTGCCTGAAAATGGCCAATTTACTCACTCTGAGTTCTCAAAAAGGGTTTCTTCACCCCGGGAAGTTAATTAAATACCATTTGGAGGCATTTAATGTTCAAGCAAAAACGGCTGATTTTCGACAAAAGAGATAACACCCCCCCATTACGTCATGCTTCAGAAATGTGGAAAATGGTCCATTTTCAAATGTTTTATTTTTGAACGTCAGTTCACATTTGTAGGTGGATCATCAGTGTTAGAGCTAAAATTAGCATGTTTAAAGTGATTTTCATGCTTCCAGGGGCTTGGGAAGTGAATTAAATACTATTTGGAGGCATTTAATGTTCAATCAAAAACAGCTGATTTTTGACAAAAGAGATAACACCCCCCCATTACGTCATGCTTCAGAAATGTGGAAAATGGTCCGTTTTCAAATGTTTTCTTTTTGAACGTCAGTTCACATTTGTAGGTGGATCATCAGTGTTAGAGCTAAAATTAGCATGTTTAAAGGGATTTTCATGCTTCCAGGGGCTCGGGAAGTGAATTAAATACTATTTGGAGGCATTTAATGTTCAATCAAAAACAGCTGATTTTTGACAAAAGAGATAACACCCCCCCATTACGTCATGCTTCTGAAATGTGGAAAATGGTCCGTTTTCAAATGTTTTCTTTTTGAACGTCAGTTCACATTTGTAGGTGGATCATCAGTGTTAGAGCTAAAATTAGCATGTTTAAAGTGATTTTCATGCTTCCAGGGGCTTGGGAAGTGAATTAAATACTATTTGGAGGCATTTAATGTTCAATCAAAAACAGCTGATTTTTGACGAAAGAGATAACACCCCCCCATTACGTCATGCTTCAGAAATGTGGAAAATGGTCCGTTTTCAAATGTTTTATTTTTGAACATCAGTTCACATTTGTAGGTGGATCATCAGTGTTAGAGCTAAAATTAGCATGTTTAAAGTGATTTTCATGCTTCCAGGGGCTCGGGAAGTGAATTAAATACTATTTGGAGGCATTTAATGTTCAATCAAAAACAGCTGATTTTTGACAAAAGAGATAACACCCCCCCATTACGTCATGCTTCAGAAATGTGGAAAATGGTCCATTTTCAAATGTTTTATTTTTGAACGTCAGTTCACATTTGTAGGTGGATCATCAGTGTTAGAGCTAAAATTAGAATGTTTAAAGTGATTTTCATGCTTCCAGGGGCTTGGGAAGTGAATTAAATACTATTTGGAGGCATTTAATGTTCAATCAAAAACAGCTGATTTTTGACGAAAGAGATAACACCCCCCCATTACGTCATGCTTCAGAAATGTGGAAAATGGTCCGTTTTCAAATGTTTTATTTTTGAACGTCAGTTCACATTTGTAGGTGGATCATCAGTGTTAGAGCTAAAATTAGCATGTTTAAAGTGATTTTCATGCTTCCAGGGGCTCAGGAAGTGAATTAAATACTATTTGGAGGCATTTAATGTTCAATCAAAAACAGCTGATTTTTTGACAAAAGAGATAACACCCCCCCATTACGTCATGCTTCAGAAATGTGGAAAATGGTCCGTTTTTAAATGTTTTATTTTTGAACATCAGTTCACATTTGTAGGTGGATCATCAGTGTTAGAGCTAAAATTAGCATGTTTAAAGTGATTTTCATGCTTCCAGGGGCTTGGGAAGTGAATTAAATACTATTTGGAGGCATTTAATGTTCAATCAAAAACAGCTAATTTTTGACGAAAGAGATAACACCCCCCCCATCACGTCATGCTTCAGAAATGTGGAAAATGGTCGGTTTTCAAATGTTTTCTTTTTGAACGTCAGTTCACATTTGTAGGTGGATCATCAGTGTTAGAGCTAAAATTAGCATGTTTAAAGTGATTTTCATGCTTCCAGGGGCCCTAAACACAAGATTTATGGAATAGTTAAAAGTGCATGAAAATGGCCAATTTACTCACTCTGAGTTCTCAAAAAGGGTTTCTTCACCCCGGGAAGTTAATTAAATACCATTTGGAGGCCTTTAATGTTCGAGCAAAAACGGCTGATTTTCGACAAAAGAGATAACACCCCCCCATTACGTCATGCTTCAGAAATGTGGAAAATGGTCCATGTTCAAATGTTTTATTTTTGAACGTCAGTTCACATTTGTAGGTGGATCATCAGTGTTAGAGCTAAAATTTGCATGTTTAAAGTGATTTTCATGCTTCCAGGGGCTTGGGAAGTGAATTAAATACTATTTGGAGGCATTTAATGTTCAATCAAAAACAGCTGATTTTTGACGAAAGAGATAACACCCCCCCATTACGTCATGCTTCAGAAATGTGGAAAATGGTCGGTTTTCAAATGTTTTCTTTTTGAACGTCAGTTCACATTTGTAGGTGGATCATCAGTGTTAGAGCTAAAATTAGCATGTTTAAAGTGATTTTCATGCTTCTGGGGCCCTAAACACAAGATTTATGGAATGGTTAAAAGTGCATGAAAATGGCCAATTTACTCACTCTGAGTTCTCAAAAAGGGTTTCTTCACCCCGGGAAGTTAATTAAATACCATTTGGAGGCATTTAATGTTCAAGCAAAAACGGCTGATTTTCGACAAAAGAGATAACACCCCCCCATTACGTCATGCTTCAGAAATGTGGAAAATGGTCCATTTTCAAATGTTTTATTTTTGAACGTCAGTTCACATTTGTAGGTGGATCATCAGTGTTAGAGCTAAAATTAGCATGTTTAAAGTGATTTTCATGCTTCCAGGGGCTTGGGAAGTGAATTAAATACTATTTGGAGGCATTTAATGTTCAATCAAAAACAGCTGATTTTTGACAAAAGAGATAACACCCCCCCATTACGTCATGCTTCAGAAATGTGGAAAATGGTCCGTTTTCAAATGTTTTATTTTTGAACGTCAGTTCACATTTGTAGGTGGATCATCAGTGTTAGAGCTAAAATTAGCATGTTTAAAGTGATTTTCATGCTTCCAGGGGCCCTAAACACAAGATTTATGGAATGGTTAAAAGTGCATGAAAATGGCCAATTTACTCACTCTGAGTTCTCAAAAAGGGTTTCTTCACCCAGGGAAGTTAATTAAATACCATTTGGAGGCATTTAATGTTCGAGCAAAAACGGCTGATTTTTGACAAAAGAGATAACACCCCCCCATTACATCATGCCTCAGAAATGTGGAAAATGGTCCGTTTTCAAATGTTTTATTTTTGAACGTCAGTTCACATTTGTAGGTGGATCATCAGTGTTAGAGCTAAAATTAGCATGTTTAAAGTGATTTTCATGCTTCCAGGGGCTCGGGAAGTGAATTAAATACTATTTGGAGGCATTTAATGTTCAATCAAAAACAGCTGGTTTTTGACAAAAAAGATAACACCCCCCCATTGCGTCATGCTTCAGAAATGTGGAAAATGGTCCGTTTTCAAATGTTTTCTTTTTGAACGTCAGTTCACATTTGTAGGTGGATCATCAGTGTTAGAGCTAAAATTAGCATGTTTAAAGGGATTTTCATGCTTCCAGGGGCTCGGGAAGTGAATTAAATACTATTTGGAGGCATTTAATGTTCAATCAAAAACAGCTGATTTTTGACAAAAGAGATAACACCCCCCCATTATGTCATGCTTCTGAAATGTGGAAAATGGTCCGTTTTCAAATGTTTTCTTTTTGAACGTCAGTTCACATTTGTAGGTGGATCATCAGTGTTAGAGCTAAAATTAGCATGTTTAAAGTGATTTTCATGCTTCCAGGGGCTTGGGAAGTGAATTAAATACTATTTGGAGGCATTTAATGTTCAATCAAAAACAGCTGATTTTTGACGAAAGAGATAACACCCCCCCATTACGTCATGCTTCAGAAATGTGGAAAATGGTCCGTTTTCAAATGTTTTATTTTTGAACATCAGTTCACATTTGTAGGTGGATCATCAGTGTTAGAGCTAAAATTAGCATGTTTAAAGTGATTTTCATGCTTCCAGGGGCTCGGGAAGTGAATTAAATACTATTTGGAGGCATTTAATGTTCAATCAAAAACAGCTGATTTTTGACAAAAGAGATAACACCCCCCCATTACGTCATGCTTCAGAAATGTGGAAAATGGTCCATTTTCAAATGTTTTATTTTTGAACATCAGTTCACATTTGTAGGTGGATCATCAGTGTTAGAGCTAAAATTAGCATGTTTAAAGTGATTTTTATGCTTCCAGGGGCCCTAAACATAAGATTTATGGAATGGTAAAAGTCCATGAAAATGGCCAATTTACTCACTTTGAGTTCTCAAAAAGGGTTTCTTCACCCCGGGAAGTTAATTAAATACCATTCGGAGGCATTTAATGTTCGAGCAAAAACGGCTGATTTTTGACAAAAGAGATAACACCCCCCCATTACGTCATGCTTCAGAAATGTGGAAAATGGTCCGTTTTCAAATGTTTTATTTTTGAACATCAGTTCACATTTGTAGGTGGATCATCAGTGTTAGAGCTAAAATTAGCATGTTTAAAGTGATTTTCATGCTTCCAGGGGCTTGGGAAGTGAATTAAATACTATTTGGAGGCATTTAATGTTCAATCAAAAACAGCTGATTTTTGACGAAAGAGATAACACCCCCCCATTACGTCATGCTTCAGAAATGTGGAAAATGGTCGGTTTTCAAATGTTTTCTTTTTGAACGTCAGTTCACATTTGTAGGTGGATCATCAGTGTTAGAGCTAAAATTAGCATGTTTAAAGTGATTTTCATGCTTCCAGGGGCCCTAAACACAAGATTTATAGAATGGTTAAAAGTGCATGAAAATGGCCAATTTACTCACTCTGAGTTCTCAAAAAGGGTTTCTTCACCCCGGGAAGTTAATTAAATACCATTTGGAGGCATTTAATGTTCGAGCAAAAACGGCTGATTTTCGACAAAAGAGATAACACCCCCCCATTACGTCATGCTTCAGAAATGTGGAAAATGGTCAGTTTTCAAATGTTTCATTTTTGAACGTCAGTTCACATTTGTAGGTGGATCATCAGTGTTAGAGCTAAAATTAGCATGTTTAAAGTGATTTTCATGCTTCCAGGGGCTCGGGAAGTGAATTAAATACTATTTGGAGGCATTTAATGTTCAATCAAAAACAGCTGCTTTTTGACAAAAGAGATAACACCCCCCCATTACGTCATGCTTTAGAAATGTGGAAAATGGTCCGTTTTCAAATGTTTTCTTTTTGAACGTCAGTTCACATTTGTAGGTGGATCATCAGTGTTAGAGCTAAAATTAGCATGTTTAAAGGGATTTTCATGCTTCCAGGGGCTCGGGAAGTGAATTAAATACTATTTGGAGGCATTTAATGTTCAATCAAAAACAGCTGATTTTTGACAAAAGAGATAACACCCCCCCATTACGTCATGCTTCTGAAATGTGGAAAATGGTCCGTTTTCAAATGTTTTCTTTTTGAACGTCAGTTCACATTTGTAGGTGGATCATCAGTGTTAGAGCTAAAATTAGCATGTTTAAAGTGATTTTCATGCTTCCAGGGGCTTGGGAAGTGAATTAAATACTATTTGGAGGCATTTAATGTTCAATCAAAAACAGCTGATTTTTGACGAAAGAGATAACACCCCCCCATTACGTCATGCTTCAGAAATGTGGAAAATGGTCCGTTTTCAAATGTTTTATTTTTGAACATCAGTTCACATTTGTAGGTGGATCATCAGTGTTAGAGCTAAAATTAGCATGTTTAAAGTGATTTTCATGCTTCCAGGGGCTCGGGAAGTGAATTAAATACTATTTGGAGGCATTTAATGTTCAATCAAAAACAGCTGATTTTTGACAAAAGAGATAACACCCCCCCATTACGTCATGCTTCAGAAATGTGGAAAATGGTCCATTTTCAAATGTTTTATTTTTGAACGTCAGTTCACATTTGTAGGTGGATCATCAGTGTTAGAGCTAAAATTAGAATGTTTAAAGTGATTTTCATGCTTCCAGGGGCTTGGGAAGTGAATTAAATACTATTTGGAGGCATTTAATGTTCAATCAAAAACAGCTGATTTTTGACGAAAGAGATAACACCCCCCCATTACGTCATGCTTCAGAAATGTGGAAAATGGTCCGTTTTCAAATGTTTTATTTTTGAACGTCAGTTCACATTTGTAGGTGGATCATCAGTGTTAGAGCTAAAATTAGCATGTTTAAAGTGATTTTCATGCTTCCAGGGGCTCAGGAAGTGAATTAAATACTATTTGGAGGCATTTAATGTTCAATCAAAAACAGCTGATTTTTTGACAAAAGAGATAACACCCCCCCATTACGTCATGCTTCAGAAATGTGGAAAATGGTCCGTTTTTAAATGTTTTATTTTTGAACATCAGTTCACATTTGTAGGTGGATCATCAGTGTTAGAGCTAAAATTAGCATGTTTAAAGTGATTTTCATGCTTCCAGGGGCTTGGGAAGTGAATTAAATACTATTTGGAGGCATTTAATGTTCAATCAAAAACAGCTAATTTTTGACGAAAGAGATAACACCCCCCCCATCACGTCATGCTTCAGAAATTTGGAAAATGGTCGGTTTTCAAATGTTTTCTTTTTGAACGTCAGTTCACATTTGTAGGTGGATCATCAGTGTTAGAGCTAAAATTAGCATGTTTAAAGTGATTTTCATGCTTCCAGGGGCCCTAAACACAAGATTTATGGAATAGTTATAAGTGCATGAAAATGGCCAATTTACTCACTCTGAGTTCTCAAAAAGGGTTTCTTCACCCCGGGAAGTTAATTAAATACCATTTGGAGGCCTTTAATGTTCGAGCAAAAACGGCTGATTTTCGACAAAAGAGATAACACCCCCCCATTACGTCATGCTTCAGAAATGTGGAAAATGGTCCATGTTCAAATGTTTTATTTTTGAACATCAGTTCACATTTGTAGGTGGATCATCAGTGTTAGAGCTAAAATTTGCATGTTTAAAGTGATTTTCATGCTTCCAGGGGCTTGGGAAGTGAATTAAATACTATTTGGAGGCATTTAATGTTCAATCAAAAACAGCTGATTTTTGACGAAAGAGATAACACCCCCCATTACGTCATGCTTCAGAAATGTGGAAAATGGTCGGTTTTCAAATGTTTTCTTTTTGAACGTCAGTTCACATTTGTAGGTGGATCATCAGTGTTAGAGCTAAAATTAGCATGTTTAAAGTGATTTTCATGCTTCTGGGGCCCTAAACACAAGATTTATGGAATGGTTAAAAGTGCATGAAAATGGCCAATTTACTCACTCTGAGTTCTCAAAAAGGGTTTCTTCACCCCGGGAAGTTAATTAAATACCATTTGGAGGCATTTAATGTTCAAGCAAAAACGGCTGATTTTCGACAAAAGAGATAACACCCCCCCATTACGTCATGCTTCAGAAATGTGGAAAATGGTCCATTTTCAAATGTTTTATTTTTGAACGTCAGTTCACATTTGTAGGTGGATCATCAGTGTTAGAGCTAAAATTAGCATGTTTAAAGTGATTTTCATGCTTCCAGGGGCTTGGGAAGTGAATTAAATACTATTTGGAGGCATTTAATGTTCAATCAAAAACAGCTGATTTTTGACAAAAGAGATAACACCCCCCCATTATGTCATGCTTCTGAAATGTGGAAAATGGTCCGTTTTCAAATGTTTTCTTTTTGAACGTCAGTTCACATTTGTAGGTGGATCATCAGTGTTAGAGCTAAAATTAGCATGTTTAAAGTGATTTTCATGCTTCCAGGGGCTTGGGAAGTGAATTAAATACTATTTGGAGGCATTTAATGTTCAATCAAAAACAGCTGATTTTTGACGAAAGAGATAACACCCCCCCATTACGTCATGCTTCAGAAATGTGGAAAATGGTCCGTTTTCAAATGTTTTATTTTTGAACATCAGTTCACATTTGTAGGTGGATCATCAGTGTTAGAGCTAAAATTAGCATGTTTAAAGTGATTTTCATGCTTCCAGGGGCTCGGGAAGTGAATTAAATACTATTTGGAGGCATTTAATGTTCAATCAAAAACAGCTGATTTTTGACAAAAGAGATAACACCCCCCCCATTACGTCATGCTTCAGAAATGTGGAAAATGGTCCATTTTCAAATGTTTTATTTTTGAACATCAGTTCACATTTGTAGGTGGATCATCAGTGTTAGAGCTAAAATTAGCATGTTTAAAGTGATTTTTATGCTTCCAGGGGCCCTAAACATAAGATTTATGGAATGGTTAAAAGTCCATGAAAATGGCCAATTTACTCACTTTGAGTTCTCAAAAAGGGTTTCTTCACCCCGGGAAGTTAATTAAATACCATTCGGAGGCATTTAATGTTCGAGCAAAAACGGCTGATTTTTGACAAAAGAGATAACACCCCCCCATTACGTCATGCTTCAGAAATGTGGAAAATGGTCCGTTTTCAAATGTTTTATTTTTGAACATCAGTTCACATTTGTAGGTGGATCATCAGTGTTAGAGCTAAAATTAGCATGTTTAAAGTGATTTTCATGCTTCCAGGGGCTTGGGAAGTGAATTAAATACTATTTGGAGGCATTTAATGTTCAATCAAAAACAGCTGATTTTTGACGAAAGAGATAACACCCCCCCATTACGTCATGCTTCAGAAATGTGGAAAATGGTCGGTTTTCAAATGTTTTCTTTTTGAACGTCAGTTCACATTTGTAGGTGGATCATCAGTGTTAGAGCTAAAATTAGCATGTTTAAAGTGATTTTCATGCTTCCAGGGGCCCTAAACACAAGATTTATAGAATGGTTAAAAGTGCATGAAAATGGCCAATTTACTCACTCTGAGTTCTCAAAAAGGGTTTCTTCACCCCGGGAAGTTAATTAAATACCATTTGGAGGCATTTAATGTTCAAGCAAAAACGGCTGATTTTCGACAAAAGAGATAACACCCCCCCATTACGTCATGCTTCAGAAATGTGGAAAATGGTCCATTTTCAAATGTTTTATTTTTGAACGTCAGTTCACATTTGTAGGTGGATCATCAGTGTTAGAGCTAAAATTAGCATGTTTAAAGTGATTTTCATGCTTCCAGGGGCTTGGGAAGTGAATTAAATACTATTTGGAGGCATTTAATGTTCAATCAAAAACAGCTGATTTTTTGACAAAAGAGATAACACCCCCCCATTACGTCATGCTTCAGAAATGTGGAAAATGGTCCGTTTTCAAATGTTTTATTTTTGAACGTCAGTTCACATTTGTAGGTGGATCATCAGTGTTAGAGCTAAAATTAGCATGTTTAAAGTGATTTTCATGCTTCCAGGGGCTCGGGAAGTGAATTAAATACTATTTGGAGGCATTTAATGTTCAATCAAAAACAGCTGGTTTTTGACAAAAAAGATAACACCCCCCCATTGCGTCATGCTTCAGAAATGTGGAAAATGGTCCGTTTTCAAATGTTTTCTTTTTGAACGTCAGTTCACATTTGTAGGTGGATCATCAGTGTTAGATCTAAAATTAGCATGTTTAAAGTGATTTTCATGCTTCCAGGGGCCCTAAACACAAGAATTATGGAATGGTTAAAAGTGCATGAAAATGGCCAATTTACTCACTCTGAGTTCTCAAAAAGGGTTTCTTCACCCCGGGAAGTTAATTAAATACCATTTGGAGGCATTTAATGTTCGAGCAAAAACGGCTGATTTTCGACAAAAGAGATAACACCCCCCCCATTACGTCATGCTTCAGAAATGTGGAAAATGGTCCGTTTTCAAATGTTTTATTTTTGAACGTCAGTTCACATTTGTAGGTGGATCATCAGTGTTAGAGCTAAAATTAGCATGTTTAAAGTGATTTTCATGCTTCCAGGGGCTCGGGAAGTGAATTAAATACTATTTGGAGGCATTTAATGTTCAATCAAAAACAGCTGATTTTTGACAAAAGAGATAACACCCCCCCATTACGTCATGCTTCAGAAATGTGGAAAATGGTCCGTTTTCAAATGTTTTATTTTTGAACGTCAGTTCACATTTGTAGGTGGATCATCAGTGTTAGAGCTAAAATTAGCATGTTTAAAGTGATTTTCATGCTTCCAGGGGCTCGGGAAGTGAATTAAATACTATTTGGAGGCATTTAATGTTCAATCAAAAACAGCTGATTTTTGACAAAAGAGATAACACCCCCCCATTACGTCATGCTCCAGAAATGTGGAAAATGGTCCGTTTTCAAATGTTTTATTTTTGAACGTCAGTTCACATTTGTAGGTGGATCATCAGTGTTAGAGCTAAAATTAGCATGTTTAAAGTGATTTTCATGCTTCCAGGGGCTCGGGAAGTGAATTAAATACTATTTGGAGGCATTTAATGTTCAATCAAAAACAGCTGATTTTTGACAAAAGAGATAACACCCCCCCATTACGTCATGCTTCAGAAATGTGGAAAATGGTCCGTTTTCAAATGTTTTCTTTTTGAACGTCAGTTCACATTTGTAGGTGGATCATCAGTGTTAGAGCTAAAATTAGCATGTTTAAAGTGATTTTCATGCTTCCAGGGGCCCTAAACACAAGATTTATGGAATGGTTAAAAGTGCATGAAAATGGCCAATTTACTCACTCTGAGTTCTCAAAAAGGGTTTCTTCACCCCGGGAAGTTAATTAAATACCATTTGGAGGCATTTAATGTTCGAGCAAAAACGGCTGATTTTCGACAAAAGAGATAACACCCCCCCATTACGTCATGCTTCAGAAATGTGGAAAATGGTCCGTTTTCAAATGTTTTATTTTTTAACGTCAGTTCACATTTGTAGGTGGATCATCAGTGTTAGAGCTAAAATTAGCATGTTTAAAGTGATTTTCATGCTTCCAGGGGCTCGGGAAGTGAATTAAATACTATTTATAGGCATTTAATGTTCAATCAAAAACAGCTGATTTTTGACAAAAGAGATAACACACCCCCATTACGTCATGCTTCAGAAATGTGGAAAATGGTCCGTTTTCAAATGTTTTCTTTTTGAACGTCAGTTCACATTTGTAGGTGGATCATCAGTGTTAGAGCTAAAATTAGCATGTTTAAAGGGATTTTCATGCTTCCAGGGGCTCGGGAAGTGAATTAAATACTATTTGGAGGCATTTAATGTTCAATCAAAAACAGCTGATTTTTGACAAAAGAGATAACACCCCCCCATTACGTCATGCTTCTGAAATGTGGAAAATGGTCCGTTTTCAAATGTTTTCTTTTTGAACGTCAGTTCACATTTGTAGGTGGATCATCAGTGTTAGAGCTAAAATTAGCATGTTTAAAGTGATTTTCATGCTTCCAGGGGCTTGGGAAGTGAATTAAATACTATTTGGAGGCATTTAATGTTCAATCAAAAACAGCTGATTTTTGACGAAAGAGATAACACCCCCCCATTACGTCATGCTTCAGAAATGTGGAAAATGGTCCGTTTTCAAATGTTTTATTTTTGAACATCAGTTCACATTTGTAGGTGGATCATCAGTGTTAGAGCTAAAATTAGCATGTTTAAAGTGATTTTCATGCTTCCAGGGGCTCGGGAAGTGAATTAAATACTATTTGGAGGCATTTAATGTTCAATCAAAAACAGCTGATTTTTGACAAAAGAGATAACACCCCCCCATTACGTCATGCTTCAGAAATGTGGAAAATGGTCCATTTTCAAATGTTTTATTTTTGAACATCAGTTCACATTTGTAGGTGGATCATCAGTGTTAGAGCTAAAATTAGCATGTTTAAAGTGATTTTTATGCTTCCAGGGGCCCTAAACATAAGATTTATGGAATGGTTAAAAGTCCATGAAAATGGCCAATTTACTCACTTTGAGTTCTCAAAAAGGGTTTCTTCACCCCGGGAAGTTAATTAAATACCATTCGGAGGCATTTAATGTTCGAGCAAAAACGGCTGATTTTTGACAAAAGAGATAACACCCCCCCATTACGTCATGCTTCAGAAATGTGGAAAATGGTCCGTTTTCAAATGTTTTATTTTTGAACATCAGTTCACATTTGTAGGTGGATCATCAGTGTTAGAGCTAAAATTAGCATGTTTAAAGTGATTTTCATGCTTCCAGGGGCTTGGGAAGTGAATTAAATACTATTTGGAGGCATTTAATGTTCAATCAAAAACAGCTGATTTTTGACGAAAGAGATAACACCCCCCCATTACGTCATGCTTCAGAAATGTGGAAAATGGTCGGTTTTCAAATGTTTTCTTTTTGAACGTCAGTTCACATTTGTAGGTGGATCATCAGTGTTAGAGCTAAAATTAGCATGTTTAAAGTGATTTTCATGCTTCCAGGGGCCCTAAACACAAGATTTATAGAATGGTTAAAAGTGCATGAAAATGGCCAATTTACTCACTCTGAGTTCTCAAAAAGGGTTTCTTCACCCCGGGAAGTTAATTAAATACCATTTGGAGGCATTTAATGTTCAAGCAAAAACGGCTGATTTTCGACAAAAGAGATAACACCCCCCCATTACGTCATGCTTCAGAAATGTGGAAAATGGTCCATTTTCAAATGTTTTATTTTTGAACGTCAGTTCACATTTGTAGGTGGATCATCAGTGTTAGAGCTAAAATTAGCATGTTTA
Organism: Lissotriton vulgaris; assembly: GCF_964263255.1. Lineage (NCBI taxonomy): Eukaryota > Metazoa > Chordata > Amphibia > Caudata > Salamandridae > Lissotriton > Lissotriton vulgaris. The sequence continues at coordinate 656,398 of NW_028243998.1, forward strand.
AAGTGATTTTCATGCTTCCAGGGGCTTGGGAAGTGAATTAAATACTATTTGGAGGCATTTAATGTTCAATCAAAAACAGCTGATTTTTTGACAAAAGAGATAACACCCCCCCCATTACGTCATGCTTCAGAAATGTGGAAAATGGTCCGTTTTCAAATGTTTTATTTTTGAACGTCAGTTCACATTTGTAGGTGGATCATCAGTGTTAGAGCTAAAATTAGCATGTTTAAAGTGATTTTCATGCTTCCAGGGGCCCTAAACACAAGATTTATGGAATGGTTAAAAGTGCATGAAAATGGCCAATTTACTCACTCTGAGTTCTCAAAAAGGGTTTCTTCACCAAGGGAAGTTAATTAAATACCATTTGGAGGCATTTAATGTTCGAGCAAAAACGGCTGATTTTCGACAAAAGAGATAACACCCCCCATTACATCATGCTTCAGAAATGTGGAAAATGGTCCGTTTTCAAATGTTTTATTTTTGAACGTCAGTTCACATTTGTAGGTGGATCATCAGTGTTAGAGCTAAAATTAGCATGTTTAAAGTGATTTTCATGCTTCCAGGGGCTCGGGAAGTGAATTAAATACTATTTGGAGGCATTTAATGTTCAATCAAAAACAGCTGATTTTTGACAAAAGAGATAACACCCCCCCATTACGTCATGCTTCAGAAATGTGGAAAATGGTCCGTTTTCAAATGTTTTCTTTTTGAACGTCAGTTCACATTTGTAGGTGGATCATCAGTGTTAGAGCTAAAATTAGCATGTTTAAAGTGATTTTCATGCTGCCAGGGGCCCTAAACACAAGATTTATGGAATGGTTAAAGTGCATGAAAATGGCCAATTTACTCACTCTGAGTTCTCAAAAAGGGGTTCATCACCCCGGGAAGTTAATTAAATACTATTTGGAGGCATTTAATGTTCGAGCAAAAACGGCTGATTTTCGACAAAAGAGATAACACCCCCCCCATTACGTCATGCTTCAGAAATGTGGAAAATGGTCCGTTTTCAAATGTTTTATTTTTGAACGTCAGTTCACATTTGTAGGTGGATCATCAGTGTTAGAGCTAAAATTAGCATGTTTAAAGTGATTTTCATGCTTCCAGGGGCGCGGGAAGTGAATTAAATACTATTTGGAGGCATTTATTGTTCAAGCAAAAACGGCTGATTTTCGACAAAAGAGATAACACCCCCCCATTACGTCATGCTTCAGAAATGTGGAAAATGGTCCGTTTTCAAATGTTTTATTTTTGAACGTCAGATCACATTTGTAGGTGGATCATCAGTGTTAGAGCTAAAATTAGCATGTTTAAAGTGGTTTTCATGCTTCCAGGGGCCCTAAACACAAGATTTATGGAATGGTTAAAAGTGCATGAAAATGGCCAATTTACTCACTCTGAGTTCTCAAAAAGGGTTTCTTCACCCAGGGAAGTTAATTAAATACCATTTGGAGGCATTTAATGTTCAAGCAAAAACGGCTGATTTTCGACAAAAGAGATAACACCCCCCCATTACGCCATGCTTCAGAAATGTGGAAAATGGTCCGTTTTCAAATGTTTTATTTTTGAACGTCAGTTCACATTTGTAGGTGGATCATCAGTGTTAGAGCTAAAATTAGCATGTTTAAAGTGATTTTCATGCTTCCAGGGGCTCGGGAAGTGAGTTAAATACTATTTGGAGGCATTTAATGTTCAATCAAAAACAGCTGATTTTTGACAAAAGAGATAACACCCCCCCATTACGTCATGCTTCAGAAATGTGGAAAATGGTCCGTTTTCAAATGTTTTATTTTTGAACGTCAGTTCACATTTGTAGGTGGATCATCAGTGTTAGAGCTAAAATTAGCATGTTTAAAGTGATTTTCATGCTTCCAGGGGCTCGGGAAGTGAATTAAATACTATTTGGAGGCATTTAATGTTCAAGCAAAAACGGCTGATTTTCGACAAAAGAGATAACACCCCCCCATTACGTCAAGCTTCAGAAATGTGGAAAATGGCCGTTTTCAAATATTTTCTTTTTGAACGTCAGTTCACATTTGTAGGTGGATCATCAGTGTTAGAGCTAAAATTAGCATGTTTAAAGTGGTTTTCATGCTTCCAGTGGCCCTAAACATAAGATTTATGGAATGGTTAAAAGTGCATGAAAATGGCCAATTTACTCACTCTGAGTTCTCAAAAAGGGTTTCTTCAGCCCGGGAAGTTAATTAGATACCATTTGGAGGCATTTAATGTTCGAGCAAAAATGGCTGATTTTCGACAAGAGAGATAAACCCCCCATTACGTCATGCTTCAGAAATGTGGAAAATGGTCCGTTTTCAAATGTTTTATTTTTGAACGTCAGTTCACATTTGTAGGTGGATCATCAGTGTTAGAGCTAAAATTAGCATGTTTAAAGTGATTTTCATGCTTCCAGGGGCTCGGGAAGTGAATTAAATACTATTTGGAGGCATTTAATGTTCAAGCAAAAACGGCTGATTTTCGACAAAAGAGATAACACCCCCCCATTACGTCATGCTTCAGAAATGTGGAAAATGGTCCGTTTTCAAATGTTTTATTTTTGAATGTCAGTTCACATTTGTAGGTGGATCATCAGTGTTAGAGCTAAAATTAGCATGTTTAAAGTGATTTTCATGCTTCCAGGGGCCCTAAACACAGGATTTATGGAATGGTTAAAAGTGCATGAAAATGGCCAATTTACTCACTCTGAGTTCTCAAAAAGGGTTTCTTCACCCAGGGAAGTTAATTAAATACCATTTGGAGGCATTTAATGTTCGAGCAAAAACGGCTGATTTTCGACAAAAGAGATAACACCCCACAATTACGTCATGCTTCAGAAATGTGGAAAATGGTCTGTTTTCAAATGTTTTATTTTTGAACGTCAGTTCACATTTGTAGGTGGATCATCAGTGTTAGAGCTAAAATTAGCATGCTTAAAGTGATTTTCATGCTTCCAGGGGCCCTAAACACAAGATTTATGGAATGGTTAAAAGTGCATGAAAATGGCCAATTTACTCACTCTGAGTTCTCAAAAAGGGTTTCTTCACCCCGGGAAGTTAATTAAATAACATTTGGAGGCATTAAATGTTCGAGCAACAATGGCTGATTTTCGACAAAAGAGATAACACCCCCCCATTACGTCAAGCTTCAGAAATGTGGAAAATGGTCCGTTTTCAAATGTTTTATTTTTGAACGTCAGTTCACATTTGTAGGTGGATCATCAGTGTTAGAGCTAAAATTAGCATGTTTAAAGTGATTTTCATGCTTCCAGGGGCTCGGGAAGTGAATTAAATACTATTTGGAGGCATTTAATGTTCAATCAAAAACAGCTGATTTTTGACAAAAGAGATAACACCCCCCCATTACGTCATGCTTCAGAAATGTGGAAAATGGTCCGTTTTCAAATGTTTTATTTTTGAACGTCAGTTCACATTTGTAGGTGGATCATCAGTGTTAGAGCTAAAATGAGCATGTTTAAAGTGATTTTCATGCTTCCAGGGGCTCGGGAAGTGAATTAAATACTATTTGGAGGCATTTAATGTTCAATCAAAAACAGCTGATTTTTGACAAAAGAGATAACACCCCCCCATTACGTCATGCTCCAGAAATGTGGAAAATGGTCCGTTTTCAAATGTTTTATTTTTGAACGTCAGTTCACATTTGTAGGTGGATCATCAGTGTTAGAGCTAAAATTAGCATGTTTAAAGTGATTTTCATGCTTCCAGGGGCTCGGGAAGTGAATTAAATACTATTTGGAGGCATTTAATGTTCAATCAAAAACAGCTGATTTTTGACAAAAGAGATAACACCCCCCCATTACGTCATGCTTCAGAAATGTGGAAAATGGTCCGTTTTCAAATGTTTTCTTTTTGAACGTCAGTTCACATTTGTAGGTGGATCATCAGTGTTAGAGCTAAAATTAGCATGTTTAAAGTGATTTTCATGCTTCCAGGGGCCCTAAACACAAGATTTATGGAATGGTTAAAAGTGCATGAAAATGGCCAATTTACTCACTCTGAGTTCTCAAAAAGGGTTTCTTCACCCCGGGAAGTTAATTAAATACCATTTGGAGGCATTTAATGTTCGAGCAAAAACGGCTGATTTTCGACAAAAGAGATAACACCCCCCCATTACGTCATGCTTCAGAAATGTGGAAAATGGTCCGTTTTCAAATGTTTTATTTTTTAACGTCAGTTCACATTTGTAGGTGGATCATCAGTGTTAGAGCTAAAATTAGCATGTTTAAAGTGATTTTCATGCTTCCAGGGGCTCGGGAAGTGAATTAAATACTATTTATAGGCATTTAATGTTCAATCAAAAACAGCTGATTTTTGACAAAAGAGATAACACACCCCCATTACGTCATGCTTCAGAAATGTGGAAAATGGTCCGTTTTCAAATGTTTTCTTTTTGAACGTCAGTTCACATTTGTAGGTGGATCATCAGTGTTAGAGCTAAAATTAGCATGTTTAAAGGGATTTTCATGCTTCCAGGGGCTCGGGAAGTGAATTAAATACTATTTGGAGGCATTTAATGTTCAATCAAAAACAGCTGATTTTTGACAAAAGAGATAACACCCCCCCATTACGTCATGCTTCTGAAATGTGGAAAATGGTCCGTTTTCAAATGTTTTCTTTTTGAACGTCAGTTCACATTTGTAGGTGGATCATCAGTGTTAGAGCTAAAATTAGCATGTTTAAAGTGATTTTCATGCTTCCAGGGGCTTGGGAAGTGAATTAAATACTATTTGGAGGCATTTAATGTTCAATCAAAAACAGCTGATTTTTGACGAAAGAGATAACACCCCCCCATTACGTCATGCTTCAGAAATGTGGAAAATGGTCCGTTTTCAAATGTTTTATTTTTGAACATCAGTTCACATTTGTAGGTGGATCATCAGTGTTAGAGCTAAAATTAGCATGTTTAAAGTGATTTTCATGCTTCCAGGGGCTCGGGAAGTGAATTAAATACTATTTGGAGGCATTTAATGTTCAATCAAAAACAGCTGATTTTTGACAAAAGAGATAACACCCCCCCATTACGTCATGCTTCAGAAATGTGGAAAATGGTCCATTTTCAAATGTTTTATTTTTGAACATCAGTTCACATTTGTAGGTGGATCATCAGTGTTAGAGCTAAAATTAGCATGTTTAAAGTGATTTTTATGCTTCCAGGGGCCCTAAACATAAGATTTATGGAATGGTTAAAAGTCCATGAAAATGGCCAATTTACTCACTTTGAGTTCTCAAAAAGGGTTTCTTCACCCCGGGAAGTTAATTAAATACCATTCGGAGGCATTTAATGTTCGAGCAAAAACGGCTGATTTTTGACAAAAGAGATAACACCCCCCCATTACGTCATGCTTCAGAAATGTGGAAAATGGTCCGTTTTCAAATGTTTTATTTTTGAACATCAGTTCACATTTGTAGGTGGATCATCAGTGTTAGAGCTAAAATTAGCATGTTTAAAGTGATTTTCATGCTTCCAGGGGCTTGGGAAGTGAATTAAATACTATTTGGAGGCATTTAATGTTCAATCAAAAACAGCTGATTTTTGACGAAAGAGATAACACCCCCCCATTACGTCATGCTTCAGAAATGTGGAAAATGGTCGGTTTTCAAATGTTTTCTTTTTGAACGTCAGTTCACATTTGTAGGTGGATCATCAGTGTTAGAGCTAAAATTAGCATGTTTAAAGTGATTTTCATGCTTCCAGGGGCCCTAAACACAAGATTTATAGAATGGTTAAAAGTGCATGAAAATGGCCAATTTACTCACTCTGAGTTCTCAAAAAGGGTTTCTTCACCCCGGGAAGTTAATTAAATACCATTTGGAGGCATTTAATGTTCAAGCAAAAACGGCTGATTTTCGACAAAAGAGATAACACCCCCCCATTACGTCATGCTTCAGAAATGTGGAAAATGGTCCATTTTCAAATGTTTTATTTTTGAACGTCAGTTCACATTTGTAGGTGGATCATCAGTGTTAGAGCTAAAATTAGCATGTTTAAAGTGATTTTCATGCTTCCAGGGGCTTGGGAAGTGAATTAAATACTATTTGGAGGCATTTAATGTTCAATCAAAAACAGCTGATTTTTTGACAAAAGAGATAACACCCCCCCCATTACGTCATGCTTCAGAAATGTGGAAAATGGTCCGTTTTCAAATGTTTTATTTTTGAACGTCAGTTCACATTTGTAGGTGGATCATCAGTGTTAGAGCTAAAATTAGCATGTTTAAAGTGATTTTCATGCTTCCAGGGGCCCTAAACACAAGATTTATGGAATGGTTAAAAGTGCATGAAAATGGCCAATTTACTCACTCTGAGTTCTCAAAAAGGGTTTCTTCACCCAGGGAAGTTAATTAAATACCATTTGGAGGCATTTAATGTTCGAGCAAAAACGGCTGATTTTCGACAAAAGAGATAACACCCCCCATTACATCATGCTTCAGAAATGTGGAAAATGGTCCGTTTTCAAATGTTTTATTTTTGAACGTCAGTTCACATTTGTAGGTGGATCATCAGTGTTAGAGCTAAAATTAGCATGTTTAAAGTGATTTTCATGCTTCCAGGGGCTCGGGAAGTGAATTAAATACTATTTGGAGGCATTTAATGTTCAATCAAAAACAGCTGATTTTTGACAAAAGAGATAACACCCCCCCATTACGTCATGCTTCAGAAATGTGGAAAATGGTCCGTTTTCAAATGTTTTCTTTTTGAACGTCAGTTCACATTTGTAGGTGGATCATCAGTGTTAGAGCTAAAATTAGCATGTTTAAAGTGATTTTCATGCTGCCAGGGGCCCTAAACACAAGATTTATGGAATGGTTAAAAGTGCATGAAAATGGCCAATTTACTCACTCTGAGTTCTCAAAAAGGGGTTCATCACCCCGGGAAGTTAATTAAATACTATTTGGAGGCATTTAATGTTCGAGCAAAAACGGCTGATTTTCGACAAAAGAGATAACACCCCCCCCATTACGTCATGCTTCAGAAATGTGGAAAATGGTCCGTTTTCAAATGTTTTATTTTTGAACGTCAGTTCACATTTGTAGGTGGATCATCAGTGTTAGAGCTAAAATTAGCATGTTTAAAGTGATTTTCATGCTTCCAGGGGCGCGGGAAGTGAATTAAATACTATTTGGAGGCATTTATTGTTCAAGCAAAAACGGCTGATTTTCGACAAAAGAGATAACACCCCCCCATTACGTCATGCTTCAGAAATGTGGAAAATGGTCCGTTTTCAAATGTTTTATTTTTGAACGTCAGATCACATTTGTAGGTGGATCATCAGTGTTAGAGCTAAAATTAGCATGTTTAAAGTGGTTTTCATGCTTCCAGGGGCCCTAAACACAAGATTTATGGAATGGTTAAAAGTGCATGAAAATGGCCAATTTACTCACTCTGAGTTCTCAAAAAGGGTTTCTTCACCCAGGGAAGTTAATTAAATACCATTTGGAGGCATTTAATGTTCAAGCAAAAACGGCTGATTTTCGACAAAAGAGATAACACCCCCCCATTACGCCATGCTTCAGAAATGTGGAAAATGGTCCGTTTTCAAATGTTTTATTTTTGAACGTCAGTTCACATTTGTAGGTGGATCATCAGTGTTAGAGCTAAAATTAGCATGTTTAAAGTGATTTTCATGCTTCCAGGGGCTCGGGAAGTGAGTTAAATACTATTTGGAGGCATTTAATGTTCAATCAAAAACAGCTGATTTTTGACAAAAGAGATAACACCCCCCCATTACGTCATGCTTCAGAAATGTGGAAAATGGTCCGTTTTCAAATGTTTTATTTTTGAACGTCAGTTCACATTTGTAGGTGGATCATCAGTGTTAGAGCTAAAATTAGCATGTTTAAAGTGATTTTCATGCTTCCAGGGGCTCGGGAAGTGAATTAAATACTATTTGGAGGCATTTAATGTTCAAGCAAAAACGGCTGATTTTCGACAAAAGAGATAACACCCCCCCATTACGTCAAGCTTCAGAAATGTGGAAAATGGCCGTTTTCAAATATTTTCTTTTTGAACGTCAGTTCACATTTGTAGGTGGATCATCAGTGTTAGAGCTAAAATTAGCATGTTTAAAGTGGTTTTCATGCTTCCAGTGGCCCTAAACATAAGATTTATGGAATGGTTAAAAGTGCATGAAAATGGCCAATTTACTCACTCTGAGTTCTCAAAAAGGGTTTCTTCAGCCCGGGAAGTTAATTAGATACCATTTGGAGGCATTTAATGTTCGAGCAAAAATGGCTGATTTTCGACAAGAGAGATAACCCCCCCATTACGTCATGCTTCAGAAATGTGGAAAATGGTCCGTTTTCAAATGTTTTATTTTTGAACGTCAGTTCACATTTGTAGGTGGATCATCAGTGTTAGAGCTAAAATTAGCATGTTTAAAGTGATTTTCATGCTTCCAGGGGCTCGGGAAGTGAATTAAATACTATTTGGAGGCATTTAATGTTCAAGCAAAAACGGCTGATTTTCGACAAAAGAGATAACACCCCCCCATTACGTCATGCTTCAGAAATGTGGAAAATGGTCCGTTTTCAAATGTTTTATTTTTGAATGTCAGTTCACATTTGTAGGTGGATCATCAGTGTTAGAGCTAAAATTAGCATGTTTAAAGTGATTTTCATGCTTCCAGGGGCCCTAAACACAGGATTTATGGAATGGTTAAAAGTGCATGAAAATGGCCAATTTACTCACTCTGAGTTCTCAAAAAGGGTTTCTTCACCCAGGGAAGTTAATTAAATACCATTTGGAGGCATTTAATGTTCGAGCAAAAACGGCTGATTTTCGACAAAAGAGATAACACCCCACAATTACGTCATGCTTCAGAAATGTGGAAAATGGTCTGTTTTCAAATGTTTTATTTTTGAACGTCAGTTCACATTTGTAGGTGGATCATCAGTGTTAGAGCTAAAATTAGCATGCTTAAAGTGATTTTCATGCTTCCAGGGGCCCTAAACACAAGATTTATGGAATGGTTAAAAGTGCATGAAAATGGCCAATTTACTCACTCTGAGTTCTCAAAAAGGGTTTCTTCACCCCGGGAAGTTAATTAAATAACATTTGGAGGCATTAAATGTTCGAGCAACAATGGCTGATTTTCGACAAAAGAGATAACACCCCCCCATTACGTCAAGCTTCAGAAATGTGGAAAATGGTCCGTTTTCAAATGTTTTATTTTTGAACGTCAGTTCACATTTGTAGGTGGATCATCAGTGTTAGAGCTAAAATTCACATGTTTAAAGTGATTTTCATGCTTCCAGGGGCTCGGGAAGTGAATTAAATACTGCAAAAACGGCTGATTTTCGACAAAAGAGATAACACCCCCCCATTACGTCATACTTCAGAAATGTGGAAAATGGTCCGTTTTCAAATGTTTTATTTTTGAACGTCAGTTCACATTTGTAGGTGGATCATCAGTGTTAGAGCTAAAATTAGCATGTTTAAAGTGATTTTCATGCTTCCAGGGGCCCTAAACACAAGATTTATGGAATGGTTAAAAGTGCATGAAAATGGCCAATTTACTCACTCTGAGTTCTCAAAAAGGGTTTTTTCACCCCGGGAAGTTAATTAAATACCATTTGGAGGCATTTATTGTTCTAACAAAAACGGCTGATTTTCGACAAAAGAGATAACACCCCCCCATTACGTCATGCTTCAGAAATGTGGAAAATGGTCCGTTTTCAAATGTTTTATTTTTGAACGTCAGTTCACATTTGTAGGTGGATCATCAGTGTTAGAGCTAAAATTAGCATGTTTAAAGTGATTTTCATGCTTCCAGGGGCTCGGGAAGTGAATTAAATACTATTTGGAGGCATTTAATGTTCAATCAAAAACAGCTGATTTTTGACAAAAGAGATAACACCCCCCCATTACGTCATGCTTCAGAAATGTGGAAAATGGTCCGTTTTCAAATGTTTTCTTTTTGAACGTCAGTTCACATTTGTAGGTGGATCATCAGTGTTAGAGCTAAAATTAGCATGTTTAAAGTGATTTTCATGCTGCCAGGGGCCCTAAACACAAGATTTATGGAATGGTTAAAAGTGCATGAAAATGGCCAATTTACTCACTCTGAGTTCTCAAAAAGGGGTTCATCACCCCGGGAAGTTAATTAAATACTATTTGGAGGCATTTAATGTTCGAGCAAAAACGGCTGATTTTCGACAAAAGAGATAACACCCCCCCCCCATTACGTCATGCTTCAGAAATGTGGAAAATGGTCCGTTTTCAAATGTTTTATTTTTGAACGTCAGTTCACATTTGTAGGTGGATCATCAGTGTTAGAGCTAAAATTAGCATGTTTAAAGTGATTTTCATGCTTCCAGGGGCTCGGGAAGTGAATTAAATACTATTTGGAGGCATTTATTGTTCAAGCAAAAACGGCTGATTTTCGACAAAAGAGATAACACCCCCCCCATTACGTCATGCTTCAGAAATGTGGAAAATGGTCCGTTTTCAAATGTTTTATTTTTGAACGTCAGATCACATTTGTAGGTGGATCATCAGTGTTAGAGCTAAAATTAGCATGTTTAAAGTGGTTTTCATGCTTCCAGGGGCCCTAAACACAAGATTTATGGAATGGTTAAAAGTGCATGAAAATGGCCAATTTACTCACTCTGAGTTCTCAAAAAGGGTTTCTTCACCCAGGGAAGTTAATTAAATACCATTTGGAGGCATTTAATGTTCGAGCAAAAACGGCTGATTTTTGACAAAAGAGATAACACCCCCCCCATTACGTCATGCTTCAGAAATGTGGAAAATGGTCCGTTTTCAAATGTTTTTTTTTTGAACGTCAGTTCACATTTGTAGGTGGATCATCAGTGTTAGAGCTAAAATTAGCATGTTTAAAGTGATTTTCATGCTTCCAGGGGCTCGGGAAGTGAATTAAATACTATTTGGAGGCATTTAATGTTCAACCAAAAACGGCTGATTTTCGACAAAAGAGATAACACCCCCCCATTACGTCAAGCTTCAGAAATGTGGAAAATGGCCGTTTTCAAATATTTTCTTTTTGTACGTCAGTTCACATTTGTAGGTGGATCATCAGTGTTAGAGCTAAAATTAGCATGTTTAAAGTGATTTTCATGCTTCCAGGGGCCCTAAACATAAGATTTATGGAATGGTTAAAAGTGCATGAAAATGGCCAATTTACTCACTCTGAGTTCTCAAAAAGGGTTTCTTCAGCCCGGGAAGTTAATTAAATACCATTTGGAGGCATTTAATGTTCGAGCAAAAATGGCTGATTTTCGACAAGAGAGATAACCCCCCCATTACGTCATGCTTCAGAAATGTGGAAAATGGTCCGTTTTCAAATGTTTTATTTTTGAACGTCAGTTCACATTTGTAGGTGGATCATCAGTGTTAGAGCTAAAATTAGCATGTTTAAAGTGATTTTCATGCTTCCAGGGGCTCGGGAAGTGAATTAAATACTATTTGGAGGCATTTAATGTTCAAGCAAAAACGGCTGATTTTCGACAAAAGAGATAACACCCCCCCATTACGTCATGCTTCAGAAATGTGGAAAATGGTCCGTTTTCAAATGTTTTATTTTTGAATGTCAGTTCACATTTGTAGGTGGATCATCAGTGTTAGAGCTAAAATTAGCATGTTTAATGTGGTTTTCATGCTTCCAGGGGCCCTAAACACAAGATTTATGGAATGGTTAAAAGTGCATGAAAATGGCCAATTTACTCACTCTGAGTTCTCAAAAAGGGTTTCTTCACCCAGGGAAGTGAATTAAATACTATTTGGAGGCATTTAATGTTCAATCAAAAACAGCAGATTTTTGACAAAAGAGATAACACCCCCCATTACGTCATGCTTCAGAAATGTGGAAAATGGTCCGTTTTCAAATGTTTTATTTTTGAACGTCAGTTCACATTTGTAGGTGGATCATCAGTGTTAGAGCTAAAATTAGCATGTTTAAAGTGATTTTCATGCTTCCAGGGGCTCAGGAAGTGAATTAAATACTATTTGGAGGCATTTAATGTTCAATCAAAAACAGCTGATTTTTGACAAAAGAGATAACACCCCCCCATTACGTCATGCTTCAGAAATGTGGAAAATGGTCCGTTTTCAAATGTTTTCTTTTTGAACGTCAGTTCACATTTGTAGGTGGATCATCAGTGTTAGAACTAAAATTAGCATGTTTAAAGTGATTTTCATGCTTCCAGGGGCCCTAAACACAAGATTTATGGAATGGTTAAAAGTGCATGAAAATGGCCAATTTACTCACTCTGAGTTCTCAAAAAGGGTTTCTTCACCCCGGGAAGTTAATTAAATACCATTTGGAGGCATTTAATGTTCGAGCAAAAACGGCTGATTTTCGACAAAAGAGATAACACCCCCCCATTACGTCATGCTTCAGAAATGTGGAAAATGGTCCGTTTTCAAATGTTTTATTTTTGAACGTCAGTTCACATTTGTAGGTGGATCATCAGTGTTAGAGCTAAAATTAGCATGTTTAAAGTGATTTTCATGCTTCCAGGGGCTCGGAAAGTGAATTAAATACTATTTGGAGGCATTTAATGTTCAATCAAAAACAGCTGATTTTTGACAAAAGAGATAACACCCCCCCATTACGTCATGCTTCAGAAATGTGGAAAATGGTCCGTTTTCAAATGTTTTATTTTTGAACGTCAGTTCACATTTGTAGGTGGATCATCAGTGTTAGAGCTAAAATTAGCATGTTTAAAGTGATTTTCATGCTTCCAGGGGCCCTAAACACAAGATTTATGGAATGGTTAAAAGTGCATGAAAATGGCCAATTTACTCACTCTGAGTACTCAAAAAGGGTTTCTTCACCCCGGGAAGTTAATTAAATACCATTTGGAGGCATTTAATGTTCGAGCAAAAACGGCTGATTTTCGACAAAAGAGATAACACCCCCCCATTACGTCATGCTTCAGAAATGTGGAAAATGGTCCGTTTTCAAATGTTTTATTTTTGAACGTCAGTTCACATTTGTAGGTGGATCATCAGTGTTAGAGCTAAAATTAGCATGTTTAAAGTGATTTTCATGCTTCCAGGGTCTCGGGAAGTGAATTAAATACTATTTGGAGGCATTTAATGTTCAAGCAAAAACAGCTGATTTTCAACAAAATATATAACAACCCCCCATTACGTCATGCTTCAGAAATGTGGAAAATGGTCCGTTTTCAAATGTTTTATTTTTGAACGTCAGTTCACATTTGTAGGTGGATCATCAGTGTTAGAGCTAAAATTAGCATGTTTAAAGTTGTTTTCATGCTTCCAGGGGCCCTAAACACAAGATTTATGGAATGGTTAAAAGTGCATGAAAATGGCCAATTTACTCACTCTGAGTACTCAAAAAGAGTTTCTTCACCCAGGGAAGTTAATTAAATACCATTTGGAGGCATTTAATGTTCGAGCAAAAACGGCTGATTTTCGACAAAAGAGATAACACCCCCCATTACATCATGCTTCAGAAATGTGGAAAATGGTCCGTTTTCAAATGTTTTATTTTTGAACGTCAGTTCACATTTGTAGGTGGATCATCAGTGTTAGAGCTAAAATTAGCATGTTTAAAGTGATTTTCATGCTTCCAGGGGCTCGGGAAGTGAATTAAATACTATTTGGAGGCATTTAATGTTCAATCAAAAACAGCTGATTTTTGACAAAAGAGATAACACCCCCCCATTACGTCATGCTTCAGAAATGTGGAAAATGGTCCGTTTTCAAATGTTTTCTTTTTGAACGTCAGTTCACATTTGTAGGTGGATCATCAGTGTTAGAGCTAAAATTAGCATGTTTAAAGTGATTTTCATGCTGCCAGGGGCCCTAAACACAAGATTTATGGAATGGTTAAAAGTGCATGAAAATGGCCAATTTACTCACTCTGAGTTCTCAAAAAGGGGTTCATCACCCCGGGAAGTTAATTAAATACTATTTGGAGGCATTTAATGTTCGAGCAAAAACGGCTGATTTTCGACAAAAGAGATAACACCCCCCCCATTACGTCATGCTTCAGAAATGTGGAAAATGGTCCGTTTTCAAATGTTTTATTTTTGAACGTCAGTTCACATTTGTAGGTGGATCATCAGTGTTAGAGCTAAAATTAGCATGTTTAAAGTGATTTTCATGCTTCCAGGGGCGCGGGAAGTGAATTAAATACTATTTGGAGGCATTTATTGTTCAAGCAAAAACGGCTGATTTTCGACAAAAGAGATAACACCCCCCCATTACGTCATGCTTCAGAAATGTGGAAAATGGTCCGTTTTCAAATGTTTTATTTTTGAACGTCAGATCACATTTGTAGGTGGATCATCAGTGTTAGAGCTAAAATTAGCATGTTTAAAGTGGTTTTCATGCTTCCAGGGGCCCTAAACACAAGATTTATGGAATGGTTAAAAGTGCATGAAAATGGCCAATTTACTCACTCTGAGTTCTCAAAAAGGGTTTCTTCACCCAGGGAAGTTAATTAAATACCATTTGGAGGCATTTAATGTTCAAGCAAAAACGGCTGATTTTCGACAAAAGAGATAACACCCCCCCATTACGCCATGCTTCAGAAATGTGGAAAATGGTCCGTTTTCAAATGTTTTATTTTTGAACGTCAGTTCACATTTGTAGGTGGATCATCAGTGTTAGAGCTAAAATTAGCATGTTTAAAGTGATTTTCATGCTTCCAGGGGCTCGGGAAGTGAGTTAAATACTATTTGGAGGCATTTAATGTTCAATCAAAAACAGCTGATTTTTGACAAAAGAGATAACACCCCCCCATTACGTCATGCTTCAGAAATGTGGAAAATGGTCCGTTTTCAAATGTTTTATTTTTGAACGTCAGTTCACATTTGTAGGTGGATCATCAGTGTTAGAGCTAAAATTAGCATGTTTAAAGTGATTTTCATGCTTCCAGGGGCTCGGGAAGTGAATTAAATACTATTTGGAGGCATTTAATGTTCAAGCAAAAACGGCTGATTTTCGACAAAAGAGATAACACCCCCCCATTACGTCAAGCTTCAGAAATGTGGAAAATGGCCGTTTTCAAATATTTTCTTTTTGAACGTCAGTTCACATTTGTAGGTGGATCATCAGTGTTAGAGCTAAAATTAGCATGTTTAAAGTGGTTTTCATGCTTCCAGTGGCCCTAAACATAAGATTTATGGAATGGTTAAAAGTGCATGAAAATGGCCAATTTACTAACTCTGAGTTCTCAAAAAGGGTTTCTTCAGCCCGGGAAGTTAATTAGATACCATTTGGAGGCATTTAATGTTCGAGCAAAAATGGCTGATTTTCGACAAGAGAGATAACCCCCCCATTACGTCATGCTTCAGAAATGTGGAAAATGGTCCGTTTTCAAATGTTTTATTTTTGAACGTCAGTTCACATTTGTAGGTGGATCATCAGTGTTAGAGCTAAAATTAGCATGTTTAAAGTGATTTTCATGCTTCCAGGGGCTCGGGAAGTGAATTAAATACTATTTGGAGGCATTTAATGTTCAAGCAAAAACGGCTGATTTTCGACAAAAGAGATAACACCCCCCCATTACGTCATGCTTCAGAAATGTGGAAAATGGTCCGTTTTCAAATGTTTTATTTTTGAATGTCAGTTCACATTTGTAGGTGGATCATCAGTGTTAGAGCTAAAATTAGCATGTTTAAAGTGATTTTCATGCTTCCAGGGGCCCTAAACACAGGATTTATGGAATGGTTAAAAGTGCATGAAAATGGCCAATTTACTCACTCTGAGTTCTCAAAAAGGGTTTCTTCACCCAGGGAAGTTAATTAAATACCATTTGGAGGCATTTAATGTTCGAGCAAAAACGGCTGATTTTCGACAAAAGAGATAACACCCCACAATTACGTCATGCTTCAGAAATGTGGAAAATGGTCTGTTTTCAAATGTTTTATTTTTGAACGTCAGTTCACATTTGTAGGTGGATCATCAGTGTTAGAGCTAAAATTAGCATGCTTAAAGTGATTTTCATGCTTCCAGGGGCCCTAAACACAAGATTTATGGAATGGTTAAAAGTGCATGAAAATGGCCAATTTACTCACTCTGAGTTCTCAAAAAGGGTTTCTTCACCCCGGGAAGTTAATTAAATAACATTTGGAGGCATTAAATGTTCGAGCAACAATGGCTGATTTTCGACAAAAGAGATAACACCCCCCCATTACGTCAAGCTTCAGAAATGTGGAAAATGGTCCGTTTTCAAATGTTTTATTTTTGAACGTCAGTTCACATTTGTAGGTGGATCATCAGTGTTAGAGCTAAAATTCACATGTTTAAAGTGATTTTCATGCTTCCAGGGGCTCGGGAAGTGAATTAAATACTGCAAAAACGGCTGATTTTCGACAAAAGAGATAACACCCCCCCATTACGTCATACTTCAGAAATGTGGAAAATGGTCCGTTTTCAAATGTTTTATTTTTGAACGTCAGTTCACATTTGTAGGTGGATCATCAGTGTTAGAGCTAAAATTAGCATGTTTAAAGTGATTTTCATGCTTCCAGGGGCCCTAAACACAAGATTTATGGAATGGTTAAAAGTGCATGAAAATGGCCAATTTACTCACTCTGAGTTCTCAAAAAGGGTTTTTTCACCCCGGGAAGTTAATTAAATACCATTTGGAGGCATTTATTGTTCTAACAAAAACGGCTGATTTTCGACAAAAGAGATAACACCCCCCCATTACGTCATGCTTCAGAAATGTGGAAAATGGTCCGTTTTCAAATGTTTTATTTTTGAACGTCAGTTCACATTTGTAGGTGGATCATCAGTGTTAGAGCTAAAATTAGCATGTTTAAAGTGATTTTCATGCTTCCAGGGGCTCGGGAAGTGAATTAAATACTATTTGGAGGCATTTAATGTTCAATCAAAAACAGCTGATTTTTGACAAAAGAGATAACACCCCCCCATTACGTCATGCTTCAGAAATGTGGAAAATGGTCCGTTTTCAAATGTTTTCTTTTTGAACGTCAGTTCACATTTGTAGGTGGATCATCAGTGTTAGAGCTAAAATTAGCATGTTTAAAGTGATTTTCATGCTGCCAGGGGCCCTAAACACAAGATTTATGGAATGGTTAAAAGTGCATGAAAATGGCCAATTTACTCACTCTGAGTTCTCAAAAAGGGGTTCATCACCCCGGGAAGTTAATTAAATACTATTTGGAGGCATTTAATGTTCGAGCAAAAACGGCTGATTTTCGACAAAAGAGATAACACCCCCCCCCCCATTACGTCATGCTTCAGAAATGTGGAAAATGGTCCGTTTTCAAATGTTTTATTTTTGAACGTCAGTTCACATTTGTAGGTGGATCATCAGTGTTAGAGCTAAAATTAGCATGTTTAAAGTGATTTTCATGCTTCCAGGGGCTCGGGAAGTGAATTAAATACTATTTGGAGGCATTTATTGTTCAAGCAAAAACGGCTGATTTTCGACAAAAGAGATAACACCCCCCCCATTACGTCATGCTTCAGAAATGTGGAAAATGGTCCGTTTTCAAATGTTTTATTTTTGAACGTCAGATCACATTTGTAGGTGGATCATCAGTGTTAGAGCTAAAATTAGCATGTTTAAAGTGGTTTTCATGCTTCCAGGGGCCCTAAACACAAGATTTATGGAATGGTTAAAAGTGCATGAAAATGGCCAATTTACTCACTCTGAGTTCTCAAAAAGGGTTTCTTCACCCAGGGAAGTTAATTAAATACCATTTGGAGGCATTTAATGTTCGAGCAAAAACGGCTGATTTTTGACAAAAGAGATAACACCCCCCCCATTACGTCATGCTTCAGAAATGTGGAAAATGGTCCGTTTTCAAATGTTTTTTTTTTGAACGTCAGTTCACATTTGTAGGTGGATCATCAGTGTTAGAGCTAAAATTAGCATGTTTAAAGTGATTTTCATGCTTCC
The DNA here is from genome assembly GCF_964263255.1 of Lissotriton vulgaris. Lineage (NCBI taxonomy): Eukaryota > Metazoa > Chordata > Amphibia > Caudata > Salamandridae > Lissotriton > Lissotriton vulgaris. Next base: position 674,278 of record NW_028243998.1, read on the forward strand.
AGGGGCTCGGGAAGTGAATTAAATACTATTTGGAGGCATTTAATGTTCAACCAAAAACGGCTGATTTTCGACAAAAGAGATAACACCCCCCCATTACGTCAAGCTTCAGAAATGTGGAAAATGGCCGTTTTCAAATATTTTCTTTTTGTACGTCAGTTCACATTTGTAGGTGGATCATCAGTGTTAGAGCTAAAATTAGCATGTTTAAAGTGATTTTCATGCTTCCAGGGGCCCTAAACATAAGATTTATGGAATGGTTAAAAGTGCATGAAAATGGCCAATTTACTCACTCTGAGTTCTCAAAAAGGGTTTCTTCACCCAGGGAAGTGAATTAAATACTATTTGGAGGCATTTAATGTTCAATCAAAAACAGCAGATTTTTGACAAAAGAGATAACACCCCCCATTACGTCATGCTTCAGAAATGTGGAAAATGGTCCGTTTTCAAATGTTTTATTTTTGAACGTCAGTTCACATTTGTAGGTGGATCATCAGTGTTAGAGCTAAAATTAGCATGTTTAAAGTGATTTTCATGCTTCCAGGGGCTCGGGAAGTGAATTAAATACTATTTGGAGGCATTTAATGTTCAAGCAAAAACGGCTGATTTTCGACAAAAGAGATAACACCCCCCCATTACGTCATGCTTCAGAAATGTGGAAAATGGTCCGTTTTCAAATGTTTTATTTTTGAATGTCAGTTCACATTTGTAGGTGGATCATCAGTGTTAGAGCTAAAATTAGCATGTTTAATGTGGTTTTCATGCTTCCAGGGGCCCTAAACACAAGATTTATGGAATGGTTAAAAGTGCATGAAAATGGCCAATTTACTCACTCTGAGTTCTCAAAAAGGGTTTCTTCACCCAGGGAAGTGAATTAAATACTATTTGGAGGCATTTAATGTTCAATCAAAAACAGCAGATTTTTGACAAAAGAGATAACACCCCCCATTACGTCATGCTTCAGAAATGTGGAAAATGGTCCGTTTTCAAATGTTTTATTTTTGAACGTCAGTTCACATTTGTAGGTGGATCATCAGTGTTAGAGCTAAAATTAGCATGTTTAAAGTGATTTTCATGCTTCCAGGGGCTCAGGAAGTGAATTAAATACTATTTGGAGGCATTTAATGTTCAATCAAAAACAGCTGATTTTTGACAAAAGAGATAACACCCCCCCATTACGTCATGCTTCAGAAATGTGGAAAATGGTCCGTTTTCAAATGTTTTCTTTTTGAACGTCAGTTCACATTTGTAGGTGGATCATCAGTGTTAGAACTAAAATTAGCATGTTTAAAGTGATTTTCATGCTTCCAGGGGCCCTAAACACAAGATTTATGGAATGGTTAAAAGTGCATGAAAATGGCCAATTTACTCACTCTGAGTTCTCAAAAAGGGTTTCTTCACCCCGGGAAGTTAATTAAATACCATTTGGAGGCATTTAATGTTCGAGCAAAAACGGCTGATTTTCGACAAAAGAGATAACACCCCCCCATTACGTCATGCTTCAGAAATGTGGAAAATGGTCCGTTTTCAAATGTTTTATTTTTGAACGTCAGTTCACATTTGTAGGTGGATCATCAGTGTTAGAGCTAAAATTAGCATGTTTAAAGTGATTTTCATGCTTCCAGGGGCTCGGAAAGTGAATTAAATACTATTTGGAGGCATTTAATGTTCAATCAAAAACAGCTGATTTTTGACAAAAGAGATAACACCCCCCCATTACGTCATGCTTCAGAAATGTGGAAAATGGTCCGTTTTCAAATGTTTTATTTTTGAACGTCAGTTCACATTTGTAGGTGGATCATCAGTGTTAGAGCTAAAATTAGCATGTTTAAAGTGATTTTCATGCTTCCAGGGGCCCTAAACACAAGATTTATGGAATGGTTAAAAGTGCATGAAAATGGCCAATTTACTCACTCTGAGTACTCAAAAAGGGTTTCTTCACCCCGGGAAGTTAATTAAATACCATTTGGAGGCATTTAATGTTCGAGCAAAAACGGCTGATTTTCGACAAAAGAGATAACACCCCCCCATTACGTCATGCTTCAGAAATGTGGAAAATGGTCCGTTTTCAAATGTTTTATTTTTGAACGTCAGTTCACATTTGTAGGTGGATCATCAGTGTTAGAGCTAAAATTAGCATGTTTAAAGTGATTTTCATGCTTCCAGGGTCTCGGGAAGTGAATTAAATACTATTTGGAGGCATTTAATGTTCAAGCAAAAACAGCTGATTTTCAACAAAATATATAACAACCCCCCATTACGTCATGCTTCAGAAATGTGGAAAATGGTCCGTTTTCAAATGTTTTATTTTTGAACGTCAGTTCACATTTGTAGGTGGATCATCAGTGTTAGAGCTAAAATTAGCATGTTTAAAGTTGTTTTCATGCTTCCAGGGGCCCTAAACACAAGATTTATGGAATGGTTAAAAGTGCATGAAAATGGCCAATTTACTCACTCTGAGTTCTCAAAAAGGGTTTCTTCACCCAGGGAAGTTAATTAAATACCATTTGGAGGCATTTAATGTTCGAGCAAAAACGGCTGATTTTCGACAAAAGAGATAACACCCCCCCATTATGTCATGCTTCAGAAATGTGGAAAATGGTCCGTTTTCAAATGTTTTATTTTTGAACGTCAGTTCACATTTGTAGGTGGATCATCAGTGTTAGAGCTAAAATTAGCATGTTTAAAGTGGTTTTCATGCTTCCAGTGGCCCTAAACATAAGATTTATGGAATGGTTAAAAGTGCATGAAAATGGCCAATTTACTCACTCTGAGTTCTCAAAAAGGGTTTCTTCACCTTGGGAAGTTAATTAAATACCATTTGGAGGCATTTAATGTTCGAGCAAAAACGGCTGATTTTCGACAAAAGAGATAACACCCCCCCATTACGTCATGCTTCAGAAATGTGGAAAATGGTCAGTTTTCAAATGTTTTATTTTTGAACGTCAGCTCACATTTGTAGGTGGATCATCAGTGTTAGAGCTAAAATTAGCATGTTTAAAGTGATTTTCATGCTTCCAGGGGCTCAGGAAGTGAATTAAATACTATTTGGAGGCATTTAATGTTCAATCAAAAACAGCTGATTTTTGACAAAAGAGATAACACCCCCCCATTACGTCATGCTTCAGAAATGTGGACAATGGTCCGTTTTCAAAGGTTTTATTTTTGAACGTCAGTTCACATTTGTAGGTGGATCATCAGTGTTAGAGCTAAAATTAGCATGTTTAAAGTGATTTTCATGCTACCAGGGGCTCGGGAAGTGAATTAAATACTATTTGGAGGCATTTAATGTTCAATCAAAAACAGCTGATTTTTGACAAAAGAGATAACACCCCCCCATTACGTCATGCTTCAGAAATGTGGAAAATGGTCCGTTTTCAAATGTTTTCTTTTTGAACGTCAGTTCACATTTGTAGGTGGATCATCAGTGTTAGAGCTAAAATTAGCATGTTTAAAGTGATTTTCATGCTTCCAGGGGCCCTAAACACAGGATTTATGGAATGGTTAAAAGTGCATGAAAATGGCCAATTTACTCACTCTGAGTTCTCAAAAAGGGTTTCTTCACCCCGGGAAGGTAATTAAATACCATTTGGAGGCATTTAATGTTCGAGCAAAAACGGCTGATTTTCGACAAAAGAGATAACACCCCCCCATTACGTCATGCTTCAGAAATGTGGAAAATGGTCCGTTTTCAAATGTTTTATTTTTGAACGTCAGTTCACATTTGTAGGTGGATCATCAGTGTTAGAGCTAAAATTAGCATGTTTAAAGTGATTTTCATGCTTCCAGGGGCCCTAAACACAGGATTTATGGAATGGTTAAAAGTGCATGAAAATGGCCAATTTACTCACTCTGAGTTCTCAAAAAGGGTTTCTTCACCCAGGGAAGTTAATTAAATACCATTTGGAGGCATTTAATGTTCGAGCAAAAACGGCTGATTTTCGACAAAAGAGATAACACCCCCCAATTACGTCATGCTTCAGAAATGTGGAAAATGGTCTGTTTTCAAATGTTTTATTTTTGAACGTCAGTTCACATTTGTAGGTGGATCATCAGTGTTAGAGCTAAAATTAGCATGCTTAAAGTGATTTTCATGCTTCCAGGGGCCCTAAACACAAGATTTATGGAATGGTTAAAAGTGCATGAAAATGGCCAATTTACTCACTCTGAGTTCTCAAAAAGGGTTTCTTCACCCCGGGAAGTTAATTAAATAACATTTGGAGGCATTAAATGTTCGAGCAACAACGGCTGATTTTCGACAAAAGAGATAACACCCCCCCATTACGTCAAGCTTCAGAAATGTGGAAAATGGTCCGTTTTCAAATGTTTTATTTTTGAACGTCAGTTCACATTTGTAGGTGGATCATCAGTGTTAGAGCTAAAATTCACATGTTTAAAGTGATTTTCATGCTTCCAGGGGCTCGGGAAGTGAATTAAATACTGCAAAAACGGCTGATTTTCGACAAAAGAGATAACACCCCCCCATTACGTCATACTTCAGAAATGTGGAAAATGGTCCGTTTTCAAATGTTTTATTTTTGAACGTCAGTTCACATTTGTAGGTGGATCATCAGTGTTAGAGCTAAAATTAGCATGTTTAAAGTGATTTTCATGCTTCCAGGGGCCCTAAACACAAGATTTATGGAATGGTTAAAAGTGCATGAAAATGGCCAATTTACTCACTCTGAGTTCTCAAAAAGGGTTTTTTCACCCCGGGAAGTTAATTAAATACCATTTGGAGGCATTTATTGTTCTAACAAAAACGGCTGATTTTCGACAAAAGAGATAACACCCCCCCATTACGTCATGCTTCAGAAATGTGGAAAATGGTCCGTTTTCAAATGTTTTATTTTTGAACGTCAGTTCACATTTGTAGGTGGATCATCAGTGTTAGAGCTAAAATTAGCATGTTTAAAGTGATTTTCATGCTTCCAGGGGCTCGGGAAGTGAATTAAATACTATTTGGAGGCATTTAATGTTCAATCAAAAACAGCTGATTTTTGACAAAAGAGATAACACCCCCCCATTACGTCATGCTTCAGAAATGTGGAAAATGGTCCGTTTTCAAATGTTTTCTTTTTGAACGTCAGTTCACATTTGTAGGTGGATCATCAGTGTTAGAGCTAAAATTAGCATGTTTAAAGTGATTTTCATGCTGCCAGGGGCCCTAAACACAAGATTTATGGAATGGTTAAAAGTGCATGAAAATGGCCAATTTACTCACTCTGAGTTCTCAAAAAGGGGTTCATCACCCCGGGAAGTTAATTAAATACTATTTGGAGGCATTTAATGTTCGAGCAAAAACGGCTGATTTTCGACAAAAGAGATAACACCCCCCCCCCATTACGTCATGCTTCAGAAATGTGGAAAATGGTCCGTTTTCAAATGTTTTATTTTTGAACTTCAGTTCACATTTGTAGGTGGATCATCAGTGTTAGAGCTAAAATTAGCATGTTTAAAGTGATTTTCATGCTTCCAGGGGCGCGGGAAGTGAATTAAATACTATTTGGAGGCATTTATTGTTCAAGCAAAAACGGCTGATTTTCGACAAAAGAGATAACACCCCCCCATTACGTCATGCTTCAGAAATGTGGAAAACGGTCCGTTTTCAAATGTTTTATTTTTGAACGTCAGATCACATTTGTAGGTGGATCATCAGTGTTAGAGCTAAAATTAGCATGTTTAAAGTGGTTTTCATGCTTCCAGGGGCCCTAAACACAAGATTTATGGAATGGTTAAAAGTGCATGAAAATGGCCAATTTACTCACTCTGAGTTCTCAAAAAGTGTTTCTTCACCCAGGGAAGTTAATTAAATACCATTTGGAGGCATTTAATGTTCAAGCAAAAACGGCTGATTTTCGACAAAAGAGATAACACCCCCCCATTACGCCATGCTTCAGAAATGTGGAAAATGGTCCGTTTTCAAATGTTTTATTTTTGAACGTCAGTTCACATTTGTAGGTGGATCATCAGTGTTAGAGCTAAAATTAGCATGTTTAAAGTGATTTTCATGCTTCCAGGGGCTCGGGAAGTGAGTTAAATACTATTTGGAGGCATTTAATGTTCAATCAAAAACAGCTGATTTTTGACAAAAGAGATAACACCCCCCCATTACGTCATGCTTCAGAAATGTGGAAAATGGTCCGTTTTCAAATGTTTTATTTTTGAACGTCAGTTCACATTTGTAGGTGGATCATCAGTGTTAGAGCTAAAATTAGCATGTTTAAAGTGATTTTCATGCTTCCAGGGGCTCGGGAAGTGAATTAAATACTATTTGGAGGCATTTAATGTTCAAGCAAAAACGGCTGATTTTCGACAAAAGAGATAACACCCCCCCATTACGTCAAGCTTCAGAAATGTGGAAAATGGCCGTTTTCAAATATTTTCTTTTTGAACGTCAGTTCACATTTGTAGGTGGATCATCAGTGTTAGAGCTAAAATTAGCATGTTTAAAGTGGTTTTCATGCTTCCAGTGGCCCTAAACATAAGATTTATGGAATTGTTAAAAGTGCATGAAAATGGCCAATTTACTCACTCTGAGTTCTCAAAAAGGGTTTCTTCAGCCCGGGAAGTTAATTAGATACCATTTGGAGGCATTTAATGTTCGAGCAAAAATGGCTGATTTTCGACAAGAGAGATAACCCCCCCATTACGTCATGCTTCAGAAATGTGGAAAATGGTCCGTTTTCAAATGTTTTATTTTTGAACGTCATTTCACATTTGTAGGTGGATCATCAGTGTTAGAGCTAAAATTAGCATGTTTAAAGTGATTTTCATGCTTCCAGGGGCTCGGGAAGTGAATTAAATACTATTTGGAGGCATTTAATGTTCAAGCAAAAACGGCTGATTTTCGACAAAAGAGATAACACCCCCCCATTACGTCATGCTTCAGAAATGTGGAAAATGGTCCGTTTTCAAATGTTTTATTTTTGAATGTCAGTTCACATTTGTAGGTGGATCATCAGTGTTAGAGCTAAAATTAGCATGTTTAAAGTGATTTTCATGCTTCCAGGGGCCCTAAACACAGGATTTATGGAATGGTTAAAAGTGCATGAAAATGGCCAATTTACTCACTCTGAGTTCTCAAAAAGGGTTTCTTCACCCAGGGAAGTTAATTAAATACCATTTGGAGGCATTTAATGTTCGAGCAAAAACGGCTGATTTTCGACAAAAGAGATAACACCCCACAATTACGTCATGCTTCAGAAATGTGGAAAATGGTCTGTTTTCAAATGTTTTATTTTTGAACGTCAGTTCACATTTGTAGGTGGATCATCAGTGTTAGAGCTAAAATTAGCATGCTTAAAGTGATTTTCATGCTTCCAGGGGCCCTAAACACAAGATTTATGGAATGGTTAAAAGTGCATGAAAATGGCCAATTTACTCACTCTGAGTTCTCAAAAAGGGTTTCTTCACCCCGGGAAGTTAATTAAATAACATTTGGAGGCATTAAATGTTCGAGCAACAACGGCTGATTTTCGACAAAAGAGATAACACCCCCCCATTACGTCAAGCTTCAGAAATGTGGAAAATGGTCCGTTTTCAAATGTTTTATTTTTGAACGTCAGTTCACATTTGTAGGTGGATCATCAGTGTTAGAGCTAAAATTCACATGTTTAAAGTGATTTTCATGCTTCCAGGGGCTCGGGAAGTGAATTAAATACTGCAAAAACGGCTGATTTTCGACAAAAGAGATAACACCCCCCCATTACGTCATACTTCAGAAATGTGGAAAATGGTCCGTTTTCAAATGTTTTATTTTTGAACGTCAGTTCACATTTGTAGGTGGATCATCAGTGTTAGAGCTAAAATTAGCATGTTTAAAGTGATTTTCATGCTTCCAGGGGCCCTAAACACAAGATTTATGGAATGGTTAAAAGTGCATGAAAATGGCCAATTTACTCACTCTGAGTTCTCAAAAAGGGTTTTTTCACCCCGGGAAGTTAATTAAATACCATTTGGAGGCATTTATTGTTCTAACAAAAACGGCTGATTTTCGACAAAAGAGATAACACCCCCCCATTACGTCATGCTTCAGAAATGTGGAAAATGGTCCGTTTTCAAATGTTTTATTTTTGAACGTCAGTTCACATTTGTAGGTGGATCATCAGTGTTAGTGCTAAAATTAGCATGTTTAAAGTGATTTTCATGCTTCCAGGGGCTCGGGAAGTGAATTAAATACTATTTGGAGGCATTTAATGTTCAATCAAAAACAGCTGATTTTTGACAAAAGAGATAACACCCCCCCATTACGTCATGCTTCAGAAATGTGGAAAATGGTCCGTTTTCAAATGTTTTCTTTTTGAACGTCAGTTCACATTTGTAGGTGGATCATCAGTGTTAGAGCTAAAATTAGCATGTTTAAAGTGATTTTCATGCTGCCAGGGGCCCTAAACACAAGATTTATGGAATGGTTAAAAGTGCATGAAAATGGCCAATTTACTCACTCTGAGTTCTCAAAAAGGGGTTCATCACCCCGGGAAGTTAATTAAATACTATTTGGAGGCATTTAATGTTCGAGCAAAAACGGCTGATTTTCGACAAAAGAGATAACACCCCCCCCCCCATTACGTCATGCTTCAGAAATGTGGAAAATGGTCCGTTTTCAAATGTTTTATTTTTGAACGTCAGTTCACATTTGTAGGTGGATCATCAGTGTTAGAGCTAAAATTAGCATGTTTAAAGTGATTTTCATGCTTCCAGGGGCTCGGGAAGTGAATTAAATACTATTTGGAGGCATTTATTGTTCAAGCAAAAACGGCTGATTTTCGACAAAAGAGATAACACCCCCCCATTACGTCATGCTTCAGAAATGTGGAAAATGGTCCGTTTTCAAATGTTTTATTTTTGAACGTCAGATCACATTTGTAGGTGGATCATCAGTGTTAGAGCTAAAATTAGCATGTTTAAAGTGGTTTTCATGCTTCCAGGGGCCCTAAACACAAGATTTATGGAATGGTTAAAAGTGCATGAAAATGGCCAATTTACTCACTCTGAGTTCTCAAAAAGGGTTTCTTCACCCAGGGAAGTTAATTAAATACCATTTGGAGGCATTTAATGTTCAAGCAAAAACGGCTGATTTTCGACAAAAGAGATAACACCCCCCCATTACGCCATGCTTCAGAAATGTGGAAAATGGTCCGTTTTCAAATGTTTTATTTTTGAACGTCAGTTCACATTTGTAGGTGGATCATCAGTGTTAGAGCTAAAATTAGCATGTTTAAAGTGATTTTCATGCTTCCAGGGGCTCGGGAAGTGAGTTAAATACTATTTGGAGGCATTTAATGTTCAATCAAAAACAGCTGATTTTTGACAAAAGAGATAACACCCCCCATTACGTCATGCTTCAGAAATGTGGAAAATGGTCCGTTTTCAAATGTTTTATTTTTGAACGTCAGTTCACATTTGTAGGTGGATCATCAGTGTTAGAGCTAAAATTAGCATGTTTAAAGTGATTTTCATGCTTCCAGGGGCTCGGGAAGTGAATTAAATACTATTTGGAGGCATTTAATGTTCAAGCAAAAACGGCTGATTTTCGACAAAAGAGATAACACCCCCCCATTACGTCAAGCTTCAGAAATGTGGAAAATGGCCGTTTTCAAATATTTTCTTTTTGTACGTCAGTTCACATTTGTAGGTGGATCATCAGTGTTAGAGCTAAAATTAGCATGTTTAAAGTGATTTTCATGCTTCCAGGGGCCCTAAACATAAGATTTATGGAATGGTTAAAAGTGCATGAAAATGGCCAATTTACTCACTCTGAGTTCTCAAAAAGGGTTTCTTCAGCCCGGGAAGTTAATTAAATACCATTTGGAGGCATTTAATGTTCGAGCAAAAATGGCTGATTTTCGACAAGAGAGATAACCCCCCCATTACGTCATGCTTCAGAAATGTGGAAAATGGTCCGTTTTCAAATGTTTTATTTTTGAACGTCAGTTCACATTTGTAGGTGGATCATCAGTGTTAGAGCTAAAATTAGCATGTTTAAAGTGATTTTCATGCTTCCAGGGGCTCGGGAAGTGAATTAAATACTATTTGGAGGCATTTAATGTTCAAGCAAAAACGGGATTTTCGACAAAAGAGATAACACCCCCCCCATTACGTCATGCTTCAGAAATGTGGAAAATGGTCCGTTTTCAAATGTTTTATTTTTGAATGTCAGTTCACATTTGTAGGTGGATCATCAGTGTTAGAGCTAAAATTAGCATGTTTAATGTGGTTTTCATGCTTCCAGGGGCCCTAAACACAAGATTTATGGAATGGTTAAAAGTGCATGAAAATGGCCAATTTACTCACTCTGAGTTCTCAAAAAGGGTTTCTTCACCCAGGGAAGTGAATTAAATACTATTTGGAGGCATTTAATGTTCAATCAAAAACAGCTGATTTTTGACAAAAGAGATAACACCCCCCATTACGTCATGCTTCAGAAATGTGGAAAAATGGTCCGTTTTCAAATGTTTTATTTTTGAACGTCAGTTCACATTTGTAGGTGGATCATCAGTGTTAGAGCTAAAATTAGCATGTTTAAAGTGATTTTCATGCTTCCAGGGGCTCGGGAAGTGAATTAAATACTATTTGGAGGCATTTAATGTTCAATCAAAAACAGCTGATTTTCGACAAAAGAGATAACACCCCCCAATTACGTCATGCTTCAGAAATGTGGAAAATGGTCCGTTTTCAAATGTTTTATTTTTGAACGTCAGTTCACATTTCTAGGTGGATCATCAGTGTTAGAGCTAAAATTAGCATGTTTAAAGTGATTTTCATGCTTCTAGGGGCCCTAAACACAAGATTTATGGAATGGTTAAAAGTGCATAAAAATGGCCAATTTACTCACTCTGAGTTCTCAAAAAGGGTTTCTTCACCCTGGGAAGTTAATTAAATACCATTTGGAGGCATTTAATGTTCGAGCAAAAACGGCTGATTTTCGACAAAAGAGATAACACCCCCCCATTACGTCATGCTTCAGAAATGTGGAAAATTGTCCGTTTTCAAATGTTTTATTTTTGAACGTCAGTTCACATTTGTAGGTGGATCATCAGTGTTAGAGCTAAAATTAGCATGTTTAAAGTGATTTTCATGCTTCCAGGGCCCCTAAACACAAGATTTATGGAATGGTTAAAAGTGCATGAAAATGGCTAATTTACTCACTCTGAGTTCTCAAAAAGGGTTTCTTCACCCCGGGAAGTTAATTAAATACCATTTGGAGGCATTTAATGTTCGAGCAAAAACGGCTGATTTTCGACAAAAGAGATAACACCCCCCCATTACGTCATGCTTCAGAAATGTGGAAAATGGTCCGTTTTCAAATGTTTTATTTTTGAACGTCAGTTCACATTTGTAGGTGGATCATCAGTGTTAGAGCTAAAATTAGCATGTTTAAAGTGATTTTCATGCTTCCAGGGGCTCAGGAAGTGAATTAAATACTATTTGGAGGCATTTAATGTTCAATCAAAAACAGCTGATTTTTGACAAAAGAGATAACACCCCCCCATTCCGTCATGCTTCAGAAATGTGGACAATGGTCCGTTTTCAAATGTTTTATTTTTGAACGTCAGTTCACATTTGTAGGTGGATCATCAGTGTTAGAGCTAAAATGAGCATGTTTAAAGTGATTTTCATGCTACCAGGGGCTCGGGAAGTGAATTAAATACTATTTGGAGGCATTTAATGTTCAATCAAAAACAGCTGATTTTTGACAAAAGAGATAACATCCCCCCATTACGTCATGCTTCAGAAATGTGGAAAATGGTCCGTTTTCAAATGTTTTCTTTTTGAACGTCAGTTCACATTTGTAGGTGGATCATCAGTGTTAGAGCTAAAATGAGCATGTTTAAAGTGATTTTCATGCTTCCAGGGGCCCTAAACACAGGATTTATGGAATGGTTAAAAGTGCATGAAAATGGCCAATTTACTCACTCTGAGTTCTCAAAAAGGGTTTCTTCACCCCGGGAAGTTAATTAAATACCATTTGGAGGCATTTAATGTTCGAGCAAAAACGGCTGATTTTCGACAAAAGAGATAACACCCCCCCATTACGTCATGCTTCAGAAATGTGGAAAATGGTCCGTTTTCAAATGTTTTATTTTTGAACGTCAGTTCACATTTGTAGGTGGATCATCAGTGTTAGAGCTAAAATTAGCATGTTTAAAGTGGTTTTCATGCTTCCAGGGGCCCTAAACACAAGATTTATGGAATAGTTAAAAGTGCATGAAAATGGCCAATTTACTCACTCTGAGTTCTCAAAAAGGGTTTCTTCACCCAGGGAAGTTAATTAAATACCATTTGGAGGCATTTAATGTTCGAGCAAAAACAGCTGATTTTCGACAAAAGAGATAACACCCCCCCATTACGTCATGCTTCAGAAATGTGGAAAATGGTCCGTTTTCAAATGTTTTATTTTTGAACGTCAGTTCACATTTGTAGGTGGATCATCAGTGTTAGAGCTAAAATTAGCATGTTTAAAGTGATTTTCATGCTTCCAGGGGCTCGGGAAGTGAATTAAATACTATTTGGAGGCATTTAATTTTCAATCAAAAACAGCTGATTTTTGACAAAAGAGATAACACCCCCCCATTACGTCATGCTTCAGAAATGTGGAAAATGGTCCGTTTTCAAATGTTTTATTTTTGAACGTCAGTTCACATTTGTAGGTGGATCATCAGTGTTAGAGCTAAAATTAGCATGTTTAAAGTGATTTTCATGCTTCTAGGGGCCCTAAACACAAGATTTATGGAATGGTTAAAAGTGCATGAAAATGGCCAATTTACTCACTCTGAGTTCTCAAAAAGGGTTTCTTCACCCTGGGAAGTTAATTAAATACCATTTGGAGGCATTTAATGTTCGAGCAAAAACGGCTGATTTTCGACAAAAGAGATAACACCCCCCCATTACGTCATGCTTGAGAAATGTGGAAAATGGTCCGTTTTCAAATGTTTTCTTTTTGAACGTCAGTTCACATTTGTAGGTGGATCATCAGTGTTAGAGCTAAAATTAGCATGTTTAAAGTGATTTTCATGCTTCCTGGGGCCCTAAACACAAGATTTATGGAATGGTTAAAAGTGCATGAAAATGGCTAATTTACTCACTCTGAGTTCTCAAAAAGGGTTTCTTCACCCGGGAAGTTAATTAAATACCATTTGGAGGCATTTAATGTTCGAGCAAAAACGGCTGATTTTCGACAAAAGAGATAACACCCCCCCATTACGTCATGCTTCAGAAATGTGGAAAATGGTCCGTTTTCAAATGTTTTCTTTTTGAACGTCAGTTCACATTTGTAGGTGGATCATCAGTGTTAGAGCTAAAATTAGCATGTTTAAAGTGATTTTCATGCTTCCAGGGGCCCTAAACACAAGATTTATGGAATGGTTAAAAGTGCATGAAAATGGCCAATTTACTCACTCTGAGTTCTCAAAAAGGGTTTCTTCACCCCGGGAAGTTAATGAAATACCATTTGGAGGCATTTAATGTTCGAGCAAAAACGGCTGATTTTCGACAAAAGAGATAACACCCCCCCATTACGTCATGCTTCAGAAATGTGGAAAATGGTCCGTTTTCAAATGTTTTATTTTTGAACGTCAGTTCACATTTGTAGGTGGATCATCAGTGTTAGAGCTAAAATTAGCATGTTTAAAGTGATTTTCATGCTTCCAGGGGCTCGGGAAGTGAATTAAATACTATTTGGAGGCATTTAATGTTCAAGCAAAAACGGCTGATTTTCGACAAAAGAGATAACACCCCCCCATTACGTCATGCTTCAGAAATGTGGAAAATGGTCCGTTTTCAAATGTTTTATTTTTGAATGTCAGTTCACATTTGTAGGTGGATCATCAGTGTTAGAGCTAAAATTAGCATGTTTAATGTGGTTTTCATGCTTCCAGGGGCCCTAAACACAAGATTTATGGAATGGTTAAAAGTGCATGAAAATGGCCAATTTACTCACTCTGAGTTCTCAAAAAGGGTTTCTTCACCCAGGGAAGTGAATTAAATACTATTTGGAGGCATTTAATGTTCAATCAAAAACAGCTGATTTTTGACAAAAGAGATAACACCCCCCATTACGTCATGCTTCAGAAATGTGGAAAATGGTCCGTTTTCAAATGTTTTATTTTTGAACGTCAGTTCACATTTGTAGGTGGATCATCAGTGTTAGAGCTAAAATTAGCATGTTTAAAGTGATTTTCATGCTTCCAGGGGCTCGGGAAGTGAATTAAATACTATTTGGAGGCATTTAATGTTCAATCAAAAACAGCTGATTTTCGACAAAAGAGATAACACCCCCCAATTACGTCATGCTTCAGAAATGTGGAAAATGGTCCGTTTTCAAATGTTTTATTTTTGAACGTCAGTTCACATTTCTAGGTGGATCATCAGTGTTAGAGCTAAAATTAGCATGTTTAAAGTGATTTTCATGCTTCTAGGGGCCCTAAACACAAGATTTATGGAATGGTTAAAAGTGCATAAAAATGGCCAATTTACTCACTCTGAGTTCTCAAAAAGGGTTTCTTCACCCTGGGAAGTTAATTAAATACCATTTGGAGGCATTTAATGTTCGAGCAAAAACGGCTGATTTTCGACAAAAGAGATAACACCCCCCCATTACGTCATGCTTCAGAAATGTGGAAAATTGTCCGTTTTCAAATGTTTTATTTTTGAACGTCAGTTCACATTTGTAGGTGGATCATCAGTGTTAGAGCTAAAATTAGCATGTTTAAAGTGATTTTCATGCTTCCAGGGCCCCTAAACACAAGATTTATGGAATGGTTAAAAGTGCATGAAAATGGCTAATTTACTCACTCTGAGTTCTCAAAAAGGGTTTCTTCACCCCGGGAAGTTAATTAAATACCATTTGGAGGCATTTAATGTTCGAGCAAAAACGGCTGATTTTCGACAAAAGAGATAACACCCCCCCATTACGTCATGCTTCAGAAATGTGGAAAATGGTCCGTTTTCAAATGTTTTATTTTTGAACGTCAGTTCACATTTGTAGGTGGATCATCAGTGTTAGAGCTAAAATTAGCATGTTTAAAGTGATTTTCATGCTTCCAGGGGCTCAGGAAGTGAATTAAATACTATTTGGAGGCATTTAATGTTCAATCAAAAACAGCTGATTTTTGACAAAAGAGATAACACCCCCCCATTCCGTCATGCTTCAGAAATGTGGACAATGGTCCGTTTTCAAATGTTTTATTTTTGAACGTCAGTTCACATTTGTAGGTGGATCATCAGTGTTAGAGCTAAAATGAGCATGTTTAAAGTGATTTTCATGCTACCAGGGGCTCGGGAAGTGAATTAAATACTATTTGGAGGCATTTAATGTTCAATCAAAAACAGCTGATTTTTGACAAAAGAGATAACATCCCCCCATTACGTCATGCTTCAGAAATGTGGAAAATGGTCCGTTTTCAAATGTTTTCTTTTTGAACGTCAGTTCACATTTGTAGGTGGATCATCAGTGTTAGAGCTAAAATGAGCATGTTTAAAGTGATTTTCATGCTTCCAGGGGCCCTAAACACAGGATTTATGGAATGGTTAAAAGTGCATGAAAATGGCCAATTTACTCACTCTGAGTTCTCAAAAAGGGTTTCTTCACCCCGGGAAGTTAATTAAATACCATTTGGAGGCATTTAATGTTCGAGCAAAAACGGCTGATTTTCGACAAAAGAGATAACACCCCCCCATTACGTCATGCTTCAGAAATGTGGAAAATGGTCCGTTTTCAAATGTTTTATTTTTGAACGTCAGTTCACATTTGTAGGTGGATCATCAGTGTTAGAGCTAAAATTAGCATGTTTAAAGTGGTTTTCATGCTTCCAGGGGCCCTAAACACAAGATTTATGGAATAGTTAAAAGTGCATGAAAATGGCCAATTTACTCACTCTGAGTTCTCAAAAAGGGTTTCTTCACCCAGGGAAGTTAATTAAATACCATTTGGAGGCATTTAATGTTCGAGCAAAAACAGCTGATTTTCGACAAAAGAGATAACACCCCCCCATTACGTCATGCTTCAGAAATGTGGAAAATGGTCCGTTTTCAAATGTTTTATTTTTGAACGTCAGTTCACATTTGTAGGTGGATCATCAGTGTTAGAGCTAAAATTAGCATGTTTAAAGTGATTTTCATGCTTCCAGGGGCTCGGGAAGTGAATTAAATACTATTTGGAGGCATTTAATTTTCAATCAAAAACAGCTGATTTTTGACAAAAGAGATAACACCCCCCCATTACGTCATGCTTCAGAAATGTGGAAAATGGTCCGTTTTCAAATGTTTTATTTTTGAACGTCAGTTCACATTTGTAGGTGGATCATCAGTGTTAGAGCTAAAATTAGCATGTTTAAAGTGATTTTCATGCTTCTAGGGGCCCTAAACACAAGATTTATGGAATGGTTAAAAGTGCATGAAAATGGCCAATTTACTCACTCTGAGTTCTCAAAAAGGGTTTCTTCACCCTGGGAAGTTAATTAAATACCATTTGGAGGCATTTAATGTTCGAGCAAAAACGGCTGATTTTCGACAAAAGAGATAACACCCCCCCATTACGTCATGCTTGAGAAATGTGGAAAATGGTCCGTTTTCAAATGTTTTCTTTTTGAACGTCAGTTCACATTTGTAGGTGGATCATCAGTGTTAGAGCTAAAATTAGCATGTTTAAAGTGATTTTCATGCTTCCTGGGGCCCTAAACACAAGATTTATGGAATGGTTAAAAGTGCATGAAAATGGCTAATTTACTCACTCTGAGTTCTCAAAAAGGGTTTCTTCACCCCGGGAAGTTAATTAAATACCATTTGGAGGCATTTAATGTTCGAGCAAAAACGGCTGATTTTCGACAAAAGAGATAACACCCCCCATTACGTCATGCTTCAGAAATGTGGAAAATGGTCCGTTTTCAAATGTTTTCTTTTTGAACGTCAGTTCACATTTGTAGGTGGATCATCAGTGTTAGAGCTAAAATTAGCATGTTTAAAGTGATTTTCATGCTTCCAGGGGCCCTAAACACAAGATTTATGGAATGGTTAAAAGTGCATGAAAATGGCCAATTTACTCACTCTGAGTTCTCAAAAAGGGTTTCTTCACCCCGGGAAGTTAATGAAATACCATTTGGAGGCATTTAATGTTCGAGCAAAAACGGCTGATTTTCGACAAAAGAGATAACACCCCCCCATTACGTCATGCTTCAGAAATGTGGAAAATGGTCCGTTTTCAAATGTTTTATTTTTGAACGTCAGTTCACATTTGTAGGTGGATCATCAGTGTTAGAGCTAAAATTAGCATGTTTAAAGTGATTTTCATGCTTCCAGGGGCCCTAAACATAAGATTTATGGAATGGTTAAAAGTGCATGAAAATGGCCAATTTACTCACTCTGAGTTCTCAAAAAGGGTTTCTTCAGCCCGGGAAGTTAATTAAATACCATTTGGAGGCATTTAATGTTCGAGCAAAAATGGCTGATTTTCGACAAGAGAGATAACCCCCCCATTACGTCATGCTTCAGAAATGTGGAAAATGGTCCGTTTTCAAATGTTTTATTTTTGAACGTCAGTTCACATTTGTAGGTGGATCATCAGTGTTAGAGCTAAAATTAGCATGTTTAAAGTGATTTTCATGCTTCCAGGGGCTCGGGAAGTGAATTAAATACTATTTGGAGGCATTTAATGTTCAAGCAAAAACGGCTGATTTTCGACAAAAGAGATAACACCCCCCCATTACGTCATGCTTCAGAAATGTGGAAAATGGTCCGTTTTCAAATGTTTTATTTTTGAATGTCAGTTCACATTTGTAGGTGGATCATCAGTGTTAGAGCTAAAATTAGCATGTTTAATGTGGTTTTCATGCTTCCAGGGGCCCTAAACACAAGATTTATGGAATGGTTAAAAGTGCATGAAAATGGCCAATTTACTCACTCTGAGTTCTCAAAAAGGGTTTCTTCACCCAGGGAAGTGAATTAAATACTATTTGGAGGCATTTAATGTTCAATCAAAAACAGCTGATTTTTGACAAAAGAGATAACACCCCCCATTACGTCATGCTTCAGAAATGTGGAAAATGGTCCGTTTTCAAATGTTTTATTTTTGAACGTCAGTTCACATTTGTAGGTGGATCATCAGTGTTAGAGCTAAAATTAGCATGTTTAAAGTGATTTTCATGCTTCCAGGGGCTCGGGAAGTGAATTAAATACTATTTGGAGGCATTTAATGTTCAATCAAAAACAGCTGATTTTCGACAAAAGAGATAACACCCCCCCATTACGTCATGCTTCAGAAATGTGGAAAATGGTCCGTTTTCAAATGTTTTATTTTTGAACGTCAGTTCACATTTCTAGGTGGATCATCAGTGTTAGAGCTAAAATTAGCATGTTTAAAGTGATTTTCATGCTTCTAGGGGCCCTAAACACAAGATTTATGGAATGGTTAAAAGTGCATAAAAATGGCCAATTTACTCACTCTGAGTTCTCAAAAAGGGTTTCTTCACCCTGGGAAGTGAATTAAATACCATTTGGAGGCATTTAATGTTCGAGCAAAAACGGCTGATTTTCGACAAAAGAGATAACACCCCCCCATTACGTAATGCTTCAGAAATGTGGAAAATTGTCCGTTTTCAAATGTTTTCTTTTTGAACGTCAGTTCACATTTGTAGGTGGATCATCAGTGTTAGAGCTAAAATTAGCATGTTTAAAGTGATTTTCATGCTTCCAGGGGCCCTAAACACAAGATTTATGGAATGGTTAAAAGTGCATGAAAATGGCCAATTTACTCACTCTGAGTTCTCAAAAAGGGTTTCTTCACCCCGGGAAGTTAATTAAATACCATTTGGAGGCATTTAATGTTCGAGCAAAAACGGCTGATTTTCGACAAAAGAGATAACACCCCCCCATTACGTCATGCTTCAGAAATGTGGAAAATGGTCCGTTTTCAAATGTTTTATTTTTGAACGTCAGTTCACATTTGTAGGTGGATCATCAGTGTTAGAGCTAAAATTAGCATGTTTAAAGTGATTTTCATGCTTCCAGGGGCTCAGGAAGTGAATTAAATACTATTTGGAGGCATTTAATGTTCAATCAAAAACAGCTGATTTTTGACAAAAGAGATAACACCCCCCCATTCCGTCATGCTTCAGAAATGTGGACAATGGTCCGTTTTCAAATGTTTTATTTTTGAACGTCAGTTCACATTTGTAGGTGGATCATCAGTGTTAGAGCTAAAATGAGCATGTTTAAAGTGATTTTCATGCTACCAGGGGCTCGGGAAGTGAATTAAATACTATTTGGAGGCATTTAATGTTCAATCAAAAACAGCTGATTTTTGACAAAAGAGATAACATCCCCCCATTACGTCATGCTTCAGAAATGTGGAAAATGGTCCGTTTTCAAATGTTTTCTTTTTGAACGTCAGTTCACATTTGTAGGTGGATCATCAGTGTTAGAGCTAAAATGAGCATGTTTAAAGTGATTTTCATGCTTCCAGGGGCCCTAAACA
Organism: Lissotriton vulgaris; assembly: GCF_964263255.1. NCBI lineage: Eukaryota > Metazoa > Chordata > Amphibia > Caudata > Salamandridae > Lissotriton > Lissotriton vulgaris. The sequence continues at coordinate 693,746 of NW_028243998.1, forward strand.
CAGGATTTATGGAATGGTTAAAAGTGCATGAAAATGGCCAATTTACTCACTCTGAGTTCTCAAAAAGGGTTTCTTCACCCCGGGAAGTTAATTAAATACCATTTGGAGGCATTTAATGTTCGAGCAAAAACGGCTGATTTTCGACAAAAGAGATAACACCCCCCCCATTACGTCATGCTTCAGAAATGTGGAAAATGGTCCGTTTTCAAATGTTTTATTTTTGAACGTCAGTTCACATTTGTAGGTGGATCATCAGTGTTAGAGCTAAAATTAGCATGTTTAAAGTGGTTTTCATGCTTCCAGGGGCCCTAAACACAAGATTTATGGAATAGTTAAAAGTGCATGAAAATGGCCAATTTACTCACTCTGAGTTCTCAAAAAGGGTTTCTTCACCCAGGGAAGTTAATTAAATACCATTTGGAGGCATTTAATGTTCGAGCAAAAACAGCTGATTTTCGACAAAAGAGATAACACCCCCCCATTACGTCATGCTTCAGAAATGTGGAAAATGGTCCGTTTTCAAATGTTTCATTTTTGAACGTCAGTTCACATTTGTAGGTGGATCATCAGTGTTAGAGCTAAAATTAGCATGTTTAAAGTGATTTTCATGCTTCCAGGGGCTCGGGAAGTGAATTAAATACTATTTGGAGGCATTTAATTTTCAATCAAAAACAGCTGATTTTTGACAAAAGAGATAACACCCCCCCATTACGTCATGCTTCAGAAATGTGGAAAATGGTCCGTTTTCAAATGTTTTATTTTTGAACGTCAGTTCACATTTGTAGGTGGATCATCAGTGTTAGAGCTAGAATTAGCATGTTTAAAGTGATTTTCATGCTTCTAGGGGCCCTAAACACAAGATTTATGGAATGGTTAAAAGTGCATGAAAATGGCCAATTTACTCACTCTGAGTTCTCAAAAAGGGTTTCTTCATTCTGGGAAGTTAATTAAATACCATTTGGAGGCATTTAATGTTCGAGCAAAAACGGCTGATTTTCGACAAAAGAGATAACACCCCCCCATTACGTCATGCTTGAGAAATGTGGAAAATGGTCCGTTTTCAAATGTTTTCTTTTTGAACGTCAGTTCACATTTGTAGGTGGATCATCAGTGTTAGAGCTAAAATTAGCATTTTTAAAGTGATTTTCATGCTTCCTGGGGCCCTAAACACAAGATTTATGGAATGGGTAAAAGTGCATGAAAATGGCTAATTTACTCACTCTGAGTTCTCAAAAAGGGTTTCTTCACCCCGGGAAGTTAATTAAATACCATTTGGAGGCATTTAATGTTCGAGCAAAAACGGCTGATTTTCGACAAAAGAGATAACACCCCCCCATTACGTCATGCTTCAGAAATGTGGAAAATGGTCCGTTTTCAAATGTTTTCTTTTTGAACGTCAGTTCACATTTGTAGGTGGATCATCAGTGTTAGAGCTAAAATTAGCATGTTTAAAGTGATTTTCATGCTTCCAGGGGCCCTAAACACAAGATTTATGGAATGGTTAAAAGTGCATGAAAATGGCCAATTTACTCACTCTGAGTTCTCAAAAAGGGTTTCTTCACCCCGGGAAGTTAATGAAATACCATTTGGAGGCATTTAATGTTCGAGCAAAAACGGCTGATTTTCGACAAAAGAGATAACACCCCCCCATTACGTCATGCTTCAGAAATGTGGAAAATGGTCCGTTTTCAAATGTTTTATTTTTGAACGTCAGTTCACATTTGTAGGTGGATCATCAGTGTTAGAGCTAAAATTAGCATGTTTAAAGTGATTTTCATGCTTCCAGGGGCTCGGAAAGTGAATTAAATACTATTTGGAGGCATTTAATGTTCAATCAAAAACAGCTGATTTTCGACAAAAGAGATAACACCCCCCCATTACGTCATGCTTCAGAAATGTGGAAAATGGTCCGTTTTCAAATGTTTTCTTTTTGAACGTCAGTTCACATTTGTAGGTGGATCATCAGTGTTAGAGCTAAAATTAGCATGTTTAAAGTGATTTTCATGCTTCCAGGGGCCCTAAACACAAGATTTATGGAATGGTTAAAAGTGCATGAAAATGGCCAATTTACTCACTCTGAGTTCTCAAAAAGGGTTTCTTCACCCAGGGAAGTTAATTAAATACCATTTGGAGGCATTTAATGTTCGAGCAAAAACGGCTGATTTTCGACAAAAGAGATAACACCCCCCCATTACGTCATGCTTCAGAAATGTGGAAAATGGTCCGTTTTCAAATGTTTTATTTTTGAACGTCAGTTCACATTTGTAGGTGGATCATCAGTGTTAGAGCTAAAATTAGCATGTTTAAAGTGGTTTTCATGCTTCCAGTGGCCCTAAACATAAGACTTATGGAATGGTTAAAAGTGCATGAAAATGGCCAATTTACTCACTCTGAGTTCTCAAAAAGGGTTTCTTCACCTTGGGAAGTTAATTAAATACCATTTGGAGGCATTTAATGTTCGAGCAAAAACGGCTGATTTTCGACAAAAGAGATAACACCCCCCCATTACGTCATGCTTCAGAAATGTGGAAAATGGTCCGTTTTCAAATGTTTTATTTTTGAACGTCAGTTCACATTTGTAGGTGGATCATCAGTGTTAGAGCTAAAATTAGCATGTTTAAAGTGATTTTCATGCTTCCAGGGGCTCAGGAAGTGAATTAAATACTATTTGGAGGCATTTAATGTTCAATCAAAAACAGCTGATTTTTGACAAAAGAGATAACACCCCCCATTACGTCATGCTTCAGAAATGTGGAAAATGGTCCGTTTTCAAATGTTTTCTTTTTGAACGTCAGTTCACATTTGTAGGTGGATCATCAGTGTTAAAGCTAAAATTAGCATGTTTAAAGTGATTTTCATGCTTCCAGGGGCCCTAAACACAGGATTTATGGAATGGTTAAAAGTGCATGAAAATGGCCAATTTACTCACTCTGAGTTCTCAAAAAGGGTTTCTTCACCCCGGGAAGTTAATTAAATACCATTTGGAGGCATTTAATGTTCGAGCAAAAACGGCTGATTTTCGACAAAAGAGATAACACCCCCCCATTACGTCATGCTTCAGAAATGTGGAAAATGGTCCGTTTTCAAATGTTTTATTTTTGAACGTCAGTTCACATTTGTAGGTGGATCATCAGTGTTAGAGCTAAAATTAGCATGTTTAAAGTGGTTTTCATGCTTCCAGTGGCCCTAAACATAAGACTTATGGAAGGGTTAAAAGTGCATGAAAATGGCCAATTTACTCACTCTGAGTTCTCAAAAAGGGTTTCTTCACCTTGGGAAGTTAATTAAATACCATTTGGAGGCATTTAATGTTCGAGCAAAAACGGCTGATTTTCGACAAAAGAAATAACACCCCCCCATTACGTCATGCTTCAGAAATGTGGAAAATGGTCCGTTTTCAAATGTTTTATTTTTGAACGTCAGTTCACATTTGTAGGTGGATCATCAGTGTTAGAGCTAAAATTAGCATGTTTAAAGTGATTTTCATGCTTCCAGGGGCTCAGGAAGTGAATTAAATACTATTTGGAGGCATTTAATGTTCAATCAAAAACAGCTGATTTTTGACAAAAGAGATAACACCCCCCAATTACGTCATGCTTCAGAAATGTGGAAAATGGTCCGTTTTCAAATGTTTTCTTTTTGAACGTCAGTTCACATTTGTAGGTGGATCATCAGTGTTAGAGCTAAAATTAGCATGTTTAAAGTGATTTTCATGCTTCCAGGGGCCCTAAACACAGGATTTATGGAATGGTTAAAAGTGCATGAAAATGGCCAATTTACTCACTCTGAGTTCTCAAAAAGGGTTTCTTCACCCCGGGAAGTTAATTAAATACCATTTGGAGGCATTTAATGTTCGAGCAAAAACGGCTGATTTTCGACAAAAGAGATAACACCCCCCCATTACGTCATGCTTCAGAAATGTGGAAAATGGTCCGTTTTCAAATGTTTTATTTTTGAACGTCAGTTCACATTTGTAGGTGGATCATCAGTGTTAGAGCTAAAATTAGCATGTGTATGTTATGTTATGTTATGTTAAATTTAGCTTATAAAGCGCACGTACGCCCGTAGGCTTCATGGCGCTGTAGGAAGTTTTCAGAGCATAACACAACAACAGGAGGACCACCTAGAACATCTAAGGATAGGCTTCTCTAAAAAGCCAGGTCTTAAAGGCTAGTCTGAAGGCTAGAATATCCTCGTGCGACCTTAAAGAAGCTGGCAAGGAGTTCCAGAGGGATGCAGCAAGAAAATGAAAGGAGCTGCCGCCCTGACGTTGTTTCCTAACAACCGGCACTGTGAGCAAGTTTTTGTGACCAGAACGGAGGTTGCGGGAGGGGGTGTATCTGGCAAGCAGGATGATGATGAATTTGGGGCCTTTGCTTTGTAATGCCCTAAAGATAATGCAGCCGGTTTTAAAAGCCACCCTCTGGGCTACCGGCAGCCAATGCAGGTCTGCCAGGCCTGGCCTGATGGACTGCCATTTAGGAAGCCCGCAGATCAGCCTGGCCGCCTGATTTTGAACCAACTGCAGCCTCTTGAGCTGCCCGGCTGGAAGGCCCAAATATAAACTATTTGAGTAGTCCAGCCGAGACAGCACAAGGGCGATGGTCACCTGTATCAGGGCAGAATGGGTTAGGAAATGGGCAATCTTTCTAATCTTGCGCAGCTGAAAGAAGCATGCGGAGACAACTGACCCTACCTGGCTTTTCAAGGAGAGGTCTTCACTGAAGGTGACTCCAAGGCTCTTAACCGTGCGGGATTTGGAGGGGGGATTTCCCATCTCCGGAGGCCAGAATTGAGGTCCCCAGCTGAGTTCGCTCTTCCCAGGCAAGATCAATTCAGTCTTGCCTGGGTTAAGTTTTAGGTGGTTAAGGCCCATCCATCTCTGGATATGAGCCATGACCTCCCTAAACTCAGTGACAGCATCCGGCGACCCCAGGGGGAAAACCAATTGCAGATCATCTGCGTAATTAAAGATCCACACTTTGAATTTCCTCAAGGAGTACAAAAGGGGACGCAGGTACAAATTAAATAAAAGGGGAGACAGGGATGAGCCTTGAGGGACACCGCAATCGTTCTTAATTCTAGGGGCTGTGAAGGTGCCCAGTCTCACTGCTTGAGTCCGGTCGGACAAGAATGATTCCACCCAGCTCAGGGCAGTACCTCTGAGGCCTGCCTGCTCGACACGGCCGACCAAAATAGTGTGGTCGACCGTGTCGAATGCAGCAGACAGGTCAAGAAGCACCAGTGCCTGGTGGACATCCCTGTCCGCGTTGCACCGAAGTGTATTCTGGACTGCCAGGGTTACCGTCTCGGTCGAATGGCCTGGACGGAACCCAGCTTGATTTGGCTCCAGAAATCCAGTGGTTTCCACAAAGTTGGAAAGGCAATTGGAGACGTGAGCCTCCAATATCTTGGATAGGAACGGCAACAGGGATATAGGACGATAGTTTGATGAGTCCTGAGGGTCCAGACCTGGTTTCTTAATTAGAGGGATTAGCAAAGCGTGTTTAAAGCCAGTGGGTACCCTGCCCTGGGTCAGTGATTTATTTAGTAGGGGTAGAAAAAGTGATTTTCATGCTTCCAGGGTCTCGGGAAGTGAATTAAATACTATTTGGAGGCATTTAATGTTCAAGCAAAAACGGCTGATTTTCGACAAAAGAGATAACACCCCCCCATTACGTCATGCTTCAAAAATGTGGAAAATGGTCCGTTTTCAAATGGTTTATTTTTGAACGTCAGTTCACATTTGTAGGTGGATCATCAGTGTTAGAGCTAAAATTAGCATGTTTAAAGTGGTTTTCATGCTTCCAGGGGCCCTAAACACAAGATTTATGGAATAGTTAAAAGTGCATGAAAATGGCCAATTTACTCACTCTGAGTTCTCAAAAAGGGTTTCTTCACCCAGGGAAGTTAATTAAATACCATTTGGAGGCATTTAATGTTCGAGCAAAAACAGCTGATTTTCTACAAAAGAGATAACACCCCCCCATTACGTCATGCTTCAGAAATGTGGAAAATGGTCCGTTTTCAAATGTTTTATTTTTGAACGTCAGTTCACATTTGTAGGTGGATCATCAGTGTTAGAGCTAAAATTAGCATGTTTAAAGTGATTTTCATGCTTCCAGGGGCTCGGGAAGTGAATTAAATACTATTTAGAGGCATTTAATTTTCAATCAAAAACAGCTGATTTTTGACAAAAGAGATAACACCCCCCCATTACGTCATGCTTCAGAAATGTGGAAAATGGTCCGTTTTCAAATGTTTTATTTTTGAACGTCAGTTCACATTTGTAGGTGGATCATCAGTGTTAGAACTAAAATTAGCATGTTTAAAGTGATTTTCATGCTTCTAGGGGCCCTAAACCCAAGATTTATGGAATGGTTAAAAGTGCATGAAAATGGCCAATTTACTCACTCTGAGTTCTCAAAAAGGGTTTCTTCACCTTGGGAAGTTAATTAAATACCATTTGGAGGCATTTAATGTTCGAGCAAAAACGGCTGATTTTCGACAAAAGAGATAATACCCCCCCATTACGTCATGCTTGAGAAATGTGGAAAATGGTCCGTTTTCAAATGTTTTCTTTTTGAACGTCAGTTCACATTTGTAGGTGGATCATCAGTGTTAGAGCTAAAATTAGCATGTTTAAAGTGATTTTCATGCTTCCTGGGACCCTAAACACAAGATTTATGGAATGGTTAAAAGTGCATGAAAATGGCTAATTTACTCACTCTGAGTTCTCAAAAAGGGTTTCTTCACCGCGGGAAGTTAATTAAATACCATTTGGAGGCATTTAATGTTCGAGCAAAAACGGCTGATTTTCGACAAAAGAGATAACACCCCCCCATTACGTCATGCTTCAGAAATGTGGAAAATGGTCCGTTTTCAAATGTTTTATTTTTGAACGTCAGTTCACATTTGTAGGTGGATCATCAGTGTTAGAGCTAAAATTAGCATGTTTAAAGTGATGTTCATGCTTCCAGGGGCTCGGGAAGCTAATTAAATACTATTTGGAGGCATTTAATGTTCAAGCAAAAACGGCTGATTTTAGACAAAAGAGATAACACCCCCCCATTACGTCATGCTTCAGAAATGTGGAAAATGGTTCGTTTTCAAATGTTTTATTTTTGAACGTCAGTTCACATTTGTAGGTGGATCATCAGTGTTAGAGCTAAAATTAGCATGTTTAAATTGATTTTCATGCTTCCAGGGGCCCTAAACACAAGATTTATGGAATTGTTAAAAGTGCATGAAAATGGCCAATTTACTCACTCTGAGTTCTCAAAAAGGGTTTCTTCACCCTGGGAAGTTAATTAAATACGATTTGGAGGCATTTAATGTTCGAGCAAAAACGGCTGATTTTCGACAAAAGAGATAACACCCCCCCATTACGTCATGCTTCAGAAATGTGGAAAATGGTCCGTTTTCAAATGTTTTATTTTTGAACGTCAGTTCACATTTGTAGGTGGATCATCAGTGTTAGAGCTAAAATTAGCATGTTTAAAGTGATTTTCATGCTTCCAGGGGCTCAGGAAGTGAATTAAATACTATTTGGAGGCATTTAATGTTCAATCAAAAACAGCTGATTTTTGACAAAAGAGATAACACCCCCCCATTCCGTCATGCTTCAGAAATGTGGACAATGGTCCGTTTTCAAATGTTTTATTTTTGAACGTCAGTTCACATTTGTAGGTGGATCATCAGTGTTAGAGCTAAAATTAGCATGTTTAAAGTGATTTTCATGCTACCAGGGGCTCGGGAAGTGAATTAAATACTATTTGGAGGCATTTAATGTTCAATCAAAAACAGCTGATTTTTGACAAAAGAGATAACATCCCCCCATTACGTCATGCTTCAGAAATGTGGAAAATGGTCCGTTTTCAAATGTTTTCTTTTTGAACGTCAGTTCACATTTGTAGGTGGATCATCAGTGTTAGAGCTAAAATGAGCATGTTTAAAGTGATTTTCATGCTTCCAGGGGCCCTAAACACAGGATTTATGGAATGGTTAAAAGTGCATGAAAATGGCCAATTTACTCACTCTGAGTTCTCAAAAAGGGTTTCTTCACCCCGGGAAGTTAATTAAATACCATTTGGAGGCATTTAATGTTCGAGCAAAAACGGCTGATTTTCGACAAAAGAGATAACACCCCCCCATTACGTCATGCTTCAGAAATGTGGAAAATGGTCCGTTTTCAAATGTTTTATTTTTGAACGTCAGTTCACATTTGTAGGTGGATCATCAGTGTTAGAGCTAAAATTAGCATGTTTAAAGTGGTTTTCATGCTTCCAGGGGCCCTAAACACAAGATTTATGGAATAGTTAAAAGTGCATGAAAATGGCCAATTTACTCACTCTGAGTTCTCAAAAAGGGTTTCTTCACCCAGGGAAGTTAATTAAATACCATTTGGAGGCATTTAATGTTCGAGCAAAAACAGCTGATTTTCGACAAAAGAGATAACACCCCCCCATTACGTCATGCTTCAGAAATGTGGAAAATGGTCCGTTTTCAAATGTTTTATTTTTGAACGTCAGTTCACATTTGTAGGTGGATCATCAGTGTTAGAGCTAAAATTAGCATGTTTAAAGTGATTTTCATGCTTCCAGGGGCTCGGGAAGTGAATTAAATACTATTTGGAGGCATTTAATTTTCAATCAAAAACAGCTGATTTTTGACAAAAGAGATAACACCCCCCCATTACGTCATGCTTCAGAAATGTTGAAAATGGTCCGTTTTCAAATGTTTTATTTTTGAACGTCAGTTCACATTTGTAGGTGGATCATCAGTGTTAGAGCTAAAATTAGCATGTTTAAAGTGATTTTCATGCTTCTAGGGGCCCTAAACACAAGATTTATGGAATGGTTAAAAGTGCATGAAAATGGCCAATTTACTCACTCTGAGTTCTCAAAAAGGGTTTCTTCACCCTGGGAAGTTAATTAAATACCATTTGGAGGCATTTAATGTTCGAGCAAAAACGGCTGATTTTCGACAAAAGAGATAACACCCCCCCCATTACGTCATGCTTGAGAAATGTGGAAAATGGTCCGTTTTCAAATGTTTTCTTTTTGAACGTCAGTTCACATTTGTAGGTGGATCATCAGTGTTAGAGCTAAAATTAGCATGTTTAAAGTGATTTTCATGCTTCCTGGGGCCCTAAACACAAGATTTATGGAATGGTTAAAAGTGCATGAAAATGGCTAATTTACTCACTCTGAGTTCTCAAAAAGGGTTTCTTCACCCCGGGAAGTTAATTAAATACCATTTGGAGGCATTTAATGTTCGAGCAAAAACGGCTGAATTTCGACAAAAGAGATAACACCCCCCCATTACGTCATGCTTCAGAAATGTGGAAAATGGTCCGTTTTCAAATGTTTTATTTTTGAACGTCAGTTCACATTTGTAGGTGGATCATCAGTGTTAGAGCTAAAATTAGCATGTTTAAAGTGATTTTCATGCTTCCAGGGGCTCGGAAAGTGAATTAAATACTATTTGGAGGCATTTAATGTTCAATCAAAAACAGCTGATTTTCGACAAAAGAGATAACACCCCCCCATTACGTCATGCTTCAGAAATATGGAAAATGGTCCGTTTTCAAATGTTTTCTTTTTGAACGTCAGTTCACATTTGTAGGTGGATCATCAGTGTTAGAGCTAAAATTAGCATGTTTAAAGTGATTTTCATGCTTCCAGGGGCTCTAAACACAAGATTTATGGAATGGTTAAAAGTGCATGAAAATGGCCAATTTACTCACTCTGAGTTCTCAAAAAGGGTTTCTTCATCCCGGGAAGTTAATTAAATACCATTTGGAGGCATTTAATGTTCGAGCAAAAACGGCTGATTTTCGACAAAAGAGATAACACCCCCCCATTACGTCATGCTTCAGAAATGTGGAAAATGGTCCGTTTTCAAATGTTTTATTTTTGAACGTCAGTTCACATTTGTAGGTGGATCATCAGTGTTAGAGCTAAAATTAGCATGTTTAAAGTGGTTTTCATGCTTCCAGTGGCCCTAAACATAAGATTTATGGAATGGTTAAAAGTGCATGAAAATGGCCAATTTACTCACTCTGAGTTCTCAAAAAGGGTTTCTTCACCTTGGGAAGTTAATTAAATACCATTTGGAGGCATTTAATGTTCGAGCAAAAACGGCTGATTTTCGACAAAAGAGATAACACCCCCCCATTACGTCATGCTTCAGAAATGTGGAAAATGGTCCGTTTTCAAATGTTTTATTTTTGAACGTCAGTTCACATTTGTAGGTGGATCATCAGTGTTAGAGCTAAAATTAGCATGTTTAAAGTGATTTTCATGCTTCCAGGGGCTCAGGAAGTGAATTAAATACTATTTGGAGGCATTTAATGTTCAATCAAAAACAGCTGATTTTTGACAAAAGAGATAACACCCCCCCATTACGTCATGCTTCAGAAATGTGGAAAATGGTCCGTTTTCAAATGTTTTCTTTTTGAACGTCAGTTCACATTTGTAGGTGGATCATCAGTGTTAGAGCTAAAATTAGCATGTTTAAAGTGATTTTCATGCTTCCAGGGGCCCTAAACACAGGATTTATGGAATGGTTAAAAGTGCATGAAAATGGCCAATTTACTCACTCTGAGTTCTCAAAAAGGGTTTCTTCACCCCGGGAAGTTAATTAAATACCATTTGGAGGCATTTATTGTTCGAGCAAAAACAGCTGATTTTCGACAAAAGAGATAACACCCCCCCATTACGTCATGCTTCAGAAATGTGGAAAATGGTCCGTTTTCAAATGTTTTATTTTTGAACGTCAGTTCACATTTGTAGGTGGATCATCAGTGTTAGAGCTAAAATTAGCATGTGTAAAGTGATTTTCATGCTTCCAGGGTCTCGGGAAGTGAATTAAATACTATTTGGAGGCATTTAATGTTCAAGCAAAAACGGCTGATTTTCGACAAAAGAGATAACACCCCCCCATTACGTCATGCTTCAAAAATGTGGAAAATGGTCCGTTTTCAAATGGTTTATTTTTGAACGTCAGTTCACATTTGTAGGTGGATCATCAGTGTTAGAGCTAAAATTAGCATGTTTAAAGTGGTTTTCATGCTTCCAGGGGCCCTAAACACAAGATTTATGGAATAGTTAAAAGTGCATGAAAATGGCCAATTTACTCACTCTGAGTTCTCAAAAAGGGTTTCTTCACCCAGGGAAGTTAATTAAATACCATTTGGAGGCATTTAATGTTCAAGCAAAAACAGCTGATTTTCGACAAAAGAGATAACACCCCCCCATTACGTCATGCTTCAGAAATGTGGAAAATGGTCCGTTTTCAAATGTTTTATTTTTGAACGTCAGTTCACATTTGTAGGTGGATCATCAGTGTTAGAGCTAAAATTTGCATGTTTAAAGTGATTTCATGCTTCCAGGGGCTCGGGAAGTGAATTAAATACTATTTAGAGGCATTTAATTTTCAATCAAAAACAGCTGATTTTTGACAAAAGAGATAACACCCCCCCATTACGTCATGCTTCAGAAATGTGGAAAATGGTCCGTTTTCAAATGTTTTATTTTTGAACGTCAGTTCACATTTGTAGGTGGATCATCAGTGTTAGAACTAAAATTAGCATGTTTAAAGTGATTTTCATGCTTCTAGGGGCCCTAAACCCAAGATTTATGGAATGGTTAAAGTGCATGAAAATGGCCAATTTACTCACTCTGAGTTCTCAAAAAGGGTTTCTTCACCCCGGGAAGTTAATTAAATACCATTTGGAGGCATTTAATGTTCGAGCAAAAACGGCTGATTTTCGACAAAAGAGATAACACCCCCCATTACGTCATGCTTCAGAAATGTGGAAAATGGTTCGTTTTCAAATGTTTTATTTTTGAACGTCAGTTCACATTTGTAGGTGGATCATCAGTGTTAGAGCTAAAATTAGCATGTTTAAAGTGATTTTCATGCTTCCAGGGGCCCTAAACACAAGATTTATGGAATTGTTAAAAGTGCATGAAAATGGCCAATTTACTCACTCTGAGTTCTCAAAAAGGGTTTCTTCACCCTGGGAAGTTAATTAAATACGATTTGGAGGCATTTAATGTTCGAGCAAAAACGGCTGATTTTCGACAAAAGAGATAACACCCCCCCATTACGTCATGCTTCAGAAATGTGGAAAATGGTCCGTTTTCAAATGTTTTATTTTTGAACGTCAGTTCACATTTGTAGGTGGATCATCAGTGTTAGAGCTAAAATTAGCATGTTTAAAGTGATTTTCATGCTTCCAGGGGCTCAGGAAGTGAATTAAATACTATTTGGAGGCATTTAATGTTCAATCAAAAACAGCTGATTTTTGACAAAAGAGATAACACCCCCCCATTCCGTCATGCTTCAGAAATGTGGACAATGGTCCGTTTTCAAATGTTTTATTTTTGAACGTCAGTTCACATTTGTAGGTGGATCATCAGTGTTAGAGCTAAATTTAGCATGTTTAAAGTGATTTTCATGCTACCAGGGGCTCGGGAAGTGAATTAAATACTATTTGGAGGTATTTAATGTTCAATCAAAAACAGCTGATTTTTGACAAAAGAGATAACATCCCCCCATTACGTCATGCTTCAGAAATGTGGAAAATGGTCCGTTTTCAAATGTTTTCTTTTTGAACGTCAGTTCACATTTGTGGGTGGATCATCAGTGTTAGAGCTAAAATGAGCATGTTTAAAGTGATTTTCATGCTTCCAGGGGCCCTAAACACAGGATTTATGGAATGGTTAAAAGTGCATGAAAATGGCCAATTTACTCACTCCGAGTTCTCAAAAAGGGTTTCTTCACCCCGGGAAGTTAATTAAATACCATTTGGAGGCATTTAATGTTCGAGCAAAAACGGCTGATTTTCGACAAAAGAGATAACACCCCCCCATTACGTCATGCTTCAGAAATGTGGAAAATGGTCCGTTTTCAAATGTTTTATTTTTGAACGTCAGTTCACATTTGTAGGTGGATCATCAGTGTTAGAGCTAAAATTAGCATGTTTAAAGTGATTTTCATGCTTCTAGGGGCCCTAAACACAAGATTTATGGAATGGTTAAAAGTGCATGAAAATGGCCAATTTACTCACTCTGAGTTCTCAAAAAGGGTTTCTTCACCCTGGGAAGTTAATTAAATACCATTTGGAGGCATTTAATGTTCGAGCAAAAACGGCTGATTTTCGACAAAAGAGATAACACCCCCCCATTACGTCATGCTTGAGAAATGTGGAAAATGGTCCGTTTTCAAATGTTTTCTTTTTGAACGTCAGTTCACATTTGTAGGTGGATCATCAGTGTTAGAGCTAAAATTAGCATGTTTAAAGTGATTTTCATGCTTCCTGGGGCCCTAAACACAAGATTTATGGAATGGTTAAAAGTGCATGAAAATGGCTAATTTACTCACTCTGAGTTCTCAAAAAGGGTTTCTTCACCCCGGGAAGGTAATTAAATACCATTTGGAGGCATTTAATGTTCGAGCAAAAACGGCTGATTTTCGACAAAAGAGATAACACCCCCCCATTACGTCATGCTTCAGAAATGTGGAAAATGGTCCGTTTTCAAATGTTTTATTTTTGAACGTCAGTTAACATTTGTAGGTGGATCATCAGTGTTAGAGCTAAAATTAGCATGTTTAAAGTGATGTTCATGCTTCCAGGGGCTCGGGAAGTGAATTAAATACTATTTGGAGGCATTTAATGTTCAAGCAAAAACGGTTGATTTTCGACAAAAGAGATAACACCCCCCCATTACGTCATGCTTGAGAAATGTGGAAAATGGTTCGTTTTCAAATGTTTTATTTTTGAACGTCAGTTCACATTTGTAGGTGGATCATTAGTGTTAGAGCTAAAATTAGCATGTTTAAAGTGATTTTCATGCTTCCAGGGGCCCTAAACACAAGATTTATGGAATGGTTAAAAGTGCATGAAAATGGCCAATTTACTCACTCTGAGTTCTCAAAAAGGGTTTCTTCACCCCGGGAAGTTAATTAAATACCATTTGGAGGCATTTAATGTTCGAGCAAAAACGGCAGATTTTCGACAAAAGAGATAACACCCCCCCATTACGTCATGCTTCAGAAATGTGGAAAATGGTCCGTTTTCAAATGTTTTATTTTTGAACGTCAGTTCACATTTGTAGGTGGATCATCAGTGTTAGAGCTAAAATTAGCATGTTTAAAGTGATTTTCATGCTTCCAGGGGCTCGGGAAGTGAATTAAATACTATTTGGAGGCATTTAATGTTCAATCAAAAACAGCTGATTTTTGACAAAAGAGATAACACCCCCCCCATTACGTCATGCTTCAGAAATGTGGAAAATGGTCCGTTTTCAAATATTTTCTTTTTGAACGTCAGTTCACATTTGTAGGTGGATCATCAGTGTTAGAGCTAAAATTAGCATGTTTAAAGTGATTTTCATGCTTCCAGGGGCCCTAAACACAAGATATATGGAATGGTTAAAAGTGCATGAAAATGGCCAATTTACTCACTCTGAGTTCTCAAAAAGGGTTTCTTCACCCCGGGAAGTTAATTAAATACCATTTGGAGGCATTTAATGTTCGAGCAAAAACGGCTGATTTTCGACAAAAGAGATAACACCCCCCCATTACGTCATGCTTCAGAAATGTGGAAAATGGTCCGTTTTCAAATGTTTTATTTTTGAACGTCAGTTCACATTTGTAGGTGGATCATCAGTGTTAGAGCTAAAATTAGCATGTTTAAAGTGATTTTCATGCTTACAGGGTCTCGGGAAGTGAATTAAAAACTATTTGGAGGCATTTAATGTTCAAGCAAAAACGGCTGATTTTCGACAAAAGAGATAACAACCCCCCATTACGTCATGCTTCAGAAATGTGGAAAATGGTCCGTTTTCAAATGTTTTATTTTTGATCATCAGTTCACATTTGTAGGTGGATCATCAGTGTTAGAGCTAAAATTAGCATGTTTAAAGTGGTTTTCATGCTTCCAGGGGCCCTAAACACAAGATTTATGGAATGGTTAAAAGTGCATGAAAATGGCCAATTTACTCACTCTGAGTTCTCAAAAAGGGTTTCTTCACCCAGGGAAGTTAATTAAATACCATTTGGAGGCATTTAATGTCCGAGCAAAAACGGCTGATATCGACAAAAGAGATAACACCCCCCATTACGTCATGCTTCAGAAATGTGGAAAATGGTCCGTTTTCAAATGTTTTATTTTTGAACGTCAGTTCACATTTGTAGGTGGATCAACAGTGTTAGAGCTAAAATTAGCATGTTTAAAGTGATTTTCATGCTTCCAGGGGCTCAGGAAGTGAATTAAATACTATTTGGAGGCATTTAATGTTCAATCAAAAACAGCTGATTTCTGACAAAAGAGATAACACCCCCCCATTACGTCATGCTTCAGAAATGTGGACAAAGGTCCGTTTTCAAATGTTTTATTTTTGAACGTCAGTTCACATTTGTAGGTGGATCATCAGTGTTAGAGCTAAAATTAGCATGTTTAAAGTGATTTTCATGCTTCCAGGGGCCCTAAACACAGGATTTATGGAATGGTTAAAAGTGCATGAAAATGGCCAATTTACTCACTCTGAGTTCTCAAAAAGGGTTTCTTCACCCCGGGAAGTTAATTAAATACCATTTGGAGGCATTTAATGTTCGAGCAAAAACGGCTGATTTTCGACAAAAGAGATAACACCCCCCCCCCATTACGTCATGCTTCAGAAATGTGGAAAATGGTCAGTTTTCAAATGTTTTATTTTTGAACGTCAGTTCACATTTGTAGGTGGATCATCAGTGTTAGAGCTAAAATTAGCATGTTTAAAGTGATTTTCATGCTTCCAGGGTCTCGGGAAGTGAATTAAATACTATTTGGAGGCATTTAATGTTCGAGCAAAAACGGCTGATTTTCGACAAAAGAGATAACACCCCCCCATTACGTCATGCTTCAGAAATGTGGAAAATGGTCCGTTTTCAAATGTTTTATTTTTGAACGTCAGTTCACATTTGTAGGTGGATCATCAGTGTTAGAGCTAAAATTAGCATGTGTAAAGTGATTTTCATGCTTCCTGGGACCCTAAACACAAGATTTATGGAATGGTTAAAAGTGCATGAAAATGGCTAATTTACTCACTCTGAGTTCTCAAAAAGGGTTTCTTCACCCCGGGAAGTTAATTAAATACCATTTGGAGGCATTTAATGTTCGAGCAAAAACGGCTGATTTTCGACAAAAGAGATAACACCCCCCCATTACGTCATGCTTCAGAAATGTGGAAAATGGTCCGTTTTCAAATGTTTTATTTTTGAACGTCAGTTCACATTTGTAGGTGGATCATCAGTGTTAGAGCTAAAATTAGCATGTTTAAAGTGATGTTCATGCTTCCAGGGGCTCGGGAAGCTAATTAAATACTATTTGGAGGCATTTAATGTTCAAGCAAAAACGGCTGATTTTAGACAAAAGAGATAACACCCCCCCATTACGTCATGCTTCAGAAATGTGGAAAATGGTTCGTTTTCAAATGTTTTATTTTTGAACGTCAGTTCACATTTGTAGGTGGATCATCAGTGTTAGAGCTAAAATTAGCATGTTTAAAGTGATTTTCATGCTTCCAGGGGCCCTAAACACAAGATTTATGGAATTGTTAAAAGTGCATGAAAATGGCCAATTTACTCACTCTGAGTTCTCAAAAAGGGTTTCTTCACCCTGGGAAGTTAATTAAATACGATTTGGAGGCATTTAATGTTCGAGCAAAAACGGCTGATTTTCGACAAAAGAGATAACACCCCCCCATTACGTCATGCTTCAGAAATGTGGAAAATGGTCCGTTTTCAAATGTTTTATTTTTGAACGTCAGTTCACATTTGTAGGTGGATCATCAGTGTTAGAGCTAAAATTAGCATGTTTAAAGTGATTTTCATGCTTCCAGGGGCTCAGGAAGTGAATTAAATACTATTTGGAGGCATTTAATGTTCAATCAAAAACAGCTGATTTTTGACAAAAGAGATAACACCCCCCCATTCCGTCATGCTTCAGAAATGTGGACAATGGTCCGTTTTCAAATGTTTTATTTTTGAACGTCAGTTCACATTTGTAGGTGGATCATCAGTGTTAGAGCTAAAATTAGCATGTTTAAAGTGATTTTCATGCTACCAGGGGCTCGGGAAGTGAATTAAATACTATTTGGAGGCATTTAATGTTCAATCAAAAACAGCTGATTTTTGACAAAAGAGATAACACCCCCCCATTACGTCATGCTTCAGAAATGTGGAAAATGGTCCGTTTTCAAATGTTTTCTTTTTGAACGTCAGTTCACATTTGTAGGTGGATCATCAGTGTTAGAGCTAAAATTAGCATGTTTAAAGTGATTTTCATGCTTCCAGGGGCCCTAAACACAAGATTTATGGAATGGTTAAAAGTGCATGAAAATGGCCAATTTACTCACTCTGAGTTCTCAAAAAGGGTTTCTTCACCCAGGGAAGTTAATTAAATACCATTTGGAGGCATTTATTGTTCAATCCAAAACAGCTGATTTTTGACAAAAGAGAAAACACCCCCCCATTACGTCATGCTTCAGAAATGTGGAAAATGGTCCGTTTTCAAATGTTTTCTTTTTGAACGTCAGTTCACATTTGTAGGTGGATCATCAGTGTTAGAGCTAAAAATAGCATGTTTAAAGTGATTTTCATGCTTCCAGTGGCTCGGGAAGTGAATTAAATACTATTTGGAGGCATTTAATTTTCAATCAAAAACAGCTGATTTTTGACAAAAGAGATAACATCCCCCCATTACGTCATGCTTCAGAAATGTGGAAAATGGTCCGTTTTCAAATGTTTTCTTTTTGAACGTCAGTTCACATTTGTAGGTGGATCATCAGTGTTAGAGCTAAAATGAGCATGTTTAAAGTGATTTTCATGCTTCCAGGGGCCCTAAACACAGGATTTATGGAATGGTTAAAAGTGCATGAAAATGGCCAATTTACTCACTCTGAGTTCTCAAAAAGGGTTTCTTCACCCCGGGAAGTTAATTAAATACCATTTGGAGGCATTTAATGTTCGAGCAAAAACGGCTGATTTTCGACAAAAGAGATAACCCCCCCCCATTACGTCATGCTTCAGAAATGTGGAAAATGGTCCGTTTTCAAATGTTTTATTTTTGAACGTCAGTTCACATTTGTAGGTGGATCATCAGTGTTAGAGCTAAAATTAGCATGTTTAAAGTGGTTTTCATGCTTCCAGGGGCCCTAAACACAAGATTTATGGAATAGTTAAAAGTGCATGAAAATGGCCAATTTACTCACTCTGAGTTCTCAAAAAGGGTTTCTTCACCCAGGGAAGTTAATTAAATACCATTTGGAGGCATTTAATGTTCGAGCAAAAACAGCTGATTTTCGACAAAAGAGATAACACCCCCCCATTACGTCATGCTTCAGAAATGTGGAAAATGGTCCGTTTTCAAATGTTTTATTTTTGAACGTCAGTTCACATTTGTAGGTGGATCATCAGTGTTAGAGCTAAAATTAGCATGTTTAAAGTAATTTTCATGCTTCCAGGGGCTCGGGAAGTGAATTAAATACTATTTGGAGGCATTTAATTTTCAATCAAAAACAGCTGATTTTTGACAAAAGAGATAACACCCCCCCATTACGTCATGCTTCAGAAATGTGGAAAATGGTCCGTTTTCAAATGTTTTATTTTTGAACGTCAGTTCACATTTGTAGGTGGATCATCAGTGTTAGAGCTAAAATTAGCATGTTTAAAGTGATTTTCATGCTTCTAGGGGCCCTAAACACAAGATTTATGGAATGGTTAAAAGTGCATGAAAATGGCCAATTTACTCACTCTGAGTTCTCAAAAAGGGTTTCTTCACCCTGGGAAGTTAATTAAATACCATTTGGAGGCATTTAATGTTCGAGCAAAAACGGCTGATTTTCGACAAAAGAGATAACACCCCCCCATTACGTCATGCTTGAAAATTGTGGAAAATGGTCAGTTTTCAAATGTTTTCTTTTTGAACGTCAGTTCACATTTGTAGGTGGATCATCAGTGTTAGAGCTAAAATTAGCATGTTTAAAGTGATTTTCATGCTTCCTGGGGCCCTAAACACAAGATTTATGGAATGGTTAAAAGTGCATGAAAATGGCTAATTTACTCACTTCGAGTTCTCAAAAAGGGTTTCTTCACCCCGGGAAGTTAATTAAATACCATTTGGAGGCATTTAATGTTCGAGCAAAAACGGCTGATTTTCGACCAAAGAGATAACACCCCCCATTACGTCATGCTTCAGAAATGTGGAAAATGGTCCGTTTTCAAATGTTTTCTTTTTGAACGTCAGTTCACATTTGTAGGTGGATCATCAGTGTTAGAGCTAAAATTAGCATGTTTAAAGTGATTTTCATGCTTCCAGGGGCCCTAAACACAAGATTTATGGAATGGTTAAAAGTGCATGAAAATGGCTAATTTACTCACTCTGAGTTCTCAAAAAGGGTTTCTTCACCCCGGGAAGTTAATTAAATACCATTTGGAGGCATTTAATGTTCGAGCAAAAACGGCTGATTTTCGACAAAAGAGATAACACCCCCCCATTACGTCATGCTTCAGAAATGTGGAAAATGGTCCGTTTTCAAATGTTTTATTTTTGAACGTCAGTTCACATTTGTAGGTGGATCATCAGTGTTAGAGCTAAAATTAGCATGTTTAAAGTGATGTTCATGCTTCCAGGGGCTCGGGAAGCTAATTAAATACTATTTGGAGGCATTTAATGTTCAAGCAAAAACGGCTGATTTTAGACAAAAGAGATAACACCCCCCCATTACGTCATGCTTCAGAAATGTGGAAAATGGTTCGTTTTCAAATGTTTTATTTTTGAACGTCAGTTCACATTTGTAGGTGGATCATCAGTGTTAGAGCTAAAATTAGCATGTTTAAAGTGATTTTCATGCTTCCAGGGGCCCTAAACACACGATTTATGGAATTGTTAAAAGTGCATGAAAATGGCCAATTTACTCACTCTGAGTTCTCAAAAAGGGTTTCTTCACCCTGGGAAGTTAATTAAATACGATTTGGAGGCATTTAATGTTCGAGCAAAAACGGCTGATTTTCGACAAAAGAGATAACACCCCCCCATTACGTCATGCTTCAGAAATGTGGAAAATGGTCCGTTTTCAAATGTTTTATTTTTGAACGTCAGTTCACATTTGTAGGTGGATCATCAGTGTTAGAGCTAAAATTAGCATGTTTAAAGTGATTTTCATGCTTCCAGGGGCTCAGGAAGTGAATTAAATACTATTTGGAGGCATTTAATGTTCAATCAAAAACAGCTGATTTTTGACAAAAGAGATAACACCCCCCCATTCCGTCATGCTTCAGAAATGTGGACAATGGTCCGTTTTCAAATGTTTTATTTTTGAACGTCAGTTCACATTTGTAGGTGGATCATCAGTGTTAGAGCTAAAATTAGCATGTTTAAAGTGATTTTCATGCTACCAGGGGCTCGGGAAGTGAATTAAATACTATTTGGAGGCATTTAATGTTCAATCAAAAACAGCTGATTTTTGACAAAAGAGATAACATCCCCCCATTACGTCATGCTTCAGAAATGTGGAAAATGGTCCGTTTTCAAATGTTTTCTTTTTGAACGTCAGTTCACATTTGTAGGTGGATCATCAGTGTTAGAGCTAAAATGAGCATGTTTAAAGTGATTTTCATGCTTCCAGGGGCCCTAAACACAGGATTTATGGAATGGTTAAAAGTGCATGAAAATGGCCAATTTACTCACTCTGAGTTCTCAAAAAGGGTTTCTTCACCCCGGGAAGTTAATTAAATACCATTTGGAGGAATTTAATGTTCGAGCAAAAACGGCTGATTTTCGACAAAAGAGATAACACCCCCCCATTACGTCATGCTTCAGAAATGTGGAAAATGGTCCGTTTTCAAATGTTTTATTTTTGAACGTCAGTTCACATTTGTAGGTGGATCATCAGTGTTAGAGCTAAAATTAGCATGTTTAAAGTGGTTTTCATGCTTCCAGGGGCCCTAAACACAAGATTTATGGAATAGTTAAAAGTGCATGAAAATGGCCAATTTACTCACTCTGAGTTCTCAAAAAGGGTTTCTTCACCCAGGGAAGTTAATTAAATACCATTTGGAGGCATTTAATGTTCGAGCAAAAACAGCTGATTTTCGACAAAAGAGATAACACCCCCCCATTACGTCATGCTTCAGAAATGTGGAAAATGGTCCGTTTTCAAATGTTTTATTTTTGAACGTCAGTTCACATTTGTAGGTGGATCATCAGTGTTAGAGCTAAAATTAGCATGTTTAAAGTGATTTTCATGCTTCCAGGGGCTCGGGAAGTGAATTAAATACTATTTGGAGGCATTTAATTTTCAATCAAAAACAGCTGATTTTTGACAAAAGAGATAACACCCCCCCATTACGTCATGCTTCAGAAATGTGGAAAATGGTCCGTTTTCAAATGTTTTATTTTTGAACGTCAGTTCACATTTGTAGGTGGATCATCAGTGTTAGAGCTAAAATTAGCATGTTTAAAGTGATTTTCATGCTTCTAGGGGCCCTAAACACAAGATTTATGGAATGGTTAAAAGTGCATGAAAATGGCCAATTTACTCACTCTGAGTTCTCAAAAAGGGTTTCTTCACCCTGGGAAGTTAATTAAATACCATTTGGAGGCATTTAATGTTCGAGCAAAAACGGCTGATTTTCGACAAAAGAGATAACACCCCCCCATTACGTCATGCTTGAGAAATGTGGAAAATGGTCCGTTTTCAAATGTTTTCTTTTTGAACGTCAGTTCACATTTGTAGGTGGATCATCAGTGTTAGAGCTAAAATTAGCATGTTTAAAGTGATTTTCATGCTTCCTGGGGCCCTAAACACAAGATTTATGGAATGGTTAAAAGTGCATGAAAATGGCTAATTTACTCACTCTGAGTTCTCAAAAAGGGTTTCTTCACCCCGGGAAGTTAATTAAATACCATTTGGAGGCATTTAATGTTCGAGCAAAAACGGCTGATTTTCGACAAAAGAGATAACACCCCTCCATTACGTCATGCTTCAGAAATGTGGAAAATGGTCCGTTTTCAAATGTTTTCTTTTTGAACGTCAGTTCACATTTGTAGGTGGATCATCAGTGTTAGAGCTAAAATTAGCATGTTTAAAGTGATTTTCATGCTTCCAGGGGCCCTAAACACAAGATTTATGGAATGGTTAAAAGTGCATGAAAATGGCCAATTTACTCACTCTGAGTTCTCAAAAAGGGTTTCTTCACCCAGGGAAGTTAATTAAATACCATTTGGAGGCATTTATTGTTCAATCCAAAACAGCTGATTTTTGACAAAAGAGAAAACACCCCCCCATTACGTCATGCTTCAGAAATGTGGAAAATGGTCCGTTTTCAAATGTTTTCTTTTTGAACGTCAGTTCACATTTGTAGGTGGATCATCAGTGTTAGAGCTAAAAATAGCATGTTTAAAGTGATTTTCATGCTTCCAGTGGCTCGGGAAGTGAATTAAATACTATTTGGAGGCATTTAATTTTCAATCAAAAACAGCTGATTTTTGACAAAAGAGATAACATCCCCCCATTACGTCATGCTTCAGAAATGTGGAAAATGGTCCGTTTTCAAATGTTTTCTTTTTGAACGTCAGTTCACATTTGTAGGTGGATCATCAGTGTTAGAGCTAAAATGAGCATGTTTAAAGTGATTTTCATGCTTCCAGGGGCCCTAAACACAGGATTTATGGAATGGTTAAAAGTGCATGAAAATGGCCAATTTACTCACTCTGAGTTCTCAAAAAGGGTTTCTTCACCCCGGGAAGTTAATTAAATACCATTTGGAGGCATTTAATGTTCGAGCAAAAACGGCTGATTTTCGACAAAAGAGATAACACCCCCCCATTACGTCATGCTTCAGAAATGTGGAAAATGGTCCGTTTTCAAATGTTTTATTTTTGAACGTCAGTTCACATTTGTAGGTGGATCATCAGTGTTAGAGCTAAAATTAGCATGTTTAAAGTGGTTTTCATGCTTCCAGGGGCCCTAAACACAAGATTTATGGAATAGTTAAAAGTGCATGAAAATGGCCAATTTACTCACTCTGAGTTCTCAAAAAGGGTTTCTTCACCCAGGGAAGTTAATTAAATACCATTTGGAGGCATTTAATGTTCGAGCAAAAACAGCTGATTTTCGACAAAAGAGATAACACCCCCCCATTACGTCATGCTTCAGAAATGTGGAAAATGGTCCGTTTTCAAATGTTTTATTTTTGAACGTCAGTTCACATTTGTAGGTGGATCATCAGTGTTAGAGCTAAAATTAGCATGTTTAAAGTGATTTTCATGCTTCCAGGGGCTCGGGAAGTGAATTAAATACTATTTGGAGGCATTTAATTTTCAATCAAAAACAGCTGATTTTTGACAAAAGAGATAACACCCCCCCATTACGTCATGCTTCAGAAATGTGGAAAATGGTCCGTTTTCAAATGTTTTATTTTTGAACGTCAGTTCACATTTGTAGGTGGATCATCAGTGTTAGAGCTAAAATTAGCATGTTTAAAGTGATTTTCATGCTTCTAGGGGCCCTAAACACAAGATTTATGGAATGGTTAAAAGTGCATGAAAATGGCCAATTTACTCACTCTGAGTTCTCAAAAAGGGTTTCTTCACCCTGGGAAGTTAATTAAATACCATTTGGAGGCATTTAATGTTCGAGCAAAAACGGCTGATTTTCGACAAAAGAGATAACACCCCCCCATTACGTCATGCTTGAAAATTGTGGAAAATGGTCCGTTTTCAAATGTTTTCTTTTTGAACGTCAGTTCACATTTGTAGGTGGATCATCAGTGTTAGAGCTAAAATTAGCATGTTTAAAGTGATTTTCATGCTTCCTGGGGCCCTAAACACAAGATTTATGGAATGGTTAAAAGTGCATGAAAATGGCTAATTTACTCACTTCGAGT
Source organism: Lissotriton vulgaris (assembly GCF_964263255.1). Lineage (NCBI taxonomy): Eukaryota > Metazoa > Chordata > Amphibia > Caudata > Salamandridae > Lissotriton > Lissotriton vulgaris. The sequence continues at coordinate 717,686 of NW_028243998.1, forward strand.
TCTCAAAAAGGGTTTCTTCACCCCGGGAAGTTAATTAAATACCATTTGGAGGCATTTAATGTTCGAGCAAAAACGGCTGATTTTCGACAAAAAAGATAACACCCCCCATTACGTCATGCTTCAGAAATGTGGAAAATGGTCCGTTTTCAAATGTTTTCTTTTTGAACGTCAGTTCACATTTGTAGGTGGATCATCAGTGTTAGAGCTAAAATTAGCATGTTTAAAGTGATTTTCATGCTTCCAGGGGCCCTAAACACAAGATTTATGGAATGGTTAAAAGTGCATGAAAATGGCCAATTTACTCACTCTGAGTTCTCAAAAAGGGTTTCTTCACCCAGGGAAGTTAATTAAATACCATTTGGAGGCATTTATTGTTCAATCCAAAACAGCTGATTTTTGACAAAAGAGAAAACACCCCCCCATTACGTCATGCTTCAGAAATGTGGAAAATGGTCCGTTTTCAAATGTTTTCTTTTTGAACGTCAGTTCACATTTGTAGGTGGATCATCAGTGTTAGAGCTAACATTTGCATGTTTAAAGTGATTTTCATGCTTCCAGGGGCTCGGGAAGTGAATTAAATACTATTTGGAGGCATTTAATGTTCAAGCAAAAATGGCTGATTTTCGACAAAAGAGATAACACCCCCCCATTACGTCATGCTTCTGAAATGTGGAAAATGGTCCGTTTTCAAATGTTTTATTTTTGAACGTCAGTTCACATTTGTAGGTGGATCATCAGTGTTAGAGCTAAAATTAGCATGTTTAAAGTGATTTTCATGCTACCAGGGGCTCGGGAAGTGAATTAAATACTATTTGGAGGCATTTAATGTTCAATCAAAAACAGCTGATTTTTGACAAAAGAGATAACACCCCCCCATTACGTCATGCTTCAGAAATGTGGAAAATGGTCCGTTTTCAAATGTTTTCTTTTTGAACGTCAGTTCACATTTGTAGGTGGATCATCAGTGTTAGAGCTAAAATTAGCATGTTTAAAGTGATTTTCATGCTTCCAGGGGCCCTAAACACAAGATTTATGGAATGGTTAAAAGTGCATGAAAATGGCCAATTTACTCACTCTGAATTCTCAAAAAGGGTTTCTTCACCCCGGGAAGTTAATTAAATACCATTTGGAGGCATTTAATGTTCGAGCAAAAACGGCTAATTTTCGACAAAAGAGATAACACCCCCCATTACGTCATGCTTCAGAAATGTGGAAAATGGTCCGTTTTCAAATGTTTTATTTTTGAACGTCAGTTCACATTTGTAGGTGGATCATCAGTGTTAGAGCTAAAATTAGCATGTTTAAAGTGATTTTCATGCTTCCAGGGTCTCGGGAAGTGAATTAAATACTATTTGGAGGCATTTAATGTTCAAGCAAAAACGGCTGATTTTCGACAAAAGAGATAACACCCCCCCCATTACGTCATGCTTCAGAAATGAGGAAAATGGTCCGTTTTCAAATGTTTTATTTTTGAACGTCAGTTCACATTTGTAGGTGGATCATCAGTGTTAGAGCTAAAATTAGCATGTTTAAAGTGGTTTTCATGCTTCCAGGGGCCCTAAACACAAGATTTATGGAATGGTTAAAAGTGCATGAAAATGGCCAATTTACTCACTCTGAGTTCTCAAAAAGGGTTTCATCACCCAGGGAAGTTAATTAAATACCATTTGGAGGCATTTAATGTTCGAGCAAAAACGGCTGATTTTAGACAAAAGAGATAACACCCCCCCATTACGTCATGCTTCAGAAATGTGGAAAATGGTCCGTTTTCAAATGTTTTATTTTTGAACGTCAGTTCACATTTGTAGGTGGATCATCAGTGTTAGAGCTAAAAATAGCATGTTTAAAGTGATTTTCATGCTTCCAGTGGCTCGGGAAGTGAATTAAATACTATTTGGAGGCATTTAATTTTCAATCAAAAACAGCTGATTTTTGACAAAAGAGATAACACCCCCCCATTACGTCATGCTTCAGAAATGTGGAAAATGGTCCGTTTTCAAATGTTTTATTTTTGAACGTCAGTTCACATTTGTAGGTGGATCATCAGTGTTAGAGCTAAAATTAGCATGTTTAAAGTGATTTTCATGCTTCCAGAGGCTCGGGAAGTGAATTAAATACTATTTGGCGGCATTTAATGTTCAATCAAAAACAGCTGATTTTTGACAAAAGAGATAACACCCCCCCATTACGTCATGCTTCAGAAATGTGGAAAATGGTCCATTTTCAAATGTTTTATTTTTGAACGTCAGTTCACATTTGTGGGTGGATCATCAGTGTTAGAGCTAAAATTAGCATGTTTAAAGTGATTTTCATGCTTCCAGGGGCCCTAAACACAAGATTTATGGAATGGTTAAAAGTGCATGAAAATGGCCAATTTACTCACTCTGAGTTCTCAAAAAGGGTTTCTTCACCCCGGGAAGTTAATTAAATACCATTTGGAGGCATTTAATGTTCGAACAAAAACGGCTGATTTTCGACAAAAGAGATAACACCCCCCCATTACGTCATGCTTCAGAAATGTGGAAAATGGTCCGTTTTCAAATGTTTTATTTTTGAACGTCAGTTCACATTTGTAGGTGGATCATCAGTGTTAGAGCTAAAAATAGCATGTTTAAAGTGATTTTCATGCTTCCAGTGGCTCGGGAAGTGAATTAAATACTATTTGGAGGCATTTAATTTTCAATCAAAAACAGCTGATTTTTGACAAAAGAGATAACACCCCCCCATTACATCATGCTTCAGAAATGTGGAAAATGGTCCGTTTTCAAATGTTTTATTTTTGAACGTCAGTTCACATTTGTAGGTGGATCATCAGTGTTAGAGCTAAAATTAGCATGTTTAAAGTGATTTTCATGCTTCCAGGGGCTCGGGAAGTGAATTAAATACTATTTGGAGGCATTTATTGTTCAATCAAAAACAGCTGATTTTTGACAAAAGAGATAACACCTTCCCATTTCGTCATGCTTCAGAAATGTGGAAAATGGTCCGTTTTCAAATGTTTTTTTTTTGAACGTCAGTTCACATTTGTAGGTGGATCATCAGTGTTAGAGCTAAAATTAGCATGTTTAAAGTGATTTTCATGCTTCCAGGGGCCCTAAACACAAGATTTATGGAATAGTTAAAAGTGCATGAAAATGGCCAATTTACTCACTCTGAGTTCTCAAAAAGGGTTTCTTCACCCAGGGAAGTTAATTAAATACCATTTGGAGGCATTTAATGTTCGAGCAAAAACAGCTGATTTTCGACAAAAGAGATAACACCCCCCCATTACGTCATGCTTCAGAAATGTGGAAAATGGTCCGTTTTCAAATGTTTTATTTTTGAACGTCAGTTCACATTTGTAGGTGGATCATCAGTGTTAGAGCTAAAATTAGCATGTTTAAAGTGATTTTCATGCTTCCAGGGGCTCGGGAAGTGAATTAAATACTATTTGGAGGCATTTAATTTTCAATCAAAAACAGCTGATTTTTGACAAAAGAGATAACACCCCCCCATTACGTCATGCTTCAGAAATGTGGAAAATGGTCCGTTTTCAAATGTTTTATTTTTGAACGTCAGTTCACATTTGTAGGTGGATCATCAGTGTTAGAGCTAAAATTAGCATGTTTAAAGTGATTTTCATGCTTCTAGGGGCCCTAAACACAAGATTTATGGAATGGTTAAAAGTGCATGAAAATGGCCAATTTACTCACTCTGAGTTCTCAAAAAGGGTTTCTTCACCCTGGGAAGTTAATTAAATACCATTTGGAGGCATTTAATGTTCGAGCAAAAACGGCTGATTTTCGACAAAAGAGATAACACCCCCCCATTACGTCATGCTTGAGAAATGTGGAAAATGGTCCGTTTTCAAATGTTTTCTTTTTGAACGTCAGTTCACATTTGTAGGTGGATCATCAGTGTTAGAGCTAAAATTAGCATGTTTAAAGTGATTTTCATGCTTCCTGGGGCCCTAAACACAAGATTTATGGAATGGTTAAAAGTGCATGAAAATGGCTAATTTACTCACTCTGAGTTCTCAAAAAGGGTTTCTTCACCCCGGGAAGTTAATTAAATACCATTTGGAGGCATTTAATGTTCGAGCAAAAACGGCTGATTTTCGACAAAAGAGATAACACCCCCCCATTACGTCATGCTTCAGAAATGTGGAAAATGGTCCGTTTTCAAATGTTTTCTTTTTGAACGTCAGTTCACATTTGTAGGTGGATCATCAGTGTTAGAGCTAAAATTAGCATGTTTAAAGTGATTTTCATGCTTCCAGGGGCCCTAAACACAAGATTTATGGAATGGTTAAAAGTGCATGAAAATGGCCAATTTACTCACTCTGAGTTCTCAAAAAGGGTTTCTTCACCCCGGGAAGTTAATGAAATACCATTTGGAGGCATTTAATGTTCGAGCAAAAACGGCTGATTTTCGACAAAAGAGATAACACCCCCCCATTACGTCATGCTTCAGAAATGTGGAAAATGGTCCGTTTTCAAATGTTTTATTTTTGAACGTCAGTTCACATTTGTAGGTGGATCATCAGTGTTAGAGCTAAAATTAGCATGTTTAAAGTGATGTTCATGCTTCCAGGGGCTCGGAAAGTGAATTAAATACTATTTGGAGACATTTAATGTTCAATCAAAAACAGCTGATTTTCGACAAAAGAGATAACACCCCCCCATTACGTCATGCTTCAGAAATGTGGAAAATGGTCCGTTTTCAAATGTTTTCTTTTTGAACGTCAGTTCACATTTGTAGGTGGATCATCAGTGTTAGAGCTAAAATTAGCATGTTTAAAGTGATTTTCATGCTTCCAGGGGCCCTAAACACAAGATTTATGGAATGGTTAAAAGTGCATGAAAATGGCCAATTTACTCACTCTGAGTTCTCAAAAAGGGTTTCTTCACCCAGGGAAGTTAATTAAATACCATTTGGAGGCATTTAATGTTCGAGCAAAAACGGCTGATTTTCGACAAAAGAGATAACACCCCCCCATTACGTCATGCTTCAGAAATGTGGAAAATGGTCCGTTTTCAAATGTTTTATTTTTGAACGTCAGTTCACATTTGTAGGTGGATCATCAGTGTTAGAGCTAAAATTAGCATGTTTAAAGTGGTTTTCATGCTTCCAGTGGCCCTAAACATAAGATTTATGGAATGGTTAAAAGTGCATGAAAATGGCCAATTTACTCACTCTGAGTTCTCAAAAAGGGTTTCTTCACCTTGGGAAGTTAATTAAATACCATTTGGAGGCATTTAATGTTCGAGCAAAAACGGCTGATTTTCGACAAAAGAGATAACACCCCCCCATTACGTCATGCTTCAGAAATGTGGAAAATGGTCCGTTTTCAAATGTTTTTATTTTTGAACGTCAGTTCACATTTGGAGGTGGATCATCAGTGTTAGAGCTAAAATTAGCATGTTTAAAGTGATTTTCATGCTTCCAGGGGCTCAGGAAGTGAATTAAATACTATTTGGAGGCATTTAATGTTCAATCAAAAACAGCTGATTTTTGACAAAAGAGATAACACCCCCCCATTACATCATGCTTCAGAAATGTGGAAAATGGTCCGTTTTCAAATGTTTTATTTTTGAACGTCAGTTCACATTTGTAGGTGGATCATCAGTGTTAGAGCTAAAATTAGCATGTTTAAAGTGATTTTCATGCTTCCAGGGGCTCGGGAAGTGAATTAAATACTATTTGGAGGCATTTAATGTTCAATCAAAAACAGCTGATTTTTGACAAAAGAGATAACACCCCCCCATTTCGTCATGCTTCAGAAATGTGGAAAATGGTCCGTTTTCAAATGTTTTTTTTTTGAACGTCAGTTCACATTTGTAGGTGGATCATCAGTGTTAGAGCTAAAATTAGCATGTTTAAAGTGATTTTCATGCTTCCAGGGGCCCTAAACACAAGATTTATGGAATAGTTAAAAGTGCATGAAAATGGCCAATTTACTCACTCTGAGTTCTCAAAAAGGGTTTCTTCACCCAGGGAAGTTAATTAAATACCATTTGGAGGCATTTAATGTTCGAGCAAAAACAGCTGATTTTCGACAAAAGAGATAACACCCCCCCATTACGTCATGCTTCAGAAATGTGGAAAATGGTCCGTTTTCAAATGTTTTATTTTTGAACGTCAGTTCACATTTGTAGGTGGATCATCAGTGTTAGAGCTAAAATTAGCATGTTTAAAGTGATTTTCATGCTTCCAGGGGCTCGGGAAGTGAATTAAATACTATTTGGAGGCATTTAATTTTCAATCAAAAACAGCTGATTTTTGACAAAAGAGATATCACCCCCCCATTACGTCATGCTTCAGAAATGTGGAAAATGGTCCGTTTTCAAATGTTTTATTTTTGAACGTCAGTTCACATTTGTAGGTGGATCATCAGTGTTAGAGCTAAAATTAGCATGTTTAAAGTGATTTTCATGCTTCTAGGGGCCCTAAACACAAGATTTATGGAATGGTTAAAAGTGCATGAAAATGGCCAATTTACTCACTCTGAGTTCTCAAAAAGGGTTTCTTCACCCTGGGAAGTTAATTAAATACCATTTGGAGGCATTTAATGTTCGAGCAAAAACGGCTGATTTTCGACAAAAGAGATAACACCCCCCCATTACGTCATGCTTCAGAAATGTGGAAAATGGTCCGTTTTCAAATGTTTTCTTTTTGAACGTCAGTTCACATTTGTAGGTGGATCATCAGTGTTAGAGCTAAAATTAGCATGTTTAAAGTGATTTTCATGCTTCCAGGGGCCCTAAACACAAGATTTATGGAATGGTTAAAAGTGCATGAAAATGGCCAATTTACTCACTCTGAGTTCTCAAAAAGGGTTTCTTCACCCCGGGAAGTTAATGAAATACCATTTGGAGGCATTTAATGTTCGAGCAAAAACGGCTGATTTTCGACAAAAGAGATAACACCCCCCCATTACGTCATGCTTCAGAAATGTGGAAAATGGTCCGTTTTCAAATGTTTTATTTTTGAACGTCAGTTCACATTTGTAGGTGGATCATCAGTGTTAGAGCTAAAATTAGCATGTTTAAAGTGATTTTCATGCTTCCAGGGGCTCGGAAAGTGAATTAAATACTATTTGGAGGCATTTAATGTTCAATCAAAAACAGCTGATTTTCGACAAAAGAGATAACACCCCCCCATTACGTCATGCTTCAGAAATGTGGAAAATGGTCCGTTTTCAAATGTTTTCTTTTTGAACGTCAGTTCACATTTGTAGGTGGATCATCAGTGTTAGAGCTAAAATTAGCATGTTTAAAGTGATTTTCATGCTTCCAGGGGCCCTAAACACAAGATTTATGGAATGGTTAAAAGTGCATGAAAATGGCCAATTTACTCACTCTGAGTTCTCAAAAAGGGTTTCTTCACCCTGGGAAGTTAATTAAATACCATTTGGAGGCATTTAATGTTCGAGCAAAAACGGCTGATTTTCGACAAAAGAGATAACACCCCCCCATTACGTCATGCTTCAGAAATGTGGAAAATGGTCCGTTTTCAAATGTTTTCTTTTTGAACGTCAGTTCACATTTGTAGGTGGATCATCAGTGTTAGAGCTAAAATTAGCATGTTTAAAGTGATTTTCATGCTTCCAGGGGCCCTAAACACAAGATTTATGGAATGGTTAAAAGTGCATGAAAATGGCCAATTTACTCACTCTGAGTTCTCAAAAAGGGTTTCTTCACCCCGGGAAGTTAATGAAATACCATTTGGAGGCATTTAATGTTCGAGCAAAAACGGCTGATTTTCGACAAAAGAGATAACACCCCCCCATTACGTCATGCTTCAGAAATGTGGAAAATGGTCCGTTTTCAAATGTTTTATTTTTGAACGTCAGTTCACATTTGTAGGTGGATCATCAGTGTTAGAGCTAAAATTAGCATGTTTAAAGTGATTTTCATGCTTCCAGGGGCTCGGAAAGTGAATTAAATACTATTTGGAGGCATTTAATGTTCAATCAAAAACAGCTGATTTTCGACAAAAGAGATAACACCCCCCCATTACGTCATGCTTCAGAAATGTGGAAAATGGTCCGTTTTCAAATGTTTTCTTTTTGAACGTCAGTTCACATTTGTAGGTGGATCATCAGTGTTAGAGCTAAAATTAGCATGTTTAAAGTGATTTTCATGCTTCCAGGGGCCCTAAACACAAGATTTATGGAATGGTTAAAAGTGCATGAAAATGGCCAATTTACTCACTCTGAGTTCTCAAAAAGGGTTTCTTCACCCAGGGAAGTTAATTAAATACCATTTGGAGGCATTTAATGTTCGAGCAAAAACGGCTGATTTTCGACAAAAGAGATAACACCCCCCCATTACGTCATGCTTCAGAAATGTGGAAAATGGTCCGTTTTCAAATGTTTTATTTTTGAACGTCAGTTCACATTTGTAGGTGGATCATCAGTGTTAGAGCTAAAATTAGCATGTTTAAAGTGGTTTTCATGCTTCCAGTGGCCCTAAACATAAGATTTATGGAATGGTTAAAAGTGCATGAAAATGGCCAATTTACTCACTCTGAGTTCTCAAAAAGGGTTTCTTCACCTTGGGAAGTTAATTAAATACCATTTGGAGGCATTTAATGTTCGAGCAAAAACGGCTGATTTTCGACAAAAGAGATAACACCCCCCCATTACGTCATGCTTCAGAAATGTGGAAAATGGTCCGTTTTCAAATGTTTTTATTTTTGAACGTCAGTTCACATTTGGAGGTGGATCATCAGTGTTAGAGCTAAAATTAGCATGTTTAAAGTGATTTTCATGCTTCCAGGGGCTCAGGAAGTGAATTAAATACTATTTGGAGGCATTTAATGTTCAATCAAAAACAGCTGATTTTTGACAAAAGAGATAACACCCCCCCATTACGTCATGCTTCAGAAATGTGGAAAATGGTCCGTTTTCAAATGTTTTCTTTTTGAACGTCAGTTCACATTTGTAGGTGGATCATCAGTGTTAGAGCTAAAATTAGCATGTGTAAAGTGATTTTCATGCTTCCAGGGTCTCGGGAAGTGAATTAAATACTATTTGGAGGCATTTAATGTTCAAGCAAAAACGGCTGATTTTCGACAAAAGAGATAACACCCCCCCATTACGTCATGCTTCAAAAATGTGGAAAATGGTCCGTTTTCAAATGGTTTATTTTTGAACGTCAGTTCACATTTGTAGGTGGATCATCAGTGTTAGAGCTAAAATTAGCATGTTTAAAGTGGTTTTCATGCTTCCAGGGGCCCTAAACACAAGATTTATGGAATAGTTAAAAGTGCATGAAAATGGCCAATTTACTCACTCTGAGTTCTCAAAAAGGGTTTCTTCACCCAGGGAAGTTAATTAAATACCATTTGGAGGCATTTAATGTTCGAGCAAAAACAGCTGATTTTCGACAAAAGAGATAACACCCCCCCATTACGTCATGCTTCAGAAATGTGGAAAATGGTCCGTTTTCAAATGTTTTATTTTTGAACGTCAGTTCACATTTGTAGGTGGATCATCAGTGTTAGAGCTAAAATTAGCATGTTTAAAGTGATTTTCATGCTTCCAGGGGCTCGGGAAGTGAATTAAATACTATTTAGAGGCATTTAATTTTCAATCAAAAACAGCTGATTTTTGACAAAAGAGATAACACCCCCCCCATTACGTCATGCTTCAGAAATGTGGAAAATGGTCTGTTTTCAAATGTTTTATTTTTGAACGTCAGTTCACATTTGTAGGTGGATCATCAGTGTTAGAACTAAAATTAGCATGTTTAAAGTGATTTTCATGCTTCTAGGGGCCCTAAACCCAAGATTTATGGAATGGTTAAAAGTGCATGAAAATGGCCAATTTACTCACTCTGAGTTCTCAAAAAGGGTTTCTTCACCCTGGGAAGTTAATTAAATACCATTTGGAGGCATTTAATGTTCGAGCAAAAACGGCTGATTTTCGACAAAAGAGATAACACCCCCCCATTACGTCATGCTTGAGAAATGTGGAAAATGGTCCGTTTTCAAATGTTTTCTTTTTGAACGTCAGTTCACATTTGTAGGTGGATCATCAGTGTTAGAGCTAAAATTAGCATGTTTAAAGTGATTTTCATGCTTCCTGGGACCCTAAACACAAGATTTATGGAATGGTTAAAAGTGCATGAAAATGGCTAATTTACTCACTCTGAGTTCTCAAAAAGGGTTTCTTCACCCCGGGAAGTTAATTAAATACCATTTGGAGGCATTTAATGTTCGAGCAAAAACGGCTGATTTTCGACAAAAGAGATAACACCCCCCCATTACGTCATGCTTCAGAAATGTGGAAAATGGTCCGTTTTCAAATGTTTTATTTTTGAACGTCAGTTCACATTTGTAGGTGGATCATCAGTGTTAGAGCTAAAATTAGCAAGTTTAAAGTGATGTTCATGCTTCCAGGGGCTCGGGAAGCTAATTAAATACTATTTGGAGGCATTTAATGTTCAAGCAAAAACGGCTGATTTTAGACAAAAGAGATAACACCCCCCCATTACGTCATGCTTCAGAAATGTGGAAAATGGTTTGTTTTCAAATGTTTTATTTTTGAACGTCAGTTCACATTTGTAGGTGGATCATCAGTGTTAGAGCTAAAATTAGCATGTTTAAAGTGATTTTCATGCTTCCAGGGGCCCTAAACACAAGATTTATGGAATTGTTAAAAGTGCATGAAAATGGCCAATTTACTCACTCTGAGTTCTCAAAAAGGGTTATTTCACCCTGGGAAGTTAATTAAATACGATTTGGAGGCATTTAATGTTCGAGCAAAAACGGCTGATTTTCGACAAAAGAGATAACACCCCCCCATTACGTCATGCTTCAGAAATGTGGAAAATGGTCCGTTTTCAAATGTTTTATTTTTGAACGTCAGTTCACATTTGTAGGTGGATCATCAGTGTTAGAGCTAAAATTAGCATGTTTAAAGTGATTTTCATGCTTCCAGGGGCTCAGGAAGTGAATTAAATACTATTTGGAGGCATTTAATGTTCAATCAAAAACAGCTGATTTTTGACAAAAGAGATAACACCCCCCCATTCCGTCATGCTTCAGAAATGTGGACAATGGTCCGTTTTCAAATGTTTTATTTTTGAACGTCAGTTCACATTTGTAGGTGGATCATCAGTGTTAGAGCTAAAATTAGCATGTTTAAAGTGATTTTCATGCTACCAGGGGCTCGGGAAGTGAATTAAATACTATTTGGAGGCATTTAATGTTCAATCAAAAACAGCTGATTTTTGACAAAAGAGATAACATCCCCCCATTACGTCATGCTTCAGAAATGTGGAAAATGGTCCGTTTTCAAATGTTTTCTTTTTGAACGTCAGTTCACATTTGTAGGTGGATCATCAGTGTTAGAGCTAAAATGAGCATGTTTAAAGTGATTTTCATGCTTCCAGGGGCCCTAAACACAGGATTTATGGAATGGTTAAAAGTGCATGAAAATGGCCAATTTACTCACTCTGAGTTCTCAAAAAGGGTTTCTTCACCCCGGGAAGTTAATTAAATACCATTTGGAGGCATTTAATGTTCGAGCAAAAACGGCTGATTTTTGACAAAAGAGATAACACCCCCCCATTACGTCATGCTTCAGAAATGTGGAAAATGGTCCGTTTTCAAATGTTTTATTTTTGAACGTCAGTTCACATTTGTAGGTGGATCATCAGTGTTAGAGCTAAAATTAGCATGTTTAAAGTGATTTTCATGCTTCCAGAGGCTCGGGAAGTGAATTAAATACTATTTGGCGGCATTTAATGTTCAATCAAAAACAGCTGATTTTTGACAAAAGAGATAACACCCCCCCATTACGTCATGCTTCAGAAATGTGGAAAATGGTCCATTTTCAAATGTTTTATTTTTGAACGTCAGTTCACATTTGTGGGTGGATCATCAGTGTTAGAGCTAAAATTAGCATGTTTAAAGTGATTTTCATGCTTCCAGGGGCCCTAAACACAAGATTTATGGAATGGTTAAAAGTGCATGAAAATGGCCAATTTACTCACTCTGAGTTCTCAAAAAGGGTTTCTTCACCCCGGGAAGTTAATTAAATACCATTTGGAGGCATTTAATGTTCGAACAAAAACGGCTGATTTTCGACAAAAGAGATAACACCCCCCCATTACGTCATGCTTCAGAAATGTGGAAAATGGTCCGTTTTCAAATGTTTTATTTTTGAACGTCAGTTCACATTTGTAGGTGGATCATCAGTGTTAGAGCTAAAAATAGCATGTTTAAAGTGATTTTCATGCTTCCAGTGGCTCGGGAAGTGAATTAAATACTATTTGGAGGCATTTAATTTTCAATCAAAAACAGCTGATTTTTGACAAAAGAGATAACACCCCCCCATTACATCATGCTTCAGAAATGTGGAAAATGGTCCGTTTTCAAATGTTTTATTTTTGAACGTCAGTTCACATTTGTAGGTGGATCATCAGTGTTAGAGCTAAAATTAGCATGTTTAAAGTGATTTTCATGCTTCCAGGGGCTCGGGAAGTGAATTAAATACTATTTGGAGGCATTTAATGTTCAATCAAAAACAGCTGATTTTTGACAAAAGAGATAACACCCCCCCATTTCGTCATGCTTCAGAAATGTGGAAAATGGTCCGTTTTCAAAAGTTTTTTTTTTGAACGTCAGTTCACATTTGTAGGTGGATCATCAGTGTTAGAGCTAAAATTAGCATGTTTAAAGTGATTTTCATGCTTCCAGGGGCCCTAAACACAAGATTTATGGAATAGTTAAAAGTGCATGAAAATGGCCAATTTACTCACTCTGAGTTCTCAAAAAGGGTTTCTTCACCCAGGGAAGTTAATTAAATACCATTTGGAGGCATTTAATGTTCGAGCAAAAACAGCTGATTTTCGACAAAAGAGATAACACCCCCCCATTACGTCATGCTTCAGAAATGTGGAAAATGGTCCGTTTTCAAATGTTTTATTTTTGAACGTCAGTTCACATTTGTAGGTGGATCATCAGTGTTAGAGCTAAAATTAGCATGTTTAAAGTGATTTTCATGCTTCCAGGGGCTCGGGAAGTGAATTAAATACTATTTGGAGGCATTTAATTTTCAATCAAAAACAGCTGATTTTTGACAAAAGAGATAACACCCCCCCATTACGTCATGCTTCAGAAATGTGGAAAATGGTCCGTTTTCAAATGTTTTATTTTTGAACGTCAGTTCACATTTGTAGGTGGATCATCAGTGTTAGAGCTAAAATTAGCATGTTTAAAGTGATTTTCATGCTTCTAGGGGCCCTAAACACAAGATTTATGGAATGGTTAAAAGTGCATGAAAATGGCCAATTTACTCACTCTGAGTTCTCAAAAAGGGTTTCTTCACCCTGGGAAGTTAATTAAATACCATTTGGAGGCATTTAATGTTCGAGCAAAAACGGCTGATTTTCGACAAAAGAGATAACACCCCCCCATTACGTCATGCTTGAGAAATGTGGAAAATGGTCCGTTTTCAAATGTTTTCTTTTTGAACGTCAGTTCACATTTGTAGGTGGATCATCAGTGTTAGAGCTAAAATTAGCATGTTTAAAGTGATTTTCATGCTTCCTGGGGCCCTAAACACAAGATTTATGGAATGGTTAAAAGTGCATGAAAATGGCTAATTTACTCACTCTGAGTTCTCAAAAAGGGTTTCTTCACCCCGGGAAGTTAATTAAATACCATTTGGAGGCATTTAATGTTCGAGCAAAAACGGCTGATTTTCGACAAAAGAGATAACACCCCCCCATTACGTCATGCTTCAGAAATGTGGAAAATGGTCCGTTTTCAAATGTTTTCTTTTTGAACGTCAGTTCACATTTGTAGGTGGATCATCAGTGTTAGAGCTAAAATTAGCATGTTTAAAGTGATTTTCATGCTTCCAGGGGCCCTAAACACAAGATTTATGGAATGGTTAAAAGTGCATGAAAATGGCCAATTTACTCACTCTGAGTTCTCAAAAAGGGTTTCTTCACCCCGGGAAGTTAATGAAATACCATTTGGAGGCATTTAATGTTCGAGCAAAAACGGCTGATTTTCGACAAAAGAGATAACACCCCCCCATTACGTCATGCTTCAGAAATGTGGAAAATGGTCCGTTTTCAAATGTTTTATTTTTGAACGTCAGTTCACATTTGTAGGTGGATCATCAGTGTTAGAGCTAAAATTAGCATGTTTAAAGTGATTTTCATGCTTCCAGGGGCTCGGAAAGTGAATTAAATACTATTTGGAGGCATTTAATGTTCAATCAAAAACAGCTGATTTTCGACAAAAGAGATAACACCCCCCCATTACGTCATGCTTCAGAAATGTGGAAAATGGTCCGTTTTCAAATGTTTTCTTTTTGAACGTCAGTTCACATTTGTAGGTGGATCATCAGTGTTAGAGCTAAAATTAGCATGTTTAAAGTGATTTTCATGCTTCCAGGGGCCGTAAACACAAGATTTATGGAATGGTTAAAAGTGCATGAAAATGGCCAATTTACTCACTCTGAGTTCTCAAAAAGGGTTTCTTCACCCAGGGAAGTTAATTAAATACCATTTGGAGGCATTTAATGTTCGAGCAAAAACGGCTGATTTTCGACAAAAGAGATAACACCCCCCCATTACGTCATGCTTCAGAAATGTGGAAAATGGTCCGTTTTCAAATGTTTTATTTTTGAACGTCAGTTCACATTTGTAGGTGGATCATCAGTGTTAGAGCTAAAATTAGCATGTTTAAAGTGGTTTTCATGCTTCCAGTGGCCCTAAACATAAGATTTATGGAATGGTTAAAAGTGCATGAAAATGGCCAATTTACTCACTCTGAGTTCTCAAAAAGGGTTTCTTCACCTTGGGAAGTTAATTAAATACCATTTGGAGGCATTTAATGTTCGAGCAAAAACGGCTGATTTTCGACAAAAGAGATAACACCCCCCCATTACGTCATGCTTCAGAAATGTGGAAAATGGTCCGTTTTCAAATGTTTTTATTTTTGAACGTCAGTTCACATTTGGAGGTGGATCATCAGTGTTAGAGCTAAAATTAGCATGTTTAAAGTGATTTTCATGCTTCCAGGGGCTCAGGAAGTGAATTAAATACTATTTGGAGGCATTTAATGTTCAATCAAAAACAGCTGATTTTTGACAAAAGAGATAACACCCCCCCATTACATCATGCTTCAGAAATGTGGAAAATGGTCCGTTTTCAAATGTTTTATTTTTGAACGTCAGTTCACATTTGTAGGTGGATCATCAGTGTTAGAGCTAAAATTAGCATGTTTAAAGTGATTTTCATGCTTCCAGGGGCTCGGGAAGTGAATTAAATACTATTTGGAGGCATTTAATGTTCAATCAAAAACAGCTGATTTTTGACAAAAGAGATAACACCCCCCCATTTCGTCATGCTTCAGAAATGTGGAAAATGGTCCGTTTTCAAATGTTTTTTTTTTGAACGTCAGTTCACATTTGTAGGTGGATCATCAGTGTTAGAGCTAAAATTAGCATGTTTAAAGTGATTTTCATGCTTCCAGGGGCCCTAAACACAAGATTTATGGAATAGTTAAAAGTGCATGAAAATGGCCAATTTACTCACTCTGAGTTCTCAAAAAGGGTTTCTTCACCCAGGGAAGTTAATTAAATACCATTTGGAGGCATTTAATGTTCGAGCAAAAACAGCTGATTTTCGACAAAAGAGATAACACCCCCCCATTACGTCATGCTTCAGAAATGTGGAAAATGGTCCGTTTTCAAATGTTTTATTTTTGAACGTCAGTTCACATTTGTAGGTGGATCATCAGTGTTAGAGCTAAAATTAGCATGTTTAAAGTGATTTTCATGCTTCCAGGGGCTCGGGAAGTGAATTAAATACTATTTGGAGGCATTTAATTTTCAATCAAAAACAGCTGATTTTTGACAAAAGAGATAACACCCCCCCATTACGTCATGCTTCAGAAATGTGGAAAATGGTCCGTTTTCAAATGTTTTATTTTTGAACGTCAGTTCACATTTGTAGGTGGATCATCAGTGTTAGAGCTAAAATTAGCATGTTTAAAGTGATTTTCATGCTTCTAGGGGCCCTAAACACAAGATTTATGGAATGGTTAAAAGTGCATGAAAATGGCCAATTTACTCACTCTGAGTTCTCAAAAAGGGTTTCTTCACCCTGGGAAGTTAATTAAATACCATTTGGAGGCATTTAATGTTCGAGCAAAAACGGCTGATTTTCGACAAAAGAGATAACACCCCCCCATTACGTCATGCTTGAGAAATGTGGAAAATGGTCCGTTTTCAAATGTTTTCTTTTTGAACGTCAGTTCACATTTGTAGGTGGATCATCAGTGTTAGAGCTAAAATTAGCATGTTTAAAGTGATTTTCATGCTTCCTGGGGCCCTAAACACAAGATTTATGGAATGGTTAAAAGTGCATGAAAATGGCTAATTTACTCACTCTGAGTTCTCAAAAAGGGTTTCTTCACCCCGGGAAGTTAATTAAATACCATTTGGAGGCATTTAATGTTCGAGCAAAAACGGCTGATTTTCGACAAAAGAGATAACACCCCCCCATTACGTCATGCTTCAGAAATGTGGAAAATGGTCCGTTTTCAAATGTTTTCTTTTTGAACGTCAGTTCACATTTGTAGGTGGATCATCAGTGTTAGAGCTAAAATTAGCATGTTTAAAGTGATTTTCATGCTTCCAGGGGCCCTAAACACAAGATTTATGGAATGGTTAAAAGTGCATGAAAATGGCCAATTTACTCACTCTGAGTTCTCAAAAAGGGTTTCTTCACCCCGGGAAGTTAATGAAATACCATTTGGAGGCATTTAATGTTCGAGCAAAAACGGCTGATTTTCGACAAAAGAGATAACACCCCCCCATTACGTCATGCTTCAGAAATGTGGAAAATGGTCCGTTTTCAAATGTTTTATTTTTGAACGTCAGTTCACATTTGTAGGTGGATCATCAGTGTTAGAGCTAAAATTAGCATGTTTAAAGTGATTTTCATGCTTCCAGGGGCTCGGAAAGTGAATTAAATACTATTTGGAGGCATTTAATGTTCAATCAAAAACAGCTGATTTTCGACAAAAGAGATAACACCCCCCCATTACGTCATGCTTCAGAAATGTGGAAAATGGTCCGTTTTCAAATGTTTTCTTTTTGAACGTCAGTTCACATTTGTAGGTGGATCATCAGTGTTAGAGCTAAAATTAGCATGTTTAAAGTGATTTTCATGCTTCCAGGGGCCCTAAACACAAGATTTATGGAATGGTTAAAAGTGCATGAAAATGGCCAATTTACTCACTCTGAGTTCTCAAAAAGGGTTTCTTCACCCAGGGAAGTTAATTAAATACCATTTGGAGGCATTTAATGTTCGAGCAAAAACGGCTGATTTTCGACAAAAGAGATAACACCCCCCCATTACGTCATGCTTCAGAAATGTGGAAAATGGTCCGTTTTCAAATGTTTTATTTTTGAACGTCAGTTCACATTTGTAGGTGGATCATCAGTGTTAGAGCTAAAATTAGCATGTTTAAAGTGGTTTTCATGCTTCCAGTGGCCCTAAACATAAGATTTATGGAATGGTTAAAAGTGCATGAAAATGGCCAATTTACTCACTCTGAGTTCTCAAAAAGGGTTTCTTCACCTTGGGAAGTTAATTAAATACCATTTGGAGGCATTTAATGTTCGAGCAAAAACGGCTGATTTTCGACAAAAGAGATAACACCCCCCCATTACGTCATGCTTCAGAAATGTGGAAAATGGTCCGTTTTCAAATGTTTTATTTTTGAACGTCAGTTCACATTTGTAGGTGGATCATCAGTGTTAGAGCTAAAATTAGCATGTTTAAAGTGATTTTCATGCTTCCTGGGACCCTAAACACAAGATTTATGGAATGGTTAAAAGTGCATGAAAATGGCTAATTTACTCACTCTGAGTTCTCAAAAAGGGTTTCTTCACCCCGGGAAGTTAATTAAATACCATTTGGAGGCATTTAATGTTCGAGCAAAAACGGCTGATTTTCGACAAAAGAGATAACACCCCCCCATTACGTCATGCTTCAGAAATGTGGAAAATGGTCCGTTTTCAAATGTTTTATTTTTGAACGTCAGTTCACATTTGTAGGTGGATCATCAGTGTTAGAGCTAAAATTAGCAAGTTTAAAGTGATGTTCATGCTTCCAGGGGCTCGGGAAGCTAATTAAATACTATTTGGAGGCATTTAATGTTCAAGCAAAAACGGCTGATTTTAGACAAAAGAGATAACACCCCCCCATTACGTCATGCTTCAGAAATGTGGAAAATGGTTTGTTTTCAAATGTTTTATTTTTGAACGTCAGTTCACATTTGTAGGTGGATCATCAGTGTTAGAGCTAAAATTAGCATGTTTAAAGTGATTTTCATGCTTCCAGGGGCCCTAAACACAAGATTTATGGAATTGTTAAAAGTGCATGAAAATGGCCAATTTACTCACTCTGAGTTCTCAAAAAGGGTTATTTCACCCTGGGAAGTTAATTAAATACGATTTGGAGGCATTTAATGTTCGAGCAAAAACGGCTGATTTTCGACAAAAGAGATAACACCCCCCCATTACGTCATGCTTCAGAAATGTGGAAAATGGTCCGTTTTCAAATGTTTTATTTTTGAACGTCAGTTCACATTTGTAGGTGGATCATCAGTGTTAGAGCTAAAATTAGCATGTTTAAAGTGATTTTCATGCTTCCAGGGGCTCAGGAAGTGAATTAAATACTATTTGGAGGCATTTAATGTTCAATCAAAAACAGCTGATTTTTGACAAAAGAGATAACACCCCCCCATTCCGTCATGCTTCAGAAATGTGGACAATGGTCCGTTTTCAAATGTTTTATTTTTGAACGTCAGTTCACATTTGTAGGTGGATCATCAGTGTTAGAGCTAAAATTAGCATGTTTAAAGTGATTTTCATGCTACCAGGGGCTCGGGAAGTGAATTAAATACTATTTGGAGGCATTTAATGTTCAATCAAAAACAGCTGATTTTTGACAAAAGAGATAACATCCCCCCATTACGTCATGCTTCAGAAATGTGGAAAATGGTCCGTTTTCAAATGTTTTCTTTTTGAACGTCAGTTCACATTTGTAGGTGGATCATCAGTGTTAGAGCTAAAATGAGCATGTTTAAAGTGATTTTCATGCTTCCAGGGGCCCTAAACACAGGATTTATGGAATGGTTAAAAGTGCATGAAAATGGCCAATTTACTCACTCTGAGTTCTCAAAAAGGGTTTCTTCACCCCGGGAAGTTAATTAAATACCATTTGGAGGCATTTAATGTTCGAGCAAAAACGGCTGATTTTCGACAAAAGAGATAACACCCCCCCATTACGTCATGCTTCAGAAATGTGGAAAATGGTCCGTTTTCAAATGTTTTATTTTTGAACGTCAGTTCACATTTGTAGGTGGATCATCAGTGTTAGAGCTAAAATTAGCATGTTTAAAGTGGTTTTCATGCTTCCAGGGGCCCTAAACACAAGATTTATCGAATAGTTAAAAGTGCATGAAAATGGCCAATTTACTCACTCTGAGTTCTCAAAAAGGGTTTCTTCACCCAGGGAAGTTAATTAAATACCATTTGGAGGCATTTAATGTTCGAGCAAAAACAGCTGATTTTCGACAAAAGAGATAACACCCCCCCATTACGTCATGCTTCAGAAATGTGGAAAATGGTCCGTTTTCAAATGTTTTATTTTTGAACGTCAGTTCACATTTGTAGGTGGATCATCAGTGTTAGAGCTAAAATTAGCATGTTTAAAGTGATTTTCATGCTTCCAGGGGCTCGGGAAGTGAATTAAATACTATTTGGAGGCATTTAATTTTCAATCAAAAACAGCTGATTTTTGACAAAAGAGATAACACCCCCCCATTACGTCATGCTTCAGAAATGTGGAAAATGGTCCTTTTTCAAATGTTTTATTTTTGAACATCAGTTCACATTTGTAGGTGGATCATCAGTGTTAGAGCTAAAATTAGCATGTTTAAAGTGATTTTCATGCTTCTAGGGGCCCTAAACACAAGATTTATGGAATGGTTAAAAGTGCATGAAAATGGCCAATTTACTCACTCTGAGTTCTCAAAAAGGGTTTCTTCACCCTGGGAAGTTAATTAAATACCATTTGGAGGCATTTAATGTTCGAGCAAAAACGGCTGATTTTCGACAAAAGAGATAACACCCCCCCATTACGTCATGCTTGAGAAATGTGGAAAATGGTCCGTTTTCAAATGTTTTCTTTTTGAACGTCAGTTCACATTTGTAGGTGGATCATCAGTGTTAGAGCTAAAATTAGCATGTTTAAAGTGATTTTCATGCTTCCTGGGGCCCTAAACACAAGATTTATGGAATGGTTAAAAGTGCATGAAAATGGCTAATTTACTCACTCTGAGTTCTCAAAAAGGGTTTCTTCACCCCGGGAAGTTAATTAAATACCATTTGGAGGCATTTAATGTTCGAGCAAAAACGGCTGATTTTCGACAAAAGAGATAACACCCCCCCATTACGTCATGCTTCAGAAATGTGGAAAATGGTCCGTTTTCAAATGTTTTCTTTTTGAACGTCAGTTCACATTTGTAGGTGGATCATCAGTGTTAGAGCTAAAATTAGCATGTTTAAAGTGATTTTCATGCTTCCAGGGGCCCTAAACACAAGATTTATGGAATGGTTAAAAGTCCATGAAAATGGCCAATTTACTCACTCTGAGTTCTGAAAAAAGGGTTTCTTCACCCCGGGAAGTTAATTAAATACCATTTGGAGGCATTTAATGTTCGAGCAAAAACGGCTGATTTTCGACAAAAGAGATAACACCCCCCCATTGCGTCATGCTTCAGAAATGTGGAAAATGGTCCGTTTTCAAATGTTTTATTTTTGAACGTCAGTTCACATTTGTAGGTGGATCATCAGTGTTAGAGCTAAAATTAGCATGTTTAAAGTGATTTTCATGCTTCCAGGGGCTCGGAAAGTGAATTAAATACTATTTGGAGGCATTTAATGTTCAATCAAAAACAGCTGATTTTCGACAAAAGAGATAACACCCCCCCATTACGTCATGCTTCAGAAATATGGAAAATGGTCCGTTTTCAAATGTTTTCTTTTTGAACGTCAGTTCACATTTGTAGGTGGATCATCAGTGTTAGAGCTAAAATTAGCATGTTTAAAGTGATTTTCATGCTTCCAGGGGCCCTAAACACAAGATTTATGGAATGGTTAAAAGTGCATGAAAATGGCCAATTTACACACTCTGAGTTCTCAAAAAGGGTTTCTTCACCCCGGGAAGTTAATTAAATACCATTTGGAGGCATTTAATGTTCGAGCAAAAACGGCTGATTTTCGACAAAAGAGATAACACCCCCCCATTACGTCATGCTTCAGAAATGTGGAAAATGGTCCGTTTTCAAATGTTTTATTTTTGAACGTCAGTTCACATTTGTAGGTGGATCATCAGTGTTAGAGCTAAAATTAGCATGTTTAAAGTGGTTTTCATGCTTCCAGGGGCCCTAAACACAAGATTTATGGAATAGTTAAAAGTGCATGAAAATGGCCAATTTACTCACTCTGAGTTCTCAAAAAGGGTTTCTTCACCCAGGGAAGTTAATTAAATACCATTTGGAGGCATTTAATGTTCGAGCAAAAACAGCTGATTTTCGACAAAAGAGATAACACCCCCCCATTACGTCATGCTTCAGAAATGTGGAAAATGGTCCGTTTTCAAATGTTTTATTTTTGAACGTCAGTTCACATTTGTAGGTGGATCATCAGTGTTAGAGCTAAAATTAGCATGTTTAAAGTGATTTTCATGCTTCCAGGGGCTCGGGAAGTGAATTAAATACTATTTGGAGGCATTTAATTTTCAATCAAAAACAGCTGATTTTTGACAAAAGAGATAACACCCCCCCATTACGTCATGCTTCAGAAATGTGGAAAATGGTCCTTTTTCAAATGTTTTATTTTTGAACATCAGTTCACATTTGTAGGTGGATCATCAGTGTTAGAGCTAAAATTAGCATGTTTAAAGTGATTTTCATGCTTCTAGGGGCCCTAAACACAAGATTTATGGAATGGTTAAAAGTGCATGAAAATGGCCAATTTACTCACTCTGAGTTCTCAAAAAGGGTTTCTTCACCCTGGGAAGTTAATTAAATACCATTTGGAGGCATTTAATGTTCGAGCAAAAACGGCTGATTTTCGACAAAAGAGATAACACCCCCCCATTACGTCATGCTTGAGAAATGTGGAAAATGGTCCGTTTTCAAATGTTTTCTTTTTGAACGTCAGTTCACATTTGTAGGTGGATCATCAGTGTTAGAGCTAAAATTAGCATGTTTAAAGTGATTTTCATGCTTCCTGGGGCCCTAAACACAAGATTTATGGAATGGTTAAAAGTGCATGAAAATGGCTAATTTACTCACTCTGAGTTCTCAAAAAGGGTTTCTTCACCCCGGGAAGTTAATTAAATACCATTTGGAGGCATTTAATGTTCGAGCAAAAACGGCTGATTTTCGACAAAAGAGATAACACCCCCCCATTACGTCATGCTTCAGAAATGTGGAAAATGGTCCGTTTTCAAATGTTTTCTTTTTGAACGTCAGTTCACATTTGTAGGTGGATCATCAGTGTTAGAGCTAAAATTAGCATGTTTAAAGTGATTTTCATGCTTCCAGGGGCCCTAAACACAAGATTTATGGAATGGTTAAAAGTCCATGAAAATGGCCAATTTACTCACTCTGAGTTCTGAAAAAAGGGTTTCTTCACCCCGGGAAGTTAATTAAATACCATTTGGAGGCATTTAATGTTCGAGCAAAAACGGCTGATTTTCGACAAAAGAGATAACACCCCCCCATTGCGTCATGCTTCAGAAATGTGGAAAATGGTCCGTTTTCAAATGTTTTATTTTTGAACGTCAGTTCACATTTGTAGGTGGATCATCAGTGTTAGAGCTAAAATTAGCATGTTTAAAGTGATTTTCATGCTTCCAGGGGCTCGGAAAGTGAATTAAATACTATTTGGAGGCATTTAATGTTCAATCAAAAACAGCTGATTTTCGACAAAAGAGATAACACCCCCCCATTACGTCATGCTTCAGAAATATGGAAAATGGTCCGTTTTCAAATGTTTTCTTTTTGAACGTCAGTTCACATTTGTAGGTGGATCATCAGTGTTAGAGCTAAAATTAGCATGTTTAAAGTGATTTTCATGCTTCCAGGGGCCCTAAACACAAGATTTATGGAATGGTTAAAAGTGCATGAAAATGGCCAATTTACACACTCTGAGTTCTCAAAAAGGGTTTCTTCACCCCGGGAAGTTAATTAAATACCATTTGGAGGCATTTAATGTTCGAGCAAAAACGGCTGATTTTCGACAAAAGAGATAACACCCCCCCATTACGTCATGCTTCAGAAATGTGGAAAATGGTCCGTTTTCAAATGTTTTATTTTTGAACGTCAGTTCACATTTGTAGGTGGATCATCAGTGTTAGAGCTAAAATTAGCATGTTTAAAGTGGTTTTCATGCTTCCAGGGGCCCTAAACACAAGATTTATGGAATAGTTAAAAGTGCATGAAAATGGCCAATTTACTCACTCTGAGTTCTCAAAAAGGGTTTCTTCACCCAGGGAAGTTAATTAAATACCATTTGGAGGCATTTAATGTTCGAGCAAAAACAGCTGATTTTCGACAAAAGAGATAACACCCCCCCATTACGTCATGCTTCAGAAATGTGGAAAATGGTCCGTTTTCAAATGTTTTATTTTTGAACGTCAGTTCACATTTGTAGGTGGATCATCAGTGTTAGAGCTAAAATTAGCATGTTTAAAGTGATTTTCATGCTTCCAGGGGCCCTAAACACAAGATATATGGAATGGTTAAAAGTGCATGAAAATGGCCAATTTACTCACTCTGAGTTCTCAAAAAGGGTTTCTTCACCCCGGGAAGTTAATTAAATACCATTTGAAGGCATTTAATGTTCGAGCAAAAACGGCTGATTTTCGACAAAAGAGATAACACCCCCCCATTACGTCATGCTTCAGAAATGTGGAAAATGGTCCGTTTTCAAATGTTTTATTTTTGAACGTCAGTTCACATTTGTAGGTGGATCCTCAGTGTTAGAGCTAAAATTAGCATGTTTAAAGTGATTTTCATGCTTACAGGGTCTCGGGAAGTGAATTAAAAACTATTTGGAGGCATTTAATGTTCAAGCAAAAAAGGCTGATTTTCGAGAAAAGAGATAACAACCCCCCATTACGTCATGCTTCAGAAATGTGGAAAATGGTCCGTTTTCAAATGTTTTATTTTTGATCATCAGTTCACATTTGTAGGTGGATCATCAGTGTTAGAGCTAAAATTAGCATGTTTAAAGTGGTTTTCATGCTTCCAGGGGCCCTAAACACAAGATTTATGGAATGGTTAAAAGTGCATGAAAATGGCCAATTTACTCACTCTGAGTTCTCAAAAAGGGTTTCTTCACCCAGGGAAGTTAATTAAATACCATTTGGAGGCATTTAATGTCCGAGCAAAAACGGCTGATATCGACAAAAGAGATAACACCCCCCATTACGTCATGCTTCAGAAATGTGGAAAATGGTCCGTTTTCAAATGTTTTATTTTTGAACGTCAGTTCACATTTGTAGGTGGATCAACAGTGTTAGAGCTAAAATTAGCATGTTTAAAGTGATTTTCATGCTTCCAGGGGCTCAGGAAGTGAATTAAATACTATTTGGAGGCATTTAATGTTCAATCAAAAACAGCTGATTTCTGACAAAAGAGATAACACCCCCCCATTACGTCATGCTTCAGAAATGTGGACAAAGGTCCGTTTTCAAATGTTTTATTTTTGAACGTCAGTTCACATTTGTAGGTGGATCATCAGTGTTAGAGCTAAAATTAGCATGTTTAAAGTGATTTTCATGCTTCCAGGGGCCCTAAACACAGGATTTATGGAATGGTTAAAAGTGCATGAAAATGGCCAATTTACTCACTCTGAGTTCTCAAAAAGGGTTTCTTCACCCCGGGAAGTTAATTAAATACCATTTGGAGGCATTTAATGTTCGAGCAAAAACGGCTGATTTTCGACAAAAGAGATAACACCCCCCCCCATTACGTCATGCTTCAGAAATGTGGAAAATGGTCAGTTTTCAAATGTTTTATTTTTGAACGTCAGTTCACATTTGTAGGTGGATCATCAGTGTTAGAGCTAAAATTAGCATGTTTAAAGTGATTTTCATGCTTTCAGGGTCTCGGGAAGTGAATTAAATACTATTTGGAGGCATTTAATGTTCAAGCAAAAACGGCTGATTTTCGACAAAAGAGATAACACCCCCCCATTACGTCATGCTTCAGAAATGTGGAAAATGGTCCGTTTTCAAATGTTTTCTTTTTGAACGTCAGTTCACATTTGTAGGTGGATCATCAGTGTTAGAGCTAAAATTAGCATGTTTAAAGTGATTTTCATGCTTCCAGGGGCCCTAAACACAAGATATATGGAATGGTTAAAAGTGCATGAAAATGGCCAATTTACTCACTCTGAGTTCTCAAAAAGGGTTTCTTCACCCCGGGAAGTTAATTAAATACCATTTGGAGGCATTTAATGTTCGAGCAAAAACGGCTGATTTTCGACAAAAGAGATAACACCCCCCCATTACGTCATGCTTCAGAAATGTGGAAAATGGTCGGTTTTCAAATGTTTTATTTTTGAACGTCAGTTCACATTTGTAGGTGGATCATCAGTGTTAGAGCTAAAATTAGCATGTTTAAAGTGATTTTCATGCTTACAGGGTCTCGGGAAGTGAATTAAATACTATTTGGAGGCATTTAATGTTCAAGCAAAAACGGCTGATTTTCGACAAAAGAGATAACAACCCCCCATTACGTCATGCTTCAGAAATGTGGAAAATGGTCCGTTTTCAAATGTTTTATTTTTGAACATCAGTTCACATTTGTAGGTGGATCATCAGTGTTAGAGCTAAAATTAGCATGTTTAAAGTGGTTTTCATGCTTCCAGGGGCCCTAAACACAAGATTTATGGAATGGTTAAAAGTGCATGAAAATGGCCAATTTACTCACTCTGAGTTCTCAAAAAGGGTTTCTTCACCCAGGGAAGTTAATTAAATACCATTTGGAGGCATTTAATGTCCGAGCAAAAACGGCTGATATCGACAAAAGAGATAACACCCCCCCATTACGTCATGCTTCAGAAATGTGGAAAATGGTCCGTTTTCAAATGTTTTATTTTTGAACGTCAGTTCACATTTGTAGGTGGATCATCAGTGTTAGAGCTAAAATTAGCATGTTTAAAGTGATTTTCATGCTTCCAGGGGCTCAGGAAGTGAATTAAATACTATTTGGAGGCATTTAATGTTCAATCAAAAACAGCTGATTTTTGACAAAAGAGATAACACCCCCCCATTACGTCATGCTTCAGAAATGTGGACAATGGTCCGTTTTCAAATGATTTATTTTTGAACGTCAGTTCACATTTGTAGGTGGATCATCAGTGTTAGAGCTAAAATTAGCATGTTTAAAGTGATTTTCATGCTTCCAGGGGCCCTAAACACAGGATTTATGGAATGGTTAAAAGTGCATGAAAATGGCCAATTTACTCACTCTGAGTTCTCAAAAAGGGTTTCTTCACCCCGGGAAGTTAATTAAATACCATTTGGAGGCATTTAATGTTCGAGCAAAAACGGCTGATTTTCGACAAAAGAGATAACACCCCCCCCATTACGTCATGCTTCAGAAATGTGGAAAATGGTCAGTTTTCAAATGTTTTATTTTTGAACGTCAGTTCACATTTGTAGGTGGATCATCAGTGTTAGAGCTAAAATTAGCATGTTTAAAGTGATTTTCATGCTTCCAGGGGTTTGGGAAGTGAATTAAATACTATTTGGAGGCATTTAATTTTCAATCAAAAACAGCTGATTTTTGACAAAAGAGATAACACCCCCCCCCATTACGTCATGCTTCAGAAATGTGGAAAATGGTCCGTTTTCAAATGTTTTATTTTTGAACGTCAGTTCACATTTGTAGGTGGATCATCAGTGTTAGAGCTAAAATTTGCATGTTTAAAGTGATTTTCATGCTTCTAGGGGCCCAAAACACAAGATTTATGGAATGGTTAAAAGTGCATGAAAATGGCCAATTTGCTCACTCTGAGTTCTCAAAAAGGGTTTCTTCACCCTGGGAAGTTAATTAAATACCATTTGGAGGCATTTAATGTTCGAGCAAAAACGGCTGATTTTCGACAAAAGAGATAACACCCCCCCCATTACGTCATGCTTGAGAAATGTGGAAAATGGTCCGTTTTCAAATGTTTTCTTTTTGAACGTCAGTTCACATTTGTAGGTGGATCATCAGTGTTAGAGCTAAAATTAGCATGTTTGAAGTGATTTTCATGCTTCCTGGGGCCCTAAACACAAGATTTATGGAATGGTTAAAAGTGCATGAAAATGGCCAATTTACTCACTCTGAGTTCTCAAAAAGGGTTTCTTCACCCCGGGAAGTTAATTAAATACCATTTGGAGGCATTTAATGTTCGAGCAAAAACGGCTGATTTTCGACAAAAGAGATAACACCCCCCCATTACGTCATGCTTCAGAAATGTGGAAAATGGTCCGTTTTCAAATGTTTTATTTTTGAACGTCAGTTCACATTTGTAGGTGGATCATCAGTGTTAGAGCTAAAATTAGCATGTTTAAAGTGATGTTCATGCTTTCAGGGTCTCGGGAAGTGAATTAAATACTATTTGGAGGCATTTAATGTTCAAGCAAAAACGGCTGATTTTCGACAAAAGAGATAACAACCCCCCATTACGTCATGCTTCAGAAATGTGGAAAATGGTCCGTTTTCAAATGTTTTATTTTTGAACATCAGTTCACATTTGTAGGTGGATCATCAGTGTTAGAGCTAAAATTAGCATGTTTAAAGTGGTTTTCATGCTTCCAGGGGCCCTAAACACAAGATTTATGGAATGGTTAAAAGTGCATGAAAATGGCCAATTTACTCACTCTGAGTTCTCAAAAAGGGTTTCTTCACCCAGGGAAGTTAATTAAATACCATTTGGAGGCATTTAATGTCCGAGCAAAAACGGCTGATATCGACAAAAGAGATAACACCCCCCCATTACGTCATGCTTCAGAAATGTGGAAAATGGTCCGTTTTCAAATGTTTTATTTTTGAACGTCAGTTCACATTTGTAGGTGGATCATCAGTGTTAGAGCTAAAATTAGCATGTTTAAAGTGATTTTCATGCTTCCAGGGGCTCAGGAAGTGAATTAAATACTATTTGGAGGCATTTAATGTTCAATCAAAAACAGCTGATTTTTGACAAAAGAGATAACACCCCCCCATTACGTCATGCTTCAGAAATGTGAACAATGGTCCGTTTTCAAATGATTTATTTTTGAACGTCAGTTCACATTTGTAGGTGGATCATCAGTGTTAGAGCTAAAATTAGCATGTTTAAAGTGATTTTCATGCTTCCAGGGGCCCTAAACACAGGATTTATGGAATGGTTAAAAGTGCATGAAAATGGCCAATTTACTCACTCTGAGTTCTCAAAAAGGGTTTCTTCACCCCGGGAAGTTAATTAAATACCATTTGGAGGCATTTAATGTTCGAGCAAAAACGGCTGATTTTCGACAAAAGAGATAACACCCCCCCCATTACGTCATGCTTCAGAAATGTGGAAAATGGTCAGTTTTCAAATGTTTTATTTTTGAACGTCAGTTCACATTTGTAGGTGGATCATCAGTGTTAGAGCTAAAATTAGCATGTTTAAAGTGATTTTCATGCTTCCAGGGTCTCGGGAAGTGAATTAAATACTATTTGGAGGCATTTAATGTTCAAGCAAAAACGGCTGATTTTCGACAAAAGAGATAACACCCCCCCATTACGTCATGCTTCAAAAATGTGGAAAATGGTCCGTTTTCAAATGTTTTATTTTTGAACGTCAGTTCACATTTGTAGGTGGATCATCAGTGTTAGAGCTAAAATTAGCATGTTTAAAGTGGTTTTCATGCTTCCAGGGGCCCTAAACACAAGATTTATGGAATGGTTAAAAGTGCATGAAAATGGCCAATTTACTCACTCTGAGTTCTCAAAAAGGGTTTCTTCACCCAGGGAAGTTAATTAAATACCATTTGGAGGCATTTAATGTTCGAGCAAAAACAGCTGATTTTCGACAAAAGAGATAACACCCCCCCATTACGTCATGCTTCAGAAATGTGGAAAATGGTCCGTTTTCAAATGTTTTATTTTTGAACGTCAGTTCACATTTGTAGGTGGATCATCAGTGTTAGAGCTAAAATGAGCATGTTTAAAGTGATGTTCATGCTTCCAGGGGCTCGGGAAGTGAATTAAATACTATTTGGAGGCATTTAATGTTCAAGCAAAAACGGCTGATTTTCGACAAAAGAGATAACACCCCCCCATTACGTCATGCTTCAGAAATGTGGAAAATGGTTCGTTTTCAAATGTTTTATTTTTGAACGTCAGTTCACATTTGTAGGTGGATCATCAGTGTTAGAGCTAAAATTAGCATGTTTAAAGTGATTTTCATGCTTCCAGGGGCCCTAAACACAGGATTTATGGAATGGTTAAAAGTGCATGAAAATGGCCAATTTACTCACTCTGAGTTCTCAAAAAGGGTTTCTTCACCCCGGGAAGTTAATTAAATACCATTTGGAGGCATTTAATGTTCGAGCAAAAACGGCTGATTTTCGACAAAAGAGATAACACCCCCCCCATTACGTCATGCTTCAGAAATGTGGAAAATGGTCAGTTTTCAAATGTTTTATTTTTGAACGTCAGTTCACATTTGTAGGTGGATCATCAGTGTTAGAGCTAAAATTAGCATGTTTAAAGTGATTTTCATGATTCCAGGGGCTCGGGAAGTGAATTAAATACTATTTGGAGGCATTTAATTTTCAATCAAAAACAGCTGATTTTTGACAAAAGAGATAACACCCCCCCCATTACGTCATGCTTCAGAAATGTGGAAAATGGTCCGTTTTTAAATGTTTTATTTTTGAACGTCAGTTCACATTTGTAGGTGGATCATCAGTGTTAGAGCTAAAATTAGCATGTTTAAAGTGATTTTCATGCTTCTAGGGGCCCTAAACACAAGATTTATGGAATGGTTAAAAGTGCATGAAAATGGCCAATTTACTCACTCTGAGTTCTCAAAAAGGGTTTCTTCACCCTGGGAAGTTAATTAAATACCATTTGGAGGCATTTAATGTTCGAGCAAAAACGGCTGATTTTCGACAAAAGAGATAACACCCCCCCCCATTACGTCATGCTTGAGAAATGTGGAAAATGGTCCGTTTTCAAATGTTTTCTTTTTGAACGTCAGTTCACATTTGTAGGTGGATCATCAGTGTTAGAGCTAAAATTAGCATGTTTGAAGTGATTTTCATGCTTCCTGGGGCCCTAAACACAAGATTTATGGAATGGTTAAAAGTGCATGAAAATGGCCAATTTACTCACTCTGAGTTCTCAAAAAGGGTTTCTTCACCCCGGGAAGTTAATTAAATACCATTTGGAGGCATTTAATGTTCGAGCAAAAACGGCTGATTTTCGACAAAAGAGATAACACCCCCCCATTACGTCATGCTTCAGAAATGTGGAAAATGGTCCGTTTTCAAATGTTTTATTTTTGAACGTCAGTTCACATTTGTAGGTGGATCATCAGTGTTAGAGCTAAAATTAGCATGTTTAAAGTGATGTTCATGCTTCCAGGGGCTCGGGAAGTGAATTAAATACTATTTGGAGGCATTTAATGTTCAAGCAAAAACGGCTGATTTTCGACAAAAGAGATAACACCCCCCCATTACGTCATGCTTCAGAAATGTGGAAAATGGTTCGTTTTCAAATGTTTTATTTTTGAACGTCAGTTCACATTTGTAGGTGGATCATCAGTGTTAGAGCTAAAATTAGCATGTTTAAAGTGATTTTCATGCTTCCAGGGGCCCTAAACACAAGATTTATGGAATGGTTAAAAGTGCATGAAAATGGCCAATTTACTCACTCTGAGTTCTCAAAAAGGGTTTCTTCACCCCGGGAAGTTAATTAAATACCATTTGGAGGCATTTAATGTTCGAGCAAAAACGGCTGATTTTCGACAAAAGAGATAACACCCCCCCATTACGTCATGCTTCAGAAATGTGGAAAATGGTCCGTTTTCAAATGTTTTATTTTTGAACGTCAGTTTACATTTGTAGGTGGATCATCAGTGTTAGAGCTAAAATTAGCATGTTTAAAGTGATTTTCATGCTTCCAGGGGCTCGGGAAGTGAATTAAATACTATTTGGAGGCATTTAATGTTCAATCAAAAACAGCTGATTTTTGACAAAAGAGATAACACCCCCCCATTACGTCATGCTTCAGAAATGTGGAAAATGGTCCGTTTTCAAATGTTTTCTTTTTGAACGTCAGTTCACATTTGTAGGTGGATCATCAGTGTTAGAGCTAAAATTAGCATGTTTAAAGTGATTTTCATGCTTCTAGGGGCCCTAAACACAAGATTTATGGAATGGTTAAAAGTGCATAAAAATGGCCAATTTACTCACTCTGAGTTCTCAAAAAGGGTTTCTTCACCCTGGGAAGTTAATTAAATACCATTTGGAGGCATTTAATGTTCGAGCAAAAACGGCTGATTTTCGACAAAAGAGATAACACCCCCCCATTACGTCATGCTTGAGAAATGTGGAAAATGGTCCAATTTCAAAAGTTTTCTTTTTGAACGTCAGTTCACATTTGTAGGTGGATCATCAGTGTTAGAGCTAAAATTAGCATGTTTAAAGTGATTTTCATGCTTCCTGGGACCCTAAACACAATATTTATGGAATGGTTAAAAGTGCATGAAAATGGCTAATTTACTCACTCTGAGTTCTCAAAAAGGGTTTCTTCACCCCGGGAAGTTAATTAAATACCATTTGGAGGCATTTAATGTTCGAGCAAAAACGGCTGATTTTCGACAAAAGAGATAACACCCCCCCATTACGTCATGCTTCAGAAATGTGGAAAATGGTCCGTTTTCAAATGTTTTATTTTTGAACGTCAGTTCACATTTGTAGGTGGATCATCAGTGTTAGAGCTAAAATTAGCATGTTTAAAGTGGTTTTCATGCTTCCAGGGGCCCTAAATACAAGATTTATTGAATAGTTAAAAGTGCTTGAAAATGGCCAATTTACTCACTCTGAGTTCTCAAAAAGGGTTTCTTCACCCAGGGAAGTTAATTAAATACCATTTGGAGGCATTTAATGTTCGAGCAAAAACAGCTGATTTTCGACAAAAGAGATAACACCCCCCCAATACGTCATGCTTCAGAAATGTGGAAAATGGTCCGTTTTCAAATGTTTTATTTTTGAACGTCAGTTCACATTTGTAGGTGGATCATCAGTGTTAGAGCTAAAATTAGCATGTTTAAAGTGATTTTCATGCTTCCAGGGGCTCGGGAAGTGAATTAAATACTATTTGGAGGCATTTAATTTTCAATCAAAAACAGCTGATTTTTGACAAAAGAGATAACACCCCCCCATTACGTCATGCTTCAGAAATGTGGAAAATGGTCCTTTTTCAAATGTTTTATTTTTGAACATCAGTTCACATTTGTAGGTGGATCATCAGTGTTAGAGCTAAAATTAGCATGTTTAAAGTGATTTTCATGCTTCTAGGGGCCCTAAACACAAGATTTATGGAATGGTTAAAAGTGCATGAAAATGGCCAATTTACTCACTCTGAGTTCTCAAAAAGGGTTTCTTCACCCTGGGAAGTTAATTAAATACCATTTGGAGGCATTTAATGTTCGAGCAAAAACGGCTGATTTTCGACAAAAGAGATAACACCCCCCCATTACGTCATGCTTGAGAAATGTGGAAAATGGTCCGTTTTCAAATGTTTTCTTTTTGAACGTCAGTTCACATTTGTAGGTGGATCATCAGTGTTAGAGCTAAAATTAGCATGTTTAAAGTGATTTTCATGCTTCCTGGGGCCCTAAACACAAGATTTATGGAATGGTTAAAAGTGCATGAAAATGGCTAATTTACTCACTCTGAGTTCTCAAAAAGGGTTTCTTCACCCCGGGAAGTTAATTAAATACCATTTGGAGGCATTTAATGTTCGAGCAAAAACGGCTGATTTTCGACAAAAGAGATAACACCCCCCCATTACGTCATGCTTCAGAAATGTGGAAAATGGTCCGTTTTCAAATGTTTTCTTTTTGAACGTCAGTTCACATTTGTAGGTGGATCATCAGTGTTAGAGCTAAAATTAGCATGTTTAAAGTGATTTTCATGCTTCCAGGGGCCCTAAACACAAGATTTATGGAATGGTTAAAAGTCCATGAAAATGGCCAATTTACTCACTCTGAGTTCTGAAAAAAGGGTTTCTTCACCCCGGGAAGTTAATTAAATACCATTTGGAGGCATTTAATGTTCGAGCAAAAACGGCTGATTTTCGACAAAAGAGATAACACCCCCCCATTACGTCATGCTTCAGAAATGTGGAAAATGGTCCGTTTTCAAATGTTTTATTTTTGAACGTCAGTTCACATTTGTAGGTGGATCATCAGTGTTAGAGCTAAAATTAGCATGTTTAAAGTGATTTTCATGCTTCCAGGGGCTCGGAAAGTGAATTAAATACTATTTGGAGGCATTTAATGTTCAATCAAAAACAGCTGATTTTCGACAAAAGAGATAACACCCCCCCATTACGTCATGCTTCAGAAATATGGAAAATGGTCCGTTTTCAAATGTTTTCTTTTTGAACGTCAGTTCACATTTGTAGGTGGATCATCAGTGTTAGAGCTAAAATTAGCATGTTTAAAGTGATTTTCATGCTTCCAGGGGCCCTAAACACAAGATTTATGGAATGGTTAAAAGTGCATGAAAATGGCCAATTTACACACTCTGAGTTCTCAAAAAGGGTTTCTTCACCCCGGGAAGTTAATTAAATACCATTTGGAGGCATTTAATGTTCGAGCAAAAACGGCTGATTTTCGACAAAAGAGATAACACCCCCCCATTACGTCATGCTTCAGAAATGTGGAAAATGGTCCGTTTTCAAATGTTTTATTTTTGAACGTCAGTTCACATTTGTAGGTGGATCATCAGTGTTAGAGCTAAAATTAGCATGTTTAAAGTGGTTTTCATGCTTCCAGGGGCCCTAAACACAAGATTTATGGAATAGTTAAAAGTGCATGAAAATGGCCAATTTACTCACTCTGAGTTCTCAAAAAGGGTTTCTTCACCCAGGGAAGTTAATTAAATACCATTTGGAGGCATTTAATGTTCGAGCAAAAACAGCTGATTTTCGACAAAAGAGATAACACCCCCCCATTACGTCATGCTTCAGAAATGTGGAAAATGGTCCGTTTTCAAATGTTTTATTTTTGAACGTCAGTTCACATTTGTAGGTGGATCATCAGTGTTAGAGCTAAAATTAGCATGTTTAAAGTGATTTTCATGCTTCCAGGGGCCCTAAACACAAGATATATGGAATGGTTAAAAGTGCATGAAAATGGCCAATTTACTCACTCTGAGTTCTCAAAAAGGGTTTCTTCACCCCGGGAAGTTAATTAAATACCATTTGAAGGCATTTAATGTTCGAGCAAAAACGGCTGATTTTCGACAAAAGAGATAACACCCCCCCATTACGTCATGCTTCAGAAATGTGGAAAATGGTCCGTTTTCAAATGTTTTATTTTTGAACGTCAGTTCACATTTGTAGGTGGATCATCAGTGTTAGAGCTAAAATTAGCATGTTTAAAGTGATTTTCATGCTTACAGGGTCTCGGGAAGTGAATTAAAAACTATTTGGAGGCATTTAATGTTCAAGCAAAAAAGGCTGATTTTCGAGAAAAGAGATAACAACCCCCCATTACGTCATGCTTCAGAAATGTGGAAAATGGTCCGTTTTCAAATGTTTTATTTTTGATCATCAGTTCACATTTGTAGGTGGATCATCAGTGTTAGAGCTAAAATTAGCATGTTTAAAGTGGTTTTCATGCTTCCAGGGGCCCTAAACACAAGATTTATGGAATGGTTAAAAGTGCATGAAAATGGCCAATTTACTCACTCTGAGTTCTCAAAAAGGGTTTCTTCACCCAGGGAAGTTAATTAAATACCATTTGGAGGCATTTAATGTCCGAGCAAAAACGGCTGATATCGACAAAAGAGATAACACCCCCCATTACGTCATGCTTCAGAAATGTGGAAAATGGTCCGTTTTCAAATGTTTTATTTTTGAACGTCAGTTCACATTTGTAGGTGGATCAACAGTGTTAGAGCTAAAATTAGCATGTTTAAAGTGATTTTCATGCTTCCAGGGGCTCAGGAAGTGAATTAAATACTATTTGGAGGCATTTAATGTTCAATCAAAAACAGCTGATTTCTGACAAAAGAGATAACACCCCCCCATTACGTCATGCTTCAGAAATGTGGACAAAGGTCCGTTTTCAAATGTTTTATTTTTGAACGTCAGTTCACATTTGTAGGTGGATCATCAGTGTTAGAGCTAAAATTAGCATGTTTAAAGTGATTTTCATGCTTCCAGGGGCCCTAAACACAGGATTTATGGAATGGTTAAAAGTGCATGAAAATGGCCAATTTACTCACTCTGAGTTCTCAAAAAGGGTTTCTTCACCCCGGGAAGTTAATTAAATACCATTTGGAGGCATTTAATGTTCGAGCAAAAACGGCTGATTTTCGACAAAAGAGATAACACCCCCCCCCATTACGTCATGCTTCAGAAATGTGGAAAATGGTCAGTTTTCAAATGTTTTATTTTTGAACGTCAGTTCACATTTGTAGGTGGATCATCAGTGTTAGAGCTAAAATTAGCATGTTTAAAGTGATTTTCATGCTTTCAGGGTCTCGGGAAGTGAATTAAATACTATTTGGAGGCATTTAATGTTCAAGCAAAAACGGCTGATTTTCGACAAAAGAGATAACACCCCCCCATTACGTCATGCTTCAGAAATGTGGAAAATGGTCCGTTTTCAAATGTTTTCTTTTTGAACGTCAGTTCACATTTGTAGGTGGATCATCAGTGTTAGAGCTAAAAGTAGCATGTTTAAAGTGATTTTCATGCTTCCAGGGGCCCTAAACACAAGATATATGGAATGGTTAAAAGTGCATGAAAATGGCCAATTTACTCACTCTGAGTTCTCAAAAAGGGTTTCTTCACCCCGGGAAGTTAATTAAATACCATTTGGAGGCATTTAATGTTCGAGCAAAAACGGCTGATTTTCGACAAAAGAGATAACACCCCCCCATTACGTCATGCTTCAGAAATGTGGAAAATGGTCGGTTTTCAAATGTTTTATTTTTGAACGTCAGTTCACATTTGTAGGTGGATCATCAGTGTTAGAGCTAAAATTAGCATGTTTAAAGTGATTTTCATGCTTACAGGGTCTCGGGAAGTGAATTAAATACTATTTGGAGGCATTTAATGTTCAAGCAAAAACGGCTGATTTTCGACAAAAGAGATAACAACCCCCCATTACGTCATGCTTCAGAAATGTGGAAAATGGTCCGTTTTCAAATGTTTTATTTTTGAACATCAGTTCACATTTGTAGGTGGATCATCAGTGTTAGAGCTAAAATTAGCATGTTTAAAGTGGTTTTCATGCTTCCAGGGGCCCTAAACACAAGATTTATGGAATGGTTAAAAGTGCATGAAAATGGCCAATTTACTCACTCTGAGTTCTCAAAAAGGGTTTCTTCACCCAGGGAAGTTAATTAAATACCATTTGGAGGCATTTAATGTCCGAGCAAAAACGGCTGATATCGACAAAAGAGATAACACCCCCCCATTACGTCATGCTTCAGAAATGTGGAAAATGGTCCGTTTTCAAATGTTTTATTTTTGAACGTCAGTTCACATTTGTAGGTGGATCATCAGTGTTAGAGCTAAAATTAGCATGTTTAAAGTGATTTTCATGCTTCCAGGGGCTCAGGAAGTGAATTAAATACTATTTGGAGGCATTTAATGTTCAATCAAAAACAGCTGATTTTTGACAAAAGAGATAACACCCCCCCATTACGTCATGCTTCAGAAATGTGGACAATGGTCCGTTTTCAAATGATTTATTTTTGAACGTCAGTTCACATTTGTAGGTGGATCATCAGTGTTAGAGCTAAAATTAGCATGTTTAAAGTGATTTTCATGCTTCCAGGGGCCCTAAACACAGGATTTATGGAATGGTTAAAAGTGCATGAAAATGGCCAATTTACTCACTCTGAGTTCTCAAAAAGGGTTTCTTCACCCCGGGAAGTTAATTAAATACCATTTGGAGGCATTTAATGTTCGAGCAAAAACGGCTGATTTTCGACAAAAGAGATAACACCCCCCCCATTACGTCATGCTTCAGAAATGTGGAAAATGGTCAGTTTTCAAATGTTTTATTTTTGAACGTCAGTTCACATTTGTAGGTGGATCATCAGTGTTAGAGCTAAAATTAGCATGTTTAAAGTGATTTTCATGCTTCCAGGGTCTCGGGAAGTGAATTAAATACTATTTGGAGGCATTTAATGTTCAAGCAAAAACGGCTGATTTTCGACAAAAGAGATAACACCCCCCCATTACGTCATGCTTCAAAAATGTGGAAAATGGTCCGTTTTCAAATGTTTTATTTTTGAACGTCAGTTCACATTTGTAGGTGGATCATCAGTGTTAGAGCTAAAATTAGCATGTTTAAAGTGGTTTTCATGCTTCCAGGGGCCCTAAACACAAGATTTATGGAATGGTTAAAAGTGCATGAAAATGGCCAATTTACTCACTCTGAGTTCTCAAAAAGGGTTTCTTCACCCAGGGAAGTTAATTAAATACCATTTGGAGGCATTTAATGTTCGAGCAAAAACAGCTGATTTTCGACAAAAGAGATAACACCCCCCCATTATGTCATGCTTCAGAAATGTGGAAAATGGTCCGTTTTCAAATGTTTTATTTTTGAACGTCAGTTCACATTTGTAGGTGGATCATCAGTGTTAGAGCTAAAATTAGCATGTTTAAAGTGATTTTCATGCTTCCAGGGGCTCGGGAAGTGAATTAAATACTATTTGGAGGCATTTAATTTTCAATCAAAAACAGCTGATTTTTGACAAAAGAGATAACACCCCCCCCCATTACGTCATGCTTCAGAAATGTGGAAAATGGTCCGTTTTCAAATGTTTTATTTTTGAACGTCAGTTCACATTTGTAGGTGGATCATCAGTGTTAGAGCTAAAATTTGCATGTTTAAAGTGATTTTCATGCTTCTAGGGGCCCAAAACACAAGATTTATGGAATGGTTAAAAGTGCATGAAAATGGCCAATTTGCTCACTCTGAGTTCTCAAAAAGGGTTTCTTCACCCTGGGAAGTTAATTAAATACCATTTGGAGGCATTTAATGTTCGAGCAAAAACGGCTGATTTTCGACAAAAGAGATAACACCCCCCCCATTACGTCATGCTTGAGAAATGTGGAAAATGGTCCGTTTTCAAATGTTTTCTTTTTGAACGTCAGTTCACATTTGTAGGTGGATCATCAGTGTTAGAGCTAAAATTAGCATGTTTGAAGTGATTTTCATGCTTCCTGGGGCCCTAAACACAAGATTTATGGAATGGTTAAAAGTGCATGAAAATGGCCAATTTACTCACTCTGAGTTCTCAAAAAGGGTTTCTTCACCCCGGGAAGTTAATTAAATACCATTTGGAGGCATTTAATGTTCGAGCAAAAACGGCTGATTTTCGACAAAAGAGATAACACCCCCCCATTACGTCATGCTTCAGAAATGTGGAAAATGGTCCGTTTTCAAATGTTTTATTTTTGAACGTCAGTTCACATTTGTAGGTGGATCATCAGTGTTAGAGCTAAAATTAGCATGTTTAAAGTGATGTTCATGCTTTCAGGGTCTCGGGAAGTGAATTAAATACTATTTGGAGGCATTTAATGTTCAAGCAAAAACGGCTGATTTTCGACAAAAGAGATAACAACCCCCCATTACGTCATGCTTCAGAAATGTGGAAAATGGTCCGTTTTCAAATGTTTTATTTTTGAACATCAGTTCACATTTGTAGGTGGATCATCAGTGTTAGAGCTAAAATTAGCATGTTTAAAGTGGTTTTCATGCTTCCAGGGGCCCTAAA
The DNA here is from genome assembly GCF_964263255.1 of Lissotriton vulgaris. Taxonomy (NCBI): domain Eukaryota; kingdom Metazoa; phylum Chordata; class Amphibia; order Caudata; family Salamandridae; genus Lissotriton; species Lissotriton vulgaris. The sequence continues at coordinate 756,784 of NW_028243998.1, forward strand.
CACAAGATTTATGGAATGGTTAAAAGTGCATGAAAATGGCCAATTTACTCACTCTGAGTTCTCAAAAAGGGTTTCTTCACCCAGGGAAGTTAATTAAATACCATTTGGAGGCATTTAATGTCCGAGCAAAAACGGCTGATATCGACAAAAGAGATAACACCCCCCCATTACGTCATGCTTCAGAAATGTGGAAAATGGTCCGTTTTCAAATGTTTTATTTTTGAACGTCAGTTCACATTTGTAGGTGGATCATCAGTGTTAGAGCTAAAATTAGCATGTTTAAAGTGATTTTCATGCTTCCAGGGGCTCAGGAAGTGAATTAAATACTATTTGGAGGCATTTAATGTTCAATCAAAAACAGCTGATTTTTGACAAAAGAGATAACACCCCCCCATTACGTCATGCTTCAGAAATGTGAACAATGGTCCGTTTTCAAATGATTTATTTTTGAACGTCAGTTCACATTTGTAGGTGGATCATCAGTGTTAGAGCTAAAATTAGCATGTTTAAAGTGATTTTCATGCTTCCAGGGGCCCTAAACACAGGATTTATGGAATGGTTAAAAGTGCATGAAAATGGCCAATTTACTCACTCTGAGTTCTCAAAAAGGGTTTCTTCACCCCGGGAAGTTAATTAAATACCATTTGGAGGCATTTAATGTTCGAGCAAAAACGGCTGATTTTCGACAAAAGAGATAACACCCCCCCCATTACGTCATGCTTCAGAAATGTGGAAAATGGTCAGTTTTCAAATGTTTTATTTTTGAACGTCAGTTCACATTTGTAGGTGGATCATCAGTGTTAGAGCTAAAATTAGCATGTTTAAAGTGATTTTCATGCTTCCAGGGTCTCGGGAAGTGAATTAAATACTATTTGGAGGCATTTAATGTTCAAGCAAAAACGGCTGATTTTCGACAAAAGAGATAACACCCCCCCATTACGTCATGCTTCAAAAATGTGGAAAATGGTCCGTTTTCAAATGTTTTATTTTTGAACGTCAGTTCACATTTGTAGGTGGATCATCAGTGTTAGAGCTAAAATTAGCATGTTTAAAGTGGTTTTCATGCTTCCAGGGGCCCTAAACACAAGATTTATGGAATGGTTAAAAGTGCATGAAAATGGCCAATTTACTCACTCTGAGTTCTCAAAAAGGGTTTCTTCACCCAGGGAAGTTAATTAAATACCATTTGGAGGCATTTAATGTTCGAGCAAAAACAGCTGATTTTCGACAAAAGAGATAACACCCCCCCATTACGTCATGCTTCAGAAATGTGGAAAATGGTCCGTTTTCAAATGTTTTATTTTTGAACGTCAGTTCACATTTGTAGGTGGATCATCAGTGTTAGAGCTAAAATTAGCATGTTTAAAGTGATGTTCATGCTTCCAGGGGCTCGGGAAGTGAATTAAATACTATTTGGAGGCATTTAATGTTCAAGCAAAAACGGCTGATTTTCGACAAAAGAGATAACACCCCCCCATTACGTCATGCTTCAGAAATGTGGAAAATGGTTCGTTTTCAAATGTTTTATTTTTGAACGTCAGTTCACATTTGTAGGTGGATCATCAGTGTTAGAGCTAAAATTAGCATGTTTAAAGTGATTTTCATGCTTCCAGGGGCCCTAAACACAGGATTTATGGAATGGTTAAAAGTGCATGAAAATGGCCAATTTACTCACTCTGAGTTCTCAAAAAGGGTTTCTTCACCCCGGGAAGTTAATTAAATACCATTTGGAGGCATTTAATGTTCGAGCAAAAACGGCTGATTTTCGACAAAAGAGATAACACCCCCCCCATTACGTCATGCTTCAGAAATGTGGAAAATGGTCAGTTTTCAAATGTTTTATTTTTGAACGTCAGTTCACATTTGTAGGTGGATCATCAGTGTTAGAGCTAAAATTAGCATGTTTAAAGTGATTTTCATGATTCCAGGGGCTCGGGAAGTGAATTAAATACTATTTGGAGGCATTTAATTTTCAATCAAAAACAGCTGATTTTTGACAAAAGAGATAACACCCCCCCCATTACGTCATGCTTCAGAAATGTGGAAAATGGTCCGTTTTTAAATGTTTTATTTTTGAACGTCAGTTCACATTTGTAGGTGGATCATCAGTGTTAGAGCTAAAATTAGCATGTTTAAAGTGATTTTCATGCTTCTAGGGGCCCTAAACACAAGATTTATGGAATGGTTAAAAGTGCATGAAAATGGCCAATTTACTCACTCTGAGTTCTCAAAAAGGGTTTCTTCACCCTGGGAAGTTAATTAAATACCATTTGGAGGCATTTAATGTTCGAGCAAAAACGGCTGATTTTCGACAAAAGAGATAACACCCCCCCCCATTACGTCATGCTTGAGAAATGTGGAAAATGGTCCGTTTTCAAATGTTTTCTTTTTGAACGTCAGTTCACATTTGTAGGTGGATCATCAGTGTTAGAGCTAAAATTAGCATGTTTGAAGTGATTTTCATGCTTCCTGGGGCCCTAAACACAAGATTTATGGAATGGTTAAAAGTGCATGAAAATGGCCAATTTACTCACTCTGAGTTCTCAAAAAGGGTTTCTTCACCCCGGGAAGTTAATTAAATACCATTTGGAGGCATTTAATGTTCGAGCAAAAACGGCTGATTTTCGACAAAAGAGATAACACCCCCCCATTACGTCATGCTTCAGAAATGTGGAAAATGGTCCGTTTTCAAATGTTTTATTTTTGAACGTCAGTTCACATTTGTAGGTGGATCATCAGTGTTAGAGCTAAAATTAGCATGTTTAAAGTGATGTTCATGCTTCCAGGGGCTCGGGAAGTGAATTAAATACTATTTGGAGGCATTTAATGTTCAAGCAAAAACGGCTGATTTTCGACAAAAGAGATAACACCCCCCCATTACGTCATGCTTCAGAAATGTGGAAAATGGTTCGTTTTCAAATGTTTTATTTTTGAACGTCAGTTCACATTTGTAGGTGGATCATCAGTGTTAGAGCTAAAATTAGCATGTTTAAAGTGATTTTCATGCTTCCAGGGGCCCTAAACACAAGATTTATGGAATGGTTAAAAGTGCATGAAAATGGCCAATTTACTCACTCTGAGTTCTCAAAAAGGGTTTCTTCACCCCGGGAAGTTAATTAAATACCATTTGGAGGCATTTAATGTTCGAGCAAAAACGGCTGATTTTCGACAAAAGAGATAACACCCCCCCATTACGTCATGCTTCAGAAATGTGGAAAATGGTCCGTTTTCAAATGTTTTATTTTTGAACGTCAGTTTACATTTGTAGGTGGATCATCAGTGTTAGAGCTAAAATTAGCATGTTTAAAGTGATTTTCATGCTTCCAGGGGCTCGGGAAGTGAATTAAATACTATTTGGAGGCATTTAATGTTCAATCAAAAACAGCTGATTTTTGACAAAAGAGATAACACCCCCCCATTACGTCATGCTTCAGAAATGTGGAAAATGGTCCGTTTTCAAATGTTTTCTTTTTGAACGTCAGTTCACATTTGTAGGTGGATCATCAGTGTTAGAGCTAAAATTAGCATGTTTAAAGTGATTTTCATGCTTCTAGGGGCCCTAAACACAAGATTTATGGAATGGTTAAAAGTGCATAAAAATGGCCAATTTACTCACTCTGAGTTCTCAAAAAGGGTTTCTTCACCCTGGGAAGTTAATTAAATACCATTTGGAGGCATTTAATGTTCGAGCAAAAACGGCTGATTTTCGACAAAAGAGATAACACCCCCCCATTACGTCATGCTTGAGAAATGTGGAAAATGGTCCAATTTCAAAAGTTTTCTTTTTGAACGTCAGTTCACATTTGTAGGTGGATCATCAGTGTTAGAGCTAAAATTAGCATGTTTAAAGTGATTTTCATGCTTCCTGGGACCCTAAACACAATATTTATGGAATGGTTAAAAGTGCATGAAAATGGCTAATTTACTCACTCTGAGTTCTCAAAAAGGGTTTCTTCACCCCGGGAAGTTAATTAAATACCATTTGGAGGCATTTAATGTTCGAGCAAAAACGGCTGATTTTCGACAAAAGAGATAACACCCCCCCATTACGTCATGCTTCAGAAATGTGGAAAATGGTCCGTTTTCAAATGTTTTATTTTTGAACGTCAGTTCACATTTGTAGGTGGATCATCAGTGTTAGAGCTAAAATTAGCATGTTTAAAGTGGTTTTCATGCTTCCAGGGGCCCTAAATACAAGATTTATTGAATAGTTAAAAGTGCTTGAAAATGGCCAATTTACTCACTCTGAGTTCTCAAAAAGGGTTTCTTCACCCAGGGAAGTTAATTAAATACCATTTGGAGGCATTTAATGTTCGAGCAAAAACAGCTGATTTTCGACAAAAGAGATAACACCCCCCCATTACGTCATGCTTCAGAAATGTGGAAAATGGTCCGTTTTCAAATGTTTTATTTTTGAACGTCAGTTCACATTTGTAGGTGGATCATCAGTGTTAGAGCTAAAATTAGCATGTTTAAAGTGATTTTCATGCTTCCAGGGGCTCGGGAAGTGAATTAAATACTATTTGGAGGCATTTAATTTTCAATCAAAAACAGCTGATTTTTGACAAAAGAGATAACACCCCCCAATTACGTCATGCTTCAGAAATGTGGAAAATGGTCCGTTTTCAAATGTTTTATATTTGAACGTCAGTGCACATTTGTAGGTGGATCATCAGTGTTAGAGCTAAAATTAGCATGTTTAAAGTGATTTTCATGCTTCCAGGGGCTCAGGAAGTGAATTAAATACTATTTGGAGGCATTTAATGTTCAATCAAAAACAGCTGATTTTTGACAAAAGAGATAACACCCCCCCATTACGTCATGCTTCAGAAATGTGGAAAATGGTCCGTTTTCAAATGTTTTCTTTTTGAACGTCAGTTCACATTTGTAGGTGGATCATCAGTGTTAGAGCTAAAATTAGCATGTTTAAAGTGATTTTCATGCTTCCAGGGGCCCTAAACACAGGATTTATGGAATGGTTAAAAGTGCATGAAAATGGCCAATTTACTCACTCTGAGTTCTCAAAAAGGGTTTCTTCACCCCGGGAAGTTAATTAAATACCATTTGGAGGCATTTAATGTTCGAGCAAAAACGGCTGATTTTCGACAAAAGAGATAACACCCCCCCATTACGTCATGCTTCAGAAATGTGGAAAATGGTCCGTTTTCAAATGGTTTATTTTTGAACGTCAGTTCACATTTGTAGGTGGATCATCAGTGTTAGAGCTAAAATTAGCATGTTTAAAGTGATTTTCATGCTTCTAGGGGCCCTAAACACAAGATTTATGGAATGGTTAAAAGTGCATGAAAATGGCCAATTTACTCACTCTGAGTTCTCAAAAAGGGTTTCTTCACCCTGGGAAGTTAATTAAATACCATTTGGAGGCATTTAATGTTCGAGCAAAAACGGCTGATTTTCGACAAAAGAGATAACACCCCCCCATTACGTCATGCTTGAGAAATGTGGAAAATGGTCCGTTTTCAAATGTTTTCTTTTTGAACGTCAGTTCACATTTGTAGGTGGATCATCAGTGTTAGAGCTAAAATTAGCATGTTTAAAGTGATTTGCATGCTTCCTGGGGCCCTAAACACAAGATTTATGGAATGGTTAAAAGTGCATGAAAATGGCTAATTTACTCACTCTGAGTTCTCAAAAAGGGTTTCTTCACCCCGGGAAGTTAATTAAATACCATTTGGAGGCATTTAATGTTCGAGCAAAAACGGCTGATTTTCGACAAAAGAGATAACACCCCCCCATTACGTCATGCTTCAGAAATGTGGAAAATGGTCCGTTTTCAAATGTTTTCTTTTTGAACGTCAGTTCACATTTGTAGGTGGATCATCAGTGTTAGAGCTAAAATTAGCATGTTTAAAGTGATTTTCATGCTTCCAGGGGCCCTAAACACAAGATTTATGGAATGGTTAAAAGTGCATGAAAATGGCCAATTTACTCACTCTGAGTTCTCAAAAAGGGTTTCTTCACCCCGGGAAGTTAATTAAATACCATTTGGAGGCATTTAATGTTCGAGCAAAAACGGCTGATTTTCGACAAAAGAGATAACACCCCCCCATTACGTCATGCTTCAGAAATGTGGAAAATGGTCCGTTTTCAAATGTTTTATTTTTGAACGTCAGTGCACATTTGTAGGTGGATCATCAGTGTTAGAGCTAAAATTAGCATGTTTAAAGTGATTTTCATGCTTCCAGGGGCTCAGGAAGTGAATTAAATACTATTTGGAGGCATTTAATGTTCAATCAAAAACAGCTGATTTTTGACAAAAGAGATAACACCCCCCCATTACGTCATGCTTCAGAAATGTGGAAAATGGTCCGTTTTCAAATGTTTTCTTTTTGAACGTCAGTTCACATTTGTAGGTGGATCATCAGTGTTAGAGCTAAAATTAGCATGTTTAAAGTGATTTTCATGCTTCCAGGGGCCCTAAACACAGGATTTATGGAATGGTTAAAAGTGCATGAAAATGGCCAATTTACTCACTCTGAGTTCTCAAAAAGGGTTTCTTCACCCCGGGAAGTTAATTAAATACCATTTGGAGGCATTTAATGTTCGAGCAAAAACGGCTGATTTTCGACAAAAGAGATAACACCCCCCCATTACGTCATGCTTCAGAAATGTGGAAAATGGTCCGTTTTCAAATGTTTTATTTTTGAACGTCAGTTCACATTTGTAGGTGGATCATCAGTGTTAGAGCTAAAATTAGCATGTTTAAAGTGATTTTCATGCTTCTAGGGGCCCTAAACACAAGATTTATGGAATGGTTAAAAGTGCATGAAAATGGCCAATTTACTCACTCTGAGTTCTCAAAAAGGGTTTCTTCACCCTGGGAAGTTAATTAAATACCATTTGGAGGCATTTAATGTTCGAGCAAAAACGGCTGATTTTCGACAAAAGAGATAACACCCCCCCATTACGTCATGCTTGAGAAATGTGGAAAATGGTCCGTTTTCAAATGTTTTCTTTTTGAACGTCAGTTCACATTTGTAGGTGGATCATCAGTGTTAGAGCTAAAATTAGCATGTTTAAAGTGATTTTCATGCTTCCAGGGGCCCTAAACACAAGATTTATGGAATGGTTAAAAGTGCATGAAAATGGCCAATTTACTCACTCTGAGTTCTCAAAAAGGGTTTCTTCACCCCGGGAAGTTAATTAAATACCATTTGGAGGCATTTAATGTTCGAGCAAAAACGGCTGATTTTCGACAAAAGAGATAACACCCCCCCATTACGTCATGCTTCAGAAATGTGGAAAATGGTCAGTTTTCAAATGTTTTATTTTTGAACGTCAGTTCACATTTGTAGGTGGATCATCAGTGTTAGAGCTAAAATTAGCATGTTTAAAGTGATTTTCATGCTTCCAGGGTCTCGGGAAGTGAATTAAATACTATTTGGAGGCATTTAATGTTCAAGCAAAAACGGCTGATTTTCGACAAAAGAGATAACACCCCCCCATTACGTCATGCTTCAAAAATGTGGAAAATGGTCCGTTTTCAAATGTTTTATTTTTGAACGTCAGTTCACATTTGTAGGTGGATCATCAGTGTTAGAGCTAAAATTAGCATGTTTAAAGTGGTTTTCATGCTTCCAGGGGCCCTAAACACAAGATTTATGGAATGGTTAAAAGTGCATGAAAATGGCCAATTTACTCACTCTGAGTTCTCAAAAAGGGTTTCTTCACCCAGGGAAGTTAATTAAATACCATTTGGAGGCATTTAATGTTCGAGCAAAAACAGCTGATTTTCGACAAAAGAGATAACACCCCCCCATTACGTCATGCTTCAGAAATGTGGAAAATGGTCCGTTTTCAAATGTTTTATTTTTGAACGTCAGTTCACATTTGTAGGTGGATCATCAGTGTTAGAGCTAAAATTAGCATGTTTAAAGTGATGTTCATGCTTCCAGGGGCTCGGGAAGTGAATTAAATACTATTTGGAGGCATTTAATGTTCAAGCAAAAACGGCTGATTTTCGACAAAAGAGATAACACCCCCCCATTACGTCATGCTTCAGAAATGTGGAAAATGGTTCGTTTTCAAATGTTTTATTTTTGAACGTCAGTTCACATTTGTAGGTGGATCATCAGTGTTAGAGCTAAAATTAGCATGTTTAAAGTGATTTTCATGCTTCCAGGGGCCCTAAACACAGGATTTATGGAATGGTTAAAAGTGCATGAAAATGGCCAATTTACTCACTCTGAGTTCTCAAAAAGGGTTTCTTCACCCCGGGAAGTTAATTAAATACCATTTGGAGGCATTTAATGTTCGAGCAAAAACGGCTGATTTTCGACAAAAGAGATAACACCCCCCCCATTACGTCATGCTTCAGAAATGTGGAAAATGGTCAGTTTTCAAATGTTTTATTTTTGAACGTCAGTTCACATTTGTAGGTGGATCATCAGTGTTAGAGCTAAAATTAGCATGTTTAAAGTGATTTTCATGATTCCAGGGGCTCGGGAAGTGAATTAAATACTATTTGGAGGCATTTAATTTTCAATCAAAAACAGCTGATTTTTGACAAAAGAGATAACACCCCCCCCATTACGTCATGCTTCAGAAATGTGGAAAATGGTCCGTTTTTAAATGTTTTATTTTTGAACGTCAGTTCACATTTGTAGGTGGATCATCAGTGTTAGAGCTAAAATTAGCATGTTTAAAGTGATTTTCATGCTTCTAGGGGCCCTAAACACAAGATTTATGGAATGGTTAAAAGTGCATGAAAATGGCCAATTTACTCACTCTGAGTTCTCAAAAAGGGTTTCTTCACCCTGGGAAGTTAATTAAATACCATTTGGAGGCATTTAATGTTCGAGCAAAAACGGCTGATTTTCGACAAAAGAGATAACACCCCCCCCCATTACGTCATGCTTGAGAAATGTGGAAAATGGTCCGTTTTCAAATGTTTTCTTTTTGAACGTCAGTTCACATTTGTAGGTGGATCATCAGTGTTAGAGCTAAAATTAGCATGTTTGAAGTGATTTTCATGCTTCCTGGGGCCCTAAACACAAGATTTATGGAATGGTTAAAAGTGCATGAAAATGGCCAATTTACTCACTCTGAGTTCTCAAAAAGGGTTTCTTCACCCCGGGAAGTTAATTAAATACCATTTGGAGGCATTTAATGTTCGAGCAAAAACGGCTGATTTTCGACAAAAGAGATAACACCCCCCCATTACGTCATGCTTCAGAAATGTGGAAAATGGTCCGTTTTCAAATGTTTTATTTTTGAACGTCAGTTCACATTTGTAGGTGGATCATCAGTGTTAGAGCTAAAATTAGCATGTTTAAAGTGATGTTCATGCTTCCAGGGGCTCGGGAAGTGAATTAAATACTATTTGGAGGCATTTAATGTTCAAGCAAAAACGGCTGATTTTCGACAAAAGAGATAACACCCCCCCATTACGTCATGCTTCAGAAATGTGGAAAATGGTTCGTTTTCAAATGTTTTATTTTTGAACGTCAGTTCACATTTGTAGGTGGATCATCAGTGTTAGAGCTAAAATTAGCATGTTTAAAGTGATTTTCATGCTTCCAGGGGCCCTAAACACAAGATTTATGGAATGGTTAAAAGTGCATGAAAATGGCCAATTTACTCACTCTGAGTTCTCAAAAAGGGTTTCTTCACCCCGGGAAGTTAATTAAATACCATTTGGAGGCATTTAATGTTCGAGCAAAAACGGCTGATTTTCGACAAAAGAGATAACACCCCCCCATTACGTCATGCTTCAGAAATGTGGAAAATGGTCCGTTTTCAAATGTTTTATTTTTGAACGTCAGTTTACATTTGTAGGTGGATCATCAGTGTTAGAGCTAAAATTAGCATGTTTAAAGTGATTTTCATGCTTCCAGGGGCTCGGGAAGTGAATTAAATACTATTTGGAGGCATTTAATGTTCAATCAAAAACAGCTGATTTTTGACAAAAGAGATAACACCCCCCCATTACGTCATGCTTCAGAAATGTGGAAAATGGTCCGTTTTCAAATGTTTTCTTTTTGAACGTCAGTTCACATTTGTAGGTGGATCATCAGTGTTAGAGCTAAAATTAGCATGTTTAAAGTGATTTTCATGCTTCTAGGGGCCCTAAACACAAGATTTATGGAATGGTTAAAAGTGCATAAAAATGGCCAATTTACTCACTCTGAGTTCTCAAAAAGGGTTTCTTCACCCTGGGAAGTTAATTAAATACCATTTGGAGGCATTTAATGTTCGAGCAAAAACGGCTGATTTTCGACAAAAGAGATAACACCCCCCCATTACGTCATGCTTGAGAAATGTGGAAAATGGTCCAATTTCAAAAGTTTTCTTTTTGAACGTCAGTTCACATTTGTAGGTGGATCATCAGTGTTAGAGCTAAAATTAGCATGTTTAAAGTGATTTTCATGCTTCCTGGGACCCTAAACACAATATTTATGGAATGGTTAAAAGTGCATGAAAATGGCTAATTTACTCACTCTGAGTTCTCAAAAAGGGTTTCTTCACCCCGGGAAGTTAATTAAATACCATTTGGAGGCATTTAATGTTCGAGCAAAAACGGCTGATTTTCGACAAAAGAGATAACACCCCCCCATTACGTCATGCTTCAGAAATGTGGAAAATGGTCCGTTTTCAAATGTTTTATTTTTGAACGTCATTTCACATTTGTAGGTGGATCATCAGTGTTAGAGCTAAAATTAGCATGTTTAAAGTGATGTTCATGCTTCCAGGGGCTCGGGAAGTTAATTAAATACTATTTGGAGGCATTTAATGTTCAAGCAAAAAAAGGCTGATTTTCGACAAAAGAGATAACACCCCCCCCATTACGTCATGCTTCAGAAATGTGGAAAATGGTTCGTTTTCAAATGTTTTATTTTTGAACGTCAGTTCACATTTGTAGGTGGATCATCAGTGTTAGAGCTAAAATTAGCATGTTTAAAGTGATTTTCATGCTTCCAGGGGCCCTAAACACAAGATTTATGGAATGGTTAAAAGTGCATGAAAATGGCCAATTTACTCACTCTGAGTTCTCAAAAAGGGTTTCTTCACCCTGGGAAGTTAATTAAATACGATTTGGAGGCATTTAATGTTCGAGCAAAAACGGCTGATTTTCGACAAAAGAGATAACACCCCCCCATTACGTCATGCTTCAGAAATGTTGAAAATGGTCCGTTTTCAAATGTTTTATTTTTGAACGTCAGTTCACATTTGTAGGTGGATCATCAGTGTTAGAGCTAAAATTAGCATGTTTAAAGTGATTTTCATGCTTCCAGGGGCTCAGGAAGTGAATTAAATACTATTTGGAGGCATTTAATGTTCAATCAAAAACAGCTGATTTTTGACAAAAGAGATAACACCCCCCCATTACGTCATGCTTCAGAAATGTGGAAAATGGTCCGTTTTCAAATGTTTTCTTTTTGAACGTCAGTTCACATTTGTAGGTGGATCATCAGTGTTAGAGCTAAAATTAGCATGTTTAAAGTGATTTTCATGCTTCCAGGGGCCCTAAACACAGGATTTATGGAATGGTTAAAAGTGCATGAAAATGGCCAATTTACTCACTCTGAGTTCTCAAAAAGGGTTTCTTCACCCCGGGAAGTTAATTAAATACCATTTGGAGGCATTTAATGTTCGAGCAAAAACGGCTGATTTTCGACAAAAGAGATAACACCCCCCCATTACGTCATGCTTCAGAAATGTGGAAAATGGTCCGTTTTCAAATGTTTTATTTTTGAACGTCAGTTCACATTTGTAGGTGGATCATCAGTGTTAGAGCTAAAATTAGCATGTTTAAAGTGGTTTTCATGCTTCCAGGGGCCCTAAATACAAGATTTATTGAATAGTTAAAAGTGCTTGAAAATGGCCAATTTACTCACTCTGAGTTCTCAAAAAGGGTTTCTTCACCCAGGGAAGTTAATTAAATACCATTTGGAGGCATTTAATGTTCGAGCAAAAACAGCTGATTTTCGACAAAAGAGATAACACCCCCCCATTACGTCATGCTTCAGAAATGTGGAAAATGGTCCGTTTTCAAATGTTTTATTTTTGAACGTCAGTTCACATTTGTAGGTGGATCATCAGTGTTAGAGCTAAAATTAGCATGTTTAAAGTGATTTTCATGCTTCCAGGGGCTCGGGAAGTGAATTAAATACTATTTGGAGGCATTTAATTTTCAATCAAAAACAGCTGATTTTTGACAAAAGAGATAACACCCCCCAATTACGTCATGCTTCAGAAATGTGGAAAATGGTCCGTTTTCAAATGTTTTATATTTGAACGTCAGTGCACATTTGTAGGTGGATCATCAGTGTTAGAGCTAAAATTAGCATGTTTAAAGTGATTTTCATGCTTCCAGGGGCTCAGGAAGTGAATTAAATACTATTTGGAGGCATTTAATGTTCAATCAAAAACAGCTGATTTTTGACAAAAGAGATAACACCCCCCCATTACGTCATGCTTCAGAAATGTGGAAAATGGTCCGTTTTCAAATGTTTTCTTTTTGAACGTCAGTTCACATTTGTAGGTGGATCATCAGTGTTAGAGCTAAAATTAGCATGTTTAAAGTGATTTTCATGCTTCCAGGGGCCCTAAACACAGGATTTATGGAATGGTTAAAAGTGCATGAAAATGGCCAATTTACTCACTCTGAGTTCTCAAAAAGGGTTTCTTCACCCCGGGAAGTTAATTAAATACCATTTGGAGGCATTTAATGTTCGAGCAAAAACGGCTGATTTTCGACAAAAGAGATAACACCCCCCCATTACGTCATGCTTCAGAAATGTGGAAAATGGTCCGTTTTCAAATGTTTTATTTTTGAACGTCAGTTCACATTTGTAGGTGGATCATCAGTGTTAGAGCTAAAATTAGCATGTTTAAAGTGATTTTCATGCTTCTAGGGGCCCTAAACACAAGATTTATGGAATGGTTAAAAGTGCATGAAAATGGCCAATTTACTCACTCTGAGTTCTCAAAAAGGGTTTCTTCACCCTGGGAAGTTAATTAAATACCATTTGGAGGCATTTAATGTTCGAGCAAAAACGGCTGATTTTCGACAAAAGAGATAACACCCCCCCATTACGTCATGCTTGAGAAATGTGGAAAATGGTCCGTTTTCAAATGTTTTCTTTTTGAACGTCAGTTCACATTTGTAGGTGGATCATCAGTGTTAGAGCTAAAATTAGCATGTTTAAAGTGATTTGCATGCTTCCTGGGGCCCTAAACACAAGATTTATGGAATGGTTAAAAGTGCATGAAAATGGCTAATTTACTCACTCTGAGTTCTCAAAAAGGGTTTCTTCACCCCGGGAAGTTAATTAAATACCATTTGGAGGCATTTAATGTTCGAGCAAAAACGGCTGATTTTCGACAAAAGAGATAACACCCCCCCATTACGTCATGCTTCAGAAATGTGGAAAATGGTCCGTTTTCAAATGTTTTCTTTTTGAACGTCAGTTCACATTTGTAGGTGGATCATCAGTGTTAGAGCTAAAATTAGCATGTTTAAAGTGATTTTCATGCTTCCAGGGGCCCTAAACACAAGATTTATGGAATGGTTAAAAGTGCATGAAAATGGCCAATTTACTCACTCTGAGTTCTCAAAAAGGGTTTCTTCACCCCGGGAAGTTAATTAAATACCATTTGGAGGCATTTAATGTTCGAGCAAAAACGGCTGATTTTCGACAAAAGAGATAACACCCCCCCATTACGTCATGCTTCAGAAATGTGGAAAATGGTCCGTTTTCAAATGTTTTATTTTTGAACGTCAGTGCACATTTGTAGGTGGATCATCAGTGTTAGAGCTAAAATTAGCATGTTTAAAGTGATTTTCATGCTTCCAGGGGCTCAGGAAGTGAATTAAATACTATTTGGAGGCATTTAATGTTCAATCAAAAACAGCTGATTTTTGACAAAAGAGATAACACCCCCCCATTACGTCATGCTTCAGAAATGTGGAAAATGGTCCGTTTTCAAATGTTTTCTTTTTGAACGTCAGTTCACATTTGTAGGTGGATCATCAGTGTTAGAGCTAAAATTAGCATGTTTAAAGTGATTTTCATGCTTCCAGGGGCCCTAAACACAGGATTTATGGAATGGTTAAAAGTGCATGAAAATGGCCAATTTACTCACTCTGAGTTCTCAAAAAGGGTTTCTTCACCCCGGGAAGTTAATTAAATACCATTTGGAGGCATTTAATGTTCGAGCAAAAACGGCTGATTTTCGACAAAAGAGATAACACCCCCCCATTACGTCATGCTTCAGAAATGTGGAAAATGGTCCGTTTTCAAATGTTTTATTTTTGAACGTCAGTTCACATTTGTAGGTGGATCATCAGTGTTAGAGCTAAAATTAGCATGTTTAAAGTGATTTTCATGCTTCTAGGGGCCCTAAACACAAGATTTATGGAATGGTTAAAAGTGCATGAAAATGGCCAATTTACTCACTCTGAGTTCTCAAAAAGGGTTTCTTCACCCTGGGAAGTTAATTAAATACCATTTGGAGGCATTTAATGTTCGAGCAAAAACGGCTGATTTTCGACAAAAGAGATAACACCCCCCCATTACGTCATGCTTGAGAAATGTGGAAAATGGTCCGTTTTCAAATGTTTTCTTTTTGAACGTCAGTTCACATTTGTAGGTGGATCATCAGTGTTAGAGCTAAAATTAGCATGTTTAAAGTGATTTTCATGCTTCCAGGGGCCCTAAACACAAGATTTATGGAATGGTTAAAAGTGCATGAAAATGGCCAATTTACTCACTCTGAGTTCTCAAAAAGGGTTTCTTCACCCCGGGAAGTTAATTAAATACCATTTGGAGGCATTTAATGTTCGAGCAAAAACGGCTGATTTTCGACAAAAGAGATAACACCCCCCCATTACGTCATGCTTCAGAAATGTGGAAAATGGTCCGTTTTCAAATGTTTTATTTTTGAACGTCAGTTCACATTTGTAGGTGGATCATCAGTGTTAGAGCTAAAATTAGCATGTTTAAAGTGATTTTCATGCTTCCAGGGGCTCAGGAAGTGAATTAAATACTATTTGGAGGCATTTAATGTTCAATCAAAAACAGCTGATTTTTGACAAAAGAGATAACACCCCCCCCATTACGTCATGCTTCAGATATGTGGAAAATGGTCCGTTTTCAAATGTTTTCTTTTTGAACGTCAGTTCACATTTGTAGGTGGATCATCAGTGTTAGAGCTAAAATTAGCATGTTTAAAGTGATTTTCATGCTTCCAGGGGCCCTAAACACAGGATTTATGGAATGGTTAAAAGTGCATGAAAATGGCCAATTTACTCACTCTGAGTTCTCAAAAAGGGTTTCTTCACCCCGGGAAGTTAATTAAATACCATTTGGAGGCATTTAATGTTCGAGCAAAAACGGCTGATTTTCGACAAAAGAGATAACACCCCCCCATTACGTCATGCTTCAGAAATGTGGAAAATGGTCCGTTTTCAAATGTTTTATTTTTGAACGTCAGTTCACATTTGTAGGTGGATCATCAGTGTTAGAGCTAAAATTAGCATGTGTAAAGTGATTTTCATGCTTCCAGGGTCTCGGGAAGTGAATTAAATACTATTTGGAGGCATTTAATGTTCAAGCAAAAACGGCTGATTTTCGACAAAAGAGATAACACCCCCCATTACGTCATGCTTCAAAAATGTGGAAAATGGTCCGTTTTCAAATGGTTTATTTTTGAACGTCAGTTCACATTTGTAGGTGGATCATCAGTGTTAGAGCTAAAATTAGCATGTTTAAAGTGGTTTTCATGCTTCCAGGGGCCCTAAACACAAGATTTATGGAATAGTTAAAAGTGCATGAAAATGGCCAATTTACTCACTCTGAGTTCTCAAAAAGGGTTTCTTCACCCAGGGAAGTTAATTAAATACCATTTGGAGGCATTTAATGTTCGAGCAAAAACAGCTGATTTTCGACAAAAGAGATAACACCCCCCCATTACGTCATGCTTCAGAAATGTGGAAAATGGTCGTTTTCAAATGTTTTATTTTTGAACGTCAGTTCACATTTGTAGGTGGATCATCAGTGTTAGAGCTAAAATTAGCATGTTTAAAGTGATTTCATGCTTCCAGGGGCTCGGGAAGTGAATTAAATACTATTTAGAGGCATTTAATTTTCAATCAAAAACAGCTGATTTTTGACAAAAGAGATAACACCCCCCCCATTACGTCATGCTTCAGAAATGTGGAAAATGGTCCGTTTTCAAATGTTTTATTTTTGAACGTCAGTTCACATTTGTAGGTGGATCATCAGTGTTAGAACTAAAATTAGCATGTTTAAAGTGATTTTCATGCTTCTAGGGGCCCTAAACCCAAGATTTATGGAATGGTAAAAGTGCATGAAAATGGCCAATTTACTCACTCTGAGTTCTCAAAAAGGGTTTCTTCACCCCGGGAAGTTAATTAAATACCATTTGGAGGCATTTAATGTTCGAGCAAAAACGGCTGATTTTCGACAAAAGAGATAACACCCCCCCATTACGTCATGCTTCAGAAATGTGGAAAATGGTCCGTTTTCAAATGTTTTATTTTTGAACGTCAGTTTACATTTGTAGGTGGATCATCAGTGTTAGAGCTAAAATTAGCATGTTTAAAGTGATTTTCATGCTTCCAGGGGCTCGGGAAGTGAATTAAATACTATTTGGAGGCATTTAATGTTCAATCAAAAACAGCTGATTTTTGACAAAAGAGATAACACCCCCCCATTACGTCATGCTTCAGAAATGTGGAAAATGGTCCGTTTTCAAATGTTTTCTTTTTGAACGTCAGTTCACATTTGTAGGTGGATCATCAGTGTTAGAGCTAAAATTAGCATGTTTAAAGTGATTTTCATGCTTCCTGGGACCCTAAACACAATATTTATGGAATGGTTAAAAGTGCATGAAAATGGCTAATTTACTCACTCTGAGTTCTCAAAAAGGGTTTCTTCACCCCGGGAAGTTAATTAAATACCATTTGGAGGCATTTAATGTTCGAGCAAAAACGGCTGATTTTCGACAAAAGAGATAACACCCCCCCATTACGTCATGCTTCAGAAATGTGGAAAATGGTCCGTTTTCAAATGTTTTATTTTTGAACGTCATTTCACATTTGTAGGTGGATCATCAGTGTTAGAGCTAAAATTAGCATGTTTAAAGTGATGTTCATGCTTCCAGGGGCTCGGGAAGTTAATTAAATACTATTTGGAGGCATTTAATGTTCAAGCAAAAAAAGGCTGATTTTCGACAAAAGAGATAACACCCCCCCCATTACGTCATGCTTCAGAAATGTGGAAAATGGTTCGTTTTCAAATGTTTTATTTTTGAACGTCAGTTCACATTTGTAGGTGGATCATCAGTGTTAGAGCTAAAATTAGCATGTTTAAAGTGATTTTCATGCTTCCAGGGGCCCTAAACACAAGATTTATGGAATGGTTAAAAGTGCATGAAAATGGCCAATTTACTCACTCTGAGTTCTCAAAAAGGGTTTCTTCACCCTGGGAAGTTAATTAAATACGATTTGGAGGCATTTAATGTTCGAGCAAAAACGGCTGATTTTCGACAAAAGAGATAACACCCCCCCATTACGTCATGCTTCAGAAATGTGGAAAATGGTCCGTTTTCAAATGTTTTATTTTTGAACGTCAGTTCACATTTGTAGGTGGATCATCAGTGTTAGAGCTAAAATTAGCATGTTTAAAGTGATTTTCATGCTTCCAGGGGCTCAGGAAGTGAATTAAATACTATTTGGAGGCATTTAATGTTCAATCAAAAACAGCTGATTTTTGACAAAAGAGATAACACCCCCCCATTACGTCATGCTTCAGAAATGTGGAAAATGGTCCGTTTTCAAATGTTTTCTTTTTGAACGTCAGTTCACATTTGTAGGTGGATCATCAGTGTTAGAGCTAAAATTAGCATGTTTAAAGTGATTTTCATGCTTCCAGGGGCCCTAAACACAGGATTTATGGAATGGTTAAAAGTGCATGAAAATGGCCAATTTACTCACTCTGAGTTCTCAAAAAGGGTTTCTTCACCCCGGGAAGTTAATTAAATACCATTTGGAGGCATTTAATGTTCGAGCAAAAACGGCTGATTTTCGACAAAAGAGATAACACCCCCCCATTACGTCATGCTTCAGAAATGTGGAAAATGGTCCGTTTTCAAATGTTTTATTTTTGAACGTCAGTTCACATTTGTAGGTGGATCATCAGTGTTAGAGCTAAAATTAGCATGTTTAAAGTGGTTTTCATGCTTCCAGGGGCCCTAAATACAAGATTTATTGAATAGTTAAAAGTGCTTGAAAATGGCCAATTTACTCACTCTGAGTTCTCAAAAAGGGTTTCTTCACCCAGGGAAGTTAATTAAATACCATTTGGAGGCATTTAATGTTCGAGCAAAAACAGCTGATTTTCGACAAAAGAGATAACACCCCCCCATTACGTCATGCTTCAGAAATGTGGAAAATGGTCCGTTTTCAAATGTTTTATTTTTGAACGTCAGTTCACATTTGTAGGTGGATCATCAGTGTTAGAGCTAAAATTAGCATGTTTAAAGTGATTTTCATGCTTCCAGGGGCTCGGGAAGTGAATTAAATACTATTTGGAGGCATTTAATTTTCAATCAAAAACAGCTGATTTTTGACAAAAGAGATAACACCCCCCAATTACGTCATGCTTCAGAAATGTGGAAAATGGTCCGTTTTCAAATGTTTTATATTTGAACGTCAGTGCACATTTGTAGGTGGATCATCAGTGTTAGAGCTAAAATTAGCATGTTTAAAGTGATTTTCATGCTTCCAGGGGCTCAGGAAGTGAATTAAATACTATTTGGAGGCATTTAATGTTCAATCAAAAACAGCTGATTTTTGACAAAAGAGATAACACCCCCCCATTACGTCATGCTTCAGAAATGTGGAAAATGGTCCGTTTTCAAATGTTTTCTTTTTGAACGTCAGTTCACATTTGTAGGTGGATCATCAGTGTTAGAGCTAAAATTAGCATGTTTAAAGTGAATTTCATGCTTCCAGGGGCCCTAAACACAGGATTTATGGAATGGTTAAAAGTGCATGAAAATGGCCAATTTACTCACTCTGAGTTCTCAAAAAGGGTTTCTTCACCCCGGGAAGTTAATTAAATACCATTTGGAGGCATTTAATGTTCGAGCAAAAACGGCTGATTTTCGACAAAAGAGATAACACCCCCCCATTACGTCATGCTTCAGAAATGTGGAAAATGGTCCGTTTTCAAATGTTTTATTTTTGAACGTCAGTTCACATTTGTAGGTGGATCATCAGTGTTAGAGCTAAAATTAGCATGTTTAAAGTGATTTTCATGCTTCTAGGGGCCCTAAACACAAGATTTATGGAATGGTTAAAAGTGCATGAAAATGGCCAATTTACTCACTCTGAGTTCTCAAAAAGGGTTTCTTCACCCTGGGAAGTTAATTAAATACCATTTGGAGGCATTTAATGTTCGAGCAAAAACGGCTGATTTTCGACAAAAGAGATAACACCCCCCCATTACGTCATGCTTGAGAAATGTGGAAAATGTTCCGTTTTCAAATGTTTTCTTTTTGAACGTCAGTTCACATTTGTAGGTGGATCATCAGTGTTAGAGCTAAAATTAGCATGTTTAAAGTGATGTTCATGCTTCCTGGGGCCCTAAACACAAGATTTATGGAATGGTTAAAAGTGCATGAAAATGGCTAATTTACTCACTCTGAGTTCTCAAAAAGGGTTTCTTCACCCCGGGAAGTTAATTAAATACCATTTGGAGGCATTTAATGTTCGAGCAAAAACGGCTGATTTTCGACAAAAGAGATAACACCCCCCCATTACGTCATGCTTCAGAAATGTGGAAAATGGTCCGTTTTCAAATGTTTTCTTTTTGAACGTCAGTTCACATTTGTAGGTGGATCATCAGTGTTAGAGCTAAAATTAGCATGTTTAAAGTGATTTTCATGCTTCCAGGGGCCCTAAACACAAGATTTATGGAATGGTTAAAAGTGCATGAAAATGGCCAATTTACTCACTCTGAGTTCTCAAAAAGGGTTTCTTCACCCCGGGAAGTTAATTAAATACCATTTGGAGGCATTTAATGTTCGAGCAAAAACGGCTGATTTTCGACAAAAGAGATAACACCCCCCCATTACGTCATGCTTCAGAAATGTGGAAAATGGTCCGTTTTCAAATGTTTTATTTTTGAACGTCAGTGCACATTTGTAGGTGGATCATCAGTGTTAGAGCTAAAATTAGCATGTTTAAAGTGATTTTCATGCTTCCAGGGGCTCAGGAAGTGAATTAAATACTATTTGGAGGCATTTAATGTTCAATCAAAAACAGCTGATTTTTGACAAAAGAGATAACACCCCCCCATTACGTCATGCTTCAGAAATGTGGAAAATGGTCCGTTTTCAAATGTTTTCTTTTTGAACGTCAGTTCACATTTGTAGGTGGATCATCAGTGTTAGAGCTAAAATTAGCATGTTTAAAGTGATTTTCATGCTTCCAGGGGCCCTAAACACAGGATTTATGGAATGGTTAAAAGTGCATGAAAATGGCCAATTTACTCACTCTGAGTTCTCAAAAAGGGTTTCTTCACCCCGGGAAGTTAATTAAATACCATTTGGAGGCATTTAATGTTCGAGCAAAAACGGCTGATTTTCGACAAAAGAGATAACACCCCCCCATTACGTCATGCTTCAGAAATGTGGAAAATGGTCCGTTTTCAAATGTTTTATTTTTGAACGTCAGTTCACATTTGTAGGTGGATCATCAGTGTTAGAGCTAAAATTAGCATGTTTAAAGTGATTTTCATGCTTCCAGGGGCCCTAAACACAGGATTTATGGAATGGTTAAAAGTGCATGAAAATGGCCAATTTACTCACTCTGAGTTCTCAAAAAGGGTTTCTTCACCCCGGGAAGTTAATTAAATACCATTTGGAGGCATTTAATGTTCGAGCAAAAACGGCTGATTTTCGACAAAAGAGATAACACCCCCCCATTACGTCATGCTTCAGAAATGTGGAAAATGGTCCGTTTTCAAATGTTTTATTTTTGAACGTCAGTTCACATTTGTAGGTGGATCATCAGTGTTAGAGCTAAAATTAGCATGTGTAAAGTGATTTTCATGCTTCCAGGGTCTCGGGAAGTGAATTAAATACTATTTGGAGGCATTTAATGTTCAAGCAAAAACGGCTGATTTTCGACAAAAGAGATAACACCCCCCATTACGTCATGCTTCAAAAATGTGGAAAATGGTCCGTTTTCAAATGGTTTATTTTTGAACGTCAGTTCACATTTGTAGGTGGATCATCAGTGTTAGAGCTAAAATTAGCATGTTTAAAGTGGTTTTCATGCTTCCAGGTGCCCTAAACACAAGATTTATGGAATAGTTAAAAGTGCATGAAAATGGCCAATTTACTCACTCTGAGTTCTCAAAAAGGGTTTCTTCACCCAGGGAAGTTAATTAAATACCATTTGGAGGCATTTAATGTTCGAGCAAAAACAGCTGATTTTCGACAAAAGAGATAACACCCCCCCATTACGTCATGCTTCAGAAATGTGGAAAATGGTCGTTTTCAAATGTTTTATTTTTGAACGTCAGTTCACATTTGTAGGTGGATCATCAGTGTTAGAGCTAAAATTAGCATGTTTAAAGTGATTTCATGCTTCCAGGGGCTCGGGAAGTGAATTAAATACTATTTAGAGGCATTTAATTTTCAATCAAAAACAGCTGATTTTTGACAAAAGAGATAACACCCCCCCCATTACGTCATGCTTCAGAAATGTGGAAAATGGTCCGTTTTCAAATGTTTTATTTTTGAACGTCAGTTCACATTTGTAGGTGGATCATCAGTGTTAGAACTAAAATTAGCATGTTTAAAGTGATTTTCATGCTTCTAGGGGCCCTAAACCCAAGATTTATGGAATGGTTAAAAGTGCATGAAAATGGCCAATTTACTCACTCTGAGTTCTCAAAAAGGGTTTCTTCACCCCGGGAAGTTAATTAAATACCATTTGGAGGCATTTAATGTTCGAGCAAAAACGGCTGATTTTCGACAAAAGAGATAACACCCCCCCATTACGTCATGCTTCAGAAATGTGGAAAATGGTCCGTTTTCAAATGTTTTATTTTTGAACGTCAGTTTACATTTGTAGGTGGATCATCAGTGTTAGAGCTAAAATTAGCATGTTTAAAGTGATTTTCATGCTTCCAGGGGCTCGGGAAGTGAATTAAATACTATTTGGAGGCATTTAATGTTCAATCAAAAACAGCTGATTTTTGACAAAAGAGATAACACCCCCCCATTACGTCATGCTTCAGAAATGTGGAAAATGGTCCGTTTTCAAATGTTTTCTTTTTGAACGTCAGTTCACATTTGTAGGTGGATCATCAGTGTTTGAGCTAAAATTAGCATGTTTAAAGTGATTTTCATGCTTCTAGGGGCCCTAAACACAAGATTTATGGAATGGTTAAAAGTGCATAAAAATGGCCAATTTACTCACTCTGAGTTCTCAAAAAGGGTTTCTTCACCCTGGGAAGTTAATTAAATACCATTTGGAGGCATTTAATGTTCGAGCAAAAACGGCTGATTTTCGACAAAAGAGATAACACCCCCCCATTACGTCATGCTTGAGAAA
The DNA here is from genome assembly GCF_964263255.1 of Lissotriton vulgaris. Lineage (NCBI taxonomy): Eukaryota > Metazoa > Chordata > Amphibia > Caudata > Salamandridae > Lissotriton > Lissotriton vulgaris. The sequence continues at coordinate 779,402 of NW_028243998.1, forward strand.
TGTGGAAAATGGTCCAATTTCAAAAGTTTTCTTTTTGAACGTCAGTTCACATTTGTAGGTGGATCATCAGTGTTAGAGCTAAAATTAGCATGTTTAAAGTGATTTTCATGCTTCCTGGGACCCTAAACACAATATTTATGGAATGGTTAAAAGTGCATGAAAATGGCTAATTTACTCACTCTGAGTTCTCAAAAAGGGTTTCTTCACCCCGGGAAGTTAATTAAATACCATTTGGAGGCATTTAATGTTCGAGCAAAAACGGCTGATTTTCGACAAAAGAGATAACACCCCCCCATTACGTCATGCTTCAGAAATGTGGAAAATGGTCCGTTTTCAAATGTTTTATTTTTGAACGTCATTTCACATTTGTAGGTGGATCATCAGTGTTAGAGCTAAAATTAGCATGTTTAAAGTGATGTTCATGCTTCCAGGGGCTCGGGAAGTTAATTAAATACTATTTGGAGGCATTTAATGTTCAAGCAAAAAAAGGCTGATTTTCGACAAAAGAGATAACACCCCCCCCCATTACGTCATGCTTCAGAAATGTGGAAAATGGTTCGTTTTCAAATGTTTTATTTTTGAACGTCAGTTCACATTTGTAGGTGGATCATCAGTGTTAGAGCTAAAATTAGCATGTTTAAAGTGATTTTCATGCTTCCAGGGGCCCTAAACACAAGATTTATGGAATGGTTAAAAGTGCATGAAAATGGCCAATTTACTCACTCTGAGTTCTCAAAAAGGGTTTCTTCACCCTGGGAAGTTAATTAAATACGATTTGGAGGCATTTAATGTTCGAGCAAAAACGGCTGATTTTCGACAAAAGAGATAACACCCCCCCATTACGTCATGCTTCAGAAATGTGGAAAATGGTCCGTTTTCAAATGTTTTATTTTTGAACGTCAGTTCACATTTGTAGGTGGATCATCAGTGTTAGAGCTAAAATTAGCATGTTTAAAGTGATTTTCATGCTTCCAGGGGCTCAGGAAGTGAATTAAATACTATTTGGAGGCATTTAATGTTCAATCAAAAACAGCTGATTTTTGACAAAAGAGATAACACCCCCCCATTACGTCATGCTTCAGAAATGTGGAAAATGGTCCGTTTTCAAATGTTTTCTTTTTGAACGTCAGTTCACATTTGTAGGTGGATCATCAGTGTTAGAGCTAAAATTAGCATGTTTAAAGTGATTTTCATGCTTCCAGGGGCCCTAAACACAGGATTTATGGAATGGTTAAAAGTGCATGAAAATGGCCAATTTACTCACTCTGAGTTCTCAAAAAGGGTTTCTTCACCCCGGGAAGTTAATTAAATACCATTTGGAGGCATTTAATGTTCGAGCAAAAACGGCTGATTTTCGACAAAAGAGATAACACCCCCCCATTACGTCATGCTTCAGAAATGTGGAAAATGGTCCGTTTTCAAATGTTTTATTTTTGAACGTCAGTTCACATTTGTAGGTGGATCATCAGTGTTAGAGCTAAAATTAGCATGTTTAAAGTGGTTTTCATGCTTCCAGGGGCCCTAAATACAAGATTTATTGAATAGTTAAAAGTGCTTGAAAATGGCCAATTTACTCACTCTGAGTTCTCAAAAAGGGTTTCTTCACCCAGGGAAGTTAATTAAATACCATTTGGAGGCATTTAATGTTCGAGCAAAAACAGCTGATTTTCGACAAAAGAGATAACACCCCCCCATTACGTCATGCTTCAGAAATGTGGAAAATGGTCCGTTTTCAAATGTTTTATTTTTGAACGTCAGTTCACATTTGTAGGTGGATCATCAGTGTTAGAGCTAAAATTAGCATGTTTAAAGTGATTTTCATGCTTCCAGGGGCTCGGGAAGTGAATTAAATACTATTTGGAGGCATTTAATTTTCAATCAAAAACAGCTGATTTTTGACAAAAGAGATAACACCCCCCAATTACGTCATGCTTCAGAAATGTGGAAAATGGTCCGTTTTCAAATGTTTTATATTTGAACGTCAGTGCACATTTGTAGGTGGATCATCAGTGTTAGAGCTAAAATTAGCATGTTTAAAGTGATTTTCATGCTTCCAGGGGCTCAGGAAGTGAATTAAATACTATTTGGAGGCATTTAATGTTCAATCAAAAACAGCTGATTTTTGACAAAAGAGATAACACCCCCCCATTACGTCATGCTTCAGAAATGTGGAAAATGGTCCGTTTTCAAATGTTTTCTTTTTGAACGTCAGTTCACATTTGTAGGTGGATCATCAGTGTTAGAGCTAAAATTAGCATGTTTAAAGTGATTTTCATGCTTCCAGGGGCCCTAAACACAGGATTTATGGAATGGTTAAAAGTGCATGAAAATGGCCAATTTACTCACTCTGAGTTCTCAAAAAGGGTTTCTTCACCCCGGGAAGTTAATTAAATACCATTTGGAGGCATTTAATGTTCGAGCAAAAACGGCTGATTTTCGACAAAAGAGATAACACCCCCCCATTACGTCATGCTTCAGAAATGTGGAAAATGGTCCGTTTTCAAATGTTTTATTTTTGAACGTCAGTTCACATTTGTAGGTGGATCATCAGTGTTAGAGCTAAAATTAGCATGTTTAAAGTGATTTTCATGCTTCTAGGGGCCCTAAACACAAGATTTATGGAATGGTTAAAAGTGCATGAAAATGGCTAATTTACTCACTCTGAGTTCTCAAAAAGGGTTTCTTCACCCCGGGAAGTTAATTAAATACCATTTGGAGGCATTTAATGTTCGAGCAAAAACGGCTGATTTTCGACAAAAGAGATAACACCCCCCCATTACGTCATGCTTCAGAAATGTGGAAAATGGTCCGTTTTCAAATGTTTTATTTTTGAACGTCAGTTCACATTTGTAGGTGGATCATCAGTGTTAGAGCTAAAATTAGCATGTTTAAAGTGATTTTCATGCTTCCAGGGGCCCTAAACACAAGATTTATGGAATGGTTAAAAGTGCATGAAAATGGCCAATTTACTCACTCTGAGTTCTCAAAAAGGGTTTCTTCACCCCGGGAAGTTAATTAAATACCATTTGGAGGCATTTAATGTTCGAGCAAAAACGGCTGATTTTCGACAAAAGAGATAACACCCCCCCATTACGTCATGCTTCAGAAATGTGGAAAATGGTCCGTTTTCAAATGTTTTATTTTTGAACGTCAGTTCACATTTGTAGGTGCATCATCAGTGTTAGAGCTAAAAATCGCATGTTTAAAGTGATTTTCATGCTTCCAGGGGCTCGGGAAGTGAATTAAATACTATTTGGAGGCATTTAATGTTCAATCAAAAACAGCTGATTTTCGACAAAAGAGATAACACCCCCCCATTACGTCATGCTTCAAAAATGTGGAAAATGGTCCGTTTTCAAATGTTTTATTTTTGAACGTCAGTTTACATTTGTAGGTGGATCATCAGTGTTAGAGCTAAAATTAGCATGTTTAAAGTGGTTTTCATGCTTCCAGGGGCCCTAAACACAAGATTTATGGAATGGTTAAAAGTGCATGAAAATGGCCAATTTACTCACTCTGAGTTCTCAAAAAGGGTTTCTTCACCCAGGGAAGTTAATTAAATACCATTTGGAGGCATTTAATGTTCGAGCAAAAACAGCTGATTTTCGACAAAAGAGATAACACCCCCCCCCATTACGTCATGCTTCAGAAATGTGGAAAATGGACCGTTTTCAAATGTTTTCTTTTTGAACGTCAGTTCACATTTGTAGGTGGATCATCAGTGTTAGAGCTAAAAATAGCATGTTTGAAGTGATTTTCATGCTTCCTGGGGCCCTAAACACAAGATTTATGGAATGGTTAAAAGTGCATGAAAATGGCCAATTTACTCACTCTGAGTTCTCAAAAAGGGTTTCTTCACCCCGGGAAGTTAATTAAATACCATTTGGAGGCATTTAATGTTCGAGCAAAAACGGCTGATTTTCGACAAAAGAGATAACACCCCCCCATTACGTCATGCTTCAGAAATGTGGAAAATGGTCCGTTTTCAAATGTTTTATTTTTGAACGTCAGTTCACATTTGTAGGTGGATCATCAGTGTTAGAGCTAAAATTAGAATGTTTAAAGTGATGTTCATGCTTCCAGGGACTCGGGAAGTGAATTAAATACTATTTGGAGGCATTCAATGTTCAAGCAAAAACGGCTGATTTTCGACAAAAGAGATAACACCCCCCCATTACGTCATGCTTCAGAAATGTGGAAAATGGTTCGTTTTCAAATGTTTTATTTTTGAACGTCAGTTCACATTTGTAGGTGGATCATCAGTGTTAGAGCTAAAATTAGCATGTTTAAAGTGATTTTCATGCTTCCAGGGGCCCTAAACACAAGATTTATGGAATGGTTAAAAGTGCATGAAAATGGCCAATTTACTCACTCTGAGTTCTCAAAAAGGGTTTCTTCACCCCGGGAAGTTAATTAAATACCATTTGGAGGCATTTAATGTTCGAGCAAAAACGGCTGATTTTCGACAAAAGAGATAACACCCCCCCATTACGCCATGCTTCAGAAATGTGGAAAATGGTCCGTTTTCAAATGTTTTATTTTTGAACGTCAGTTTACATTTGTAGGTGGATCATCAGTGTTAGAGCTAAAATTAGCATGTTTAAAGTGATTTTCATGCTTCCAGGGGCTCGGGAAGTGAATTAAATACTATTTGGAGGCATTTAATGTTCAATCAAAAGCAGCTGATTTTTTACAAAAGAGATAACACCCCCCCATTACGTCATGCTTCAGAAATGTGGAAAATGGTCCGTTTTCAAATGTTTTCTTTTTGAACGTCAGTTCACATTTGTAGGTGGATCATCAGTGTTAGAGCTAAAATTAGCATGTTTAAAGTGATTTTCATGCTACCAGGGGCTCGGGAAGTGAATAAAATACTATTTGGAGGCATTTAATGTTCAATCAAAAACAGCTGATTTTTGACAAAAGAGATAACACCCCCCCCCATTACGTCATGCTTCAGAAATGTGGAAAATAGTCCGTTTTCAAATGTTTTCTTTTTGAACGTCAGTTCACATTTGTAGGTGGATCATCAGTGTTAGAGCTAAAATTAGCATGTTTAAAGTGATTTTCATGCTTCCAGGGGCCCTAAACACAGGATTTATGGAATGGTTAAAAGTGCATGAAAATGGCCAATTTACTCACTCTGAGTTCTCAAAAAGGGTTTCTTCACCCCGGGAAGTTAATTAAATACCATTTGGAGGCATTTAATGTTCGAGCAAAAACGGCTGATTTTCGACAAAAGAGATAACACCCCCCCATTACGTCATGCTTCAGAAATGTGGAAAATGGTCCGTTTTCAAATGTTTTATTTCTGAACGTCAGTTCACATTTGTAGGTGGATCATCAGTGTTAGAGCTAAAATTAGCATGTTTAAAGTGATTTTCATGCTTCCAGGGTCTCGGGAAGTGAATTAAATACTATTTGGAGGCATTTAATGTTCAAGCAAAAACGGCTGATTTTCGACAAAAGAGATAACACCCCCCCATTACGTCATGCTTCAAAAATGTGGAAAATGGTCCGTTTTCAAATGTTTTATTTTTGAACGTCAGTTCACATTTGTAGGTGGATCATCAGTGTTAGAGCTAAAATTAGCATGTTTAAAGTGGTTTTCATGCTTCCAGGGGCCCTAAACACAAGATTTATGGAATGGTTAAAAGTGCATGAAAATGGCCAATTTACTCACTCTGAGTTCTCAAAAAGGGTTTCTTCACCCTGGGAAGTTAATTAAATACCATTTGGAGGCATTTAATGTTCGAGCAAAAACGGCTGATTTTCGACAAAAGAGATAACACCCCCCCATTACGTCATGCTTCAGAAATGTGGAAAATGGTCCGTTTTCAAATGTTTTATTTTTGAACGTCAGTTCACATTTGTAGGTGGATCATCAGTGTTAGAGCTAAAATTAGCATGTTTAAAGTGATTTTCATGCTTCCAGGGGCTCGGGAAGTGAATTAAATACTATTTGGAGGCATTTAATGTTCAATCAAAAACAGCTGATTTTTGACAAAAGAGATAACACCCCCCCATTACGTCATGCTTCAGAAATGTGGAAAATGGTCTGTTTTCAAATGTTTTCTTTTTGAACGTCAGTTCACATTTGTAGGTGGATCATCAGTGTTAGAGCTAAAATTAGCATGTTTAAAGTGATTTTCATGCTTCCAGGGGCCCTAAACACAAGATTTATGGAATGGTTAAAAGTGCATGAAAATGGCCAATTTACTCACTCTGAGTTCTCAAAAAGGGTTTCTTCACCCCGGGAAGTTAATTAAATACCATTTGGAGGCATTTAATGTTCGAGCAAAAACGGCTGATTTTCGACAAAAGAGATAACACCCCCCCATTACGTCATGCTTCAGAAATGTGGAAAATGGTCCGTTTTCAAATGTTTTATTTTTGAACGTCAGTTCACATTTGTAGGTGGATCATCAGTGTTAGAGCTAAAATTAGCATGTTTAAAGTGATTTTCATGCTTCCAGGGGCTCAGGAAGTGAATTAAATACTATTTGGAGGCATTTAATGTTCAATCAAAAACAGCTGATTTTTGACAAAAGAGATAACACCCCCCCATTACGTCATGCTTCAGAAATGTGGACAATGGTCCGTTTTCAAATGTTTTATTTTTGAACGTCAGTTCACATTTGTAGGTGGATCATCAGTGTTAGAGCTAAAATTAGCATGTTTAAAGTGATTTTCATGCTTCCAGGGGCCCTAAACACAGGATTTATGGAATGGTTAAAAGTGCATGAAAATGGCCAATTTACTCACTCTGAGTTCTCAAAAAGGGTTTCTTCACCCTGGGAAGTTAATTAAATACGATTTGGAGGCATTTAATGTTCGAGCAAAAACGGCTGATTTTCGACAAAAGAGATAACACCCCCCATTACGTCATGCTTCAGAAATGTGGAAAATGGTCTGTTTTCAAATGTTTTATTTTTGAACGTCAGTTCACATTTGTAGGTGGATCATCAGTGTTAGAGCTAAAATTAGCATGTTTAAAGTGATTTTCATGCTTCCAGGGGCTCAGGAAGTGAATTAAATACTATTTGGAGGCATTTAATGTTCAATCAAAAACAGCTGATTTTTGACAAAAGAGATAACACCCCCCCATTACGTCATGCTTCAGAAATGTGGAAAATGGTCCGTTTTCAAATGTTTTATTTTTGAACGTCAGTTCACATTTGTAGGTGGATCATCAGTGTTAGAGCTAAAATTAGCATGTTTAAAGTGATGTTCATGCTTCCAGGGGCTCAGGAAGTGAATTAAATACTATTTGGAGGCATTTAATGTTCAATCAAAAACAGCTGATTTTTGACAAAAGAGATAACACCCCCCCATTACGTCATGCTTCAGAAATGTGGACAATGGTCCGTTTTCAAATGTTTTATTTTTGAACGTCAGTTCACATTTGTAGGTGGATCATCAGTGTTAGAGCTAAAATTAGCATGTTTAAAGTGATTTTCATGCTACCAGGGGCTCGGGAAGTGAATTAAATACTATTTGGAGGCATTTAATGTTCAATCAAAAACAGCTGATTTTTGACAAAAGAGATAACACCCCCCCATTACGTCATGCTTCAGAAATGTGGAAAATGGTCCGTTTTCAAATGTTTTCTATTTGAACGTCAGTTCACATTTGTAGGTGGATCATCAGTGTTAGAGCTAAAATTAGCATGTTTAAAGTGATTTTCATGCTTCCAGAGCCCTAAACACAGGATTTATGGAATGGTTAAAAGTGCATGAAAATGGCCAATTTACTCACTCTGAGTTCTCAAAAAGGGTTTCTTCACCCTGGGAAGTTAATTAAATACCATTTGGAGGCATTTAATGTTCGAGCAAAAACGGCTGATTTTCGACAAAAGAGATAACACCCCCCCATTACGTCATGCTTCAGAAATGTGGAAAATGGTCCGTTTTCAAATGTTTTATTTTTGAACGTCAGTTCACATTTGTAGGTGGATCATCAGTGTTAGAGCTAAAATTAGCATGTTTAAAGTGATTTTCATGCTTCCAGGGGCTCGGGAAGTGAATTAAATACTATTTGGAGGCATTTAATGTTCAATCAAAAACAGCTGATTTTTGACAAAAGAGATAACACCCCCCCCCATTACGTCATGCTTCAGAAATGTGGAAAATGGTCTGTTTTCAAATGTTTTCTTTTTGAACGTCAGTTCACATTTGTAGGTGGATCATCAGTGTTAGAGCTAAAATTAGCATGTTTAAAGTGATTTTCATGCTTCCAGGGGCCCTAAACACAAGATTTATGGAATGGTTAAAAGTGCATGAAAATGGCCAATTTACTCACTCTGAGTTCTCAAAAAGGGTTTCTTCACCCCGGGAAGTTAATTAAATACCATTTGGAGGCATTTAATGTTCGAGCAAAAACGGCTGATTTTCGACAAAAGAGATAACACCCCCCCATTACGTCATGCTTCAGAAATGTGGAAAATGGTCCGTTTTCAAATGTTTTATTTTTGAACGTCAGTTCACATTTGTAGGTGGATCATCAGTGTTAGAGCTAAAATTAGCATGTTTAAAGTGATTTTCATGCTTCCAGGGGCTCAGGAAGTGAATTAAATACTATTTGGAGGCATTCAATGTTCAATCAAAAACAGCTGATTTTTGACAAAAGAGATAACACCCCCCCATTACGTCATGCTTCAGAAATGTGGACAATGGTCCGTTTTCAAATGTTTTATTTTTGAACGTCAGTTCACATTTGTAGGTGGATCATCAGTGTTAGAGCTAAAATTAGCATGTTTAAAGTGATTTTCATGCTTCCAGGGGCCCTAAACACAGGATTTATGGAATGGTTAAAAGTGCATGAAAATGGCCAATTTACTCACTCTGAGTTCTCAAAAAGGGTTTCTTCACCCCGGGAAGTTAATTAAATACCATTTGGAGGCATTTAATGTTCGAGCAAAAACGGCTGATTTTCGACAAAAGAGATGACACCCCCCCCATTACGTCATGCTTCAGAAATGTGGAAAATGGTCAGTTTTCAAATGTTTTATTTTTGAACGTCAGTTCACATTTGTAGGTGGATCATCAGTGTTAGAGCTAAAATTAGCATGTTTAAAGTGATTTTCATGCTTCCAGGGTCTCGGGAAGTGAATTAAATACTATTTGGAGGCATTTAATGTTCAAGCAAAAACGGCTGATTTTCGACAAAAGAGATAACACCCCCCCATTACGTCATGCTTCAAAAATGTGGAAAATGGTCCGTTTTCAAATGTTTTATTTTTGAACGTCAGTTCACATTTGTAGGTGGATCATCAGTGTTAGAGCTAAAATTAGCATGTTTAAAGTGTTTTTCATGCTTCCAGGGGCCCTAAACACAAGATTTATGGAATGGTTAAAAGTGCATGAAAATGGCCAATTTACTCACTCTGAGTTCTCAAAAAGGGTTTCTTCACCCAGGGAAGTTAATTAAATACCATTTGGAGGCATTTAATGTTCGAGCAAAAACAGCTGATTTTCGACAAAAGAGATAACACCCCCCCCATTACGTCATGCTTCAGAAATGTGGAATATGGTCCGTTTTCAAATGTTTTATTTTTGAACGTCAGTTCACATTTGTAGGTGGATCATCAGTGTTAGAGCTAAAATTAGCATGTTTAAAGTGATTTTCATGCTTCTAGGGGCCCTAAACACAAGATTTATGGAATGGTTAAAAGTGCATGAAAATGGCCAATTTACTCACTCTGAGTTCTCAAAAAGGGTTTCTTCACCCTGGGAAGTTAATTAAATACCATTTGGAGGCATTTAATGTTCGAGCAAAAACGGCTGATTTTCGACAAAAGAGATAACACCCCCCCATTACGTCATGCTTCAGAAATGTGGAAAATGGTCCGTTTTCAAATGTTTTATTTTTGAACGTCAGTTCACATTTGTAGGTGGATCATCAGTGTTAGAGCTAAAATTAGCATGTTTAAAGTGATTTTCATGCTTCCAGGGGCTCAGGAAGTGAATTAAATACTATTTGGAGGCATTCAATGTTCAATCAAAAACAGCTGATTTTTGACAAAAGAGATAACACCCCCCCATTACGTCATGCTTCAGAAATGTGGACAATGGTCCGTTTTCAAATGTTTTATTTTTGAACGTCAGTTCACATTTGTAGGTGGATCATCAGTGTTAGAGCTAAAATTAGCATGTTTAAAGTGATTTTCATGCTTCCAGGGGCCCTAAACACAGGATTTATGGAATGGTTAAAAGTGCATGAAAATGGCCAATTTACTCACTCTGAGTTCTCAAAAAGGGTTTCTTCACCCCGGGAAGTTAATTAAATACCATTTGGAGGCATTTAATGTTCGAGCAAAAACGGCTGATTTTCGACAAAAGAGATGACACCCCCCCCATTACGTCATGCTTCAGAAATGTGGAAAATGGTCCGTTTTCAAATGTTTTATTTTTGAACGTCAGTTCACATTTGTAGGTGGATCATCAGTGTTAGAGCTAAAATTAGCATGTTTAAAGTGATTTTCATGCTTCCAGGGTCTCGGGAAGTGAATTAAATACTATTTGGAGGCATTTAATGTTCAAGCAAAAACGGCTGATTTTCGACAAAAGAGATAACACCCCCCCATTACGTCATGCTTCAAAAATGTGGAAAATGGTCCGTTTTCAAATGTTTTATTTTTGAACGTCAGTTCACATTTGTAGGTGGATCATCAGTGTTAGAGCTAAAATTAGCATGTTTAAAGTGTTTTTCATGCTTCCAGGGGCCCTAAACACAAGATTTATGGAATGGTTAAAAGTGCATGAAAATGGCCAATTTACTCACTCTGAGTTCTCAAAAAGGGTTTCTTCACCCAGGGAAGTTAATTAAATACCATTTGGAGGCATTTAATGTTCGAGCAAAAACAGCTGATTTTCGACAAAAGAGATAACACCCCCCCCATTACGTCATGCTTCAGAAATGTGGAATATGGTCCGTTTTCAAATGTTTTATTTTTGAACGTCAGTTCACATTTGTAGGTGGATCATCAGTGTTAGAGCTAAAATTAGCATGTTTAAAGTGATTTTCATGCTTCTAGGGGCCCTAAACACAAGATTTATGGAATGGTTAAAAGTGCATGAAAATGGCCAATTTACTCACTCTGAGTTCTCAAAAAGGGTTTCTTCACCCTGGGAAGTTAATTAAATACCATTTGGAGGCATTTAATGTTCGAGCAAAAACGGCTGATTTTCGACAAAAGAGATAACACCCCCCCATTACGTCATGCTTGAGAAATGTGGAAAATGGTCCGTTTTCAAATGTTTTATTTTTGAACGTCAGTTCACATTTGTAGGTGGATCATCAGTGTTAGAGCTAAAATTAGCATGTTTGAAGTGATTTTCATGCTTCCTGGGGCCCTAAACACAAGATTTATGGAATGGTTAAAAGTGCATGAAAATGGCCAATTTACTCACTCTGAGTTCTCAAAAAGGGTTTCTTCACCCCGGTAAGTTAATTAAATACCATTTGGAGGCATTTAATGTTCGAGCAAAAACGGCTGATTTTCGACAAAAGAGATAACAACCCCCATTACGTCATGCTTCAGAAATGTGGAAAATGGTCCGTTTTCAAATGTTTTATTTTTGAACGTCAGTTCACATTTGTAGGTGGATCATCAGTGTTAGAGCTAAAATTAGCATGTTTAAAGTGATGTTCATGCTTCCAGGGGCTCGGGAAGTGAATTAAATACTATTTGGAGGCATTTAATGTTCAAGCAAAAACGGCTGATTTTCGACAAAAGAGATAACACCCCCCCATTACGTCATGCTTCAGAAATGTGGAAAATGGTTCGTTTTCAAATGTTTTATTTTTGAACGTCAGTTCACATTTGTAGGTGGATCATCAGTGTTAGAGCTAAAATTAGCATGTTTAAAGTGATTTTCATGCTTCCAGGGGCCCTAAACACAAGATTTATGGAATGGTTAAAAGTGCATGAAAATGGCCAATTTACTCACTCTGAGTTCTCAAAAAGGGTTTCTTCACCCCGGGAAGTTAATTAAATACCATTTGGAGGCATTTAATGTTCGAGCAAAAACGGCTGATTTTCGACAAAAGAGATAACACCCCCCCATTATGTCATGCTTCAGAAATGTGAAAAATGGTCCGTTTTCAAATGTTTTATTTTTGAACGTCAGTTCACATTTGTAGGTGGATCATCAGTGTTAGAGCTAAAATTAGCATGTTTAAAGTGATTTTCATGCTTCTAGGGGCCCTAAACACAAGATTTATGGAATGGTTAAAAGTGCATAAAAATGGCCAATTTACTCACTCTGAGTTCTCAAAACGGGTTTCTTCACCCTGGGAAGTTAATTAAATACCATTTGGAGGCATTTAATGTTCGAGCAAAAACGGCTGATTTTCGACAAAAGAGATAACACCCCCCCATTACGTCATGCTTCAGAAATGTGGAAAATGGTCCGTTTTCAAATGTTTTATTTTTGAACGTCAGTTCACATTTGTAGGTGGATCATCAGTGTTAGAGCTAAAATTAGCATGTTTAAAGTGATTTTCATGCTTCCAGGGGCCCTAAACACAAGATTTATGGAATGGTTAAAAGTGCATGAAAATGGCCAATTTACTCACTCTGAGTTCTCAAAAAGGGTTTCTTCACCCCGGGAAGTTAATTAAATACCATTTGGAGGCATTTAATGTTCGAGCAAAAACGGCTGATTTTCGACAAAAGAGATAACACCCCCCCATTACGTCATGCTTCAGAAATGTGGAAAATGGTCCGTTTTCAAATGTTTTATTTTTGAACGTCAGTTCACATTTGTAGGTGCATCATCAGTGTTAGAGCTAAAAATCGCATGTTTAAAGTGATTTTCATGCTTCCAGGGGCTCGGGAAGTGAATTAAATACTATTTGGAGGCATTTAATGTTCAATCAAAAACAGCTGATTTTCGACAAAAGAGATAACACCCCCCCATTACGTCATGCTTCAAAAATGTGGAAAATGGTCCGTTTTCAAATGTTTTATTTTTGAACGTCAGTTTACATTTGTAGGTGGATCATCAGTGTTAGAGCTAAAATTAGCATGTTTAAAGTGGTTTTCATGCTTCCAGGGGCCCTAAACACAAGATTTATGGAATGGTTAAAAGTGCATGAAAATGGCCAATTTACTCACTCTGAGTTCTCAAAAAGGGTTTCTTCACCCAGGGAAGTTAATTAAATACCATTTGGAGGCATTTAATGTTCGAGCAAAAACAGCTGATTTTCGACAAAAGAGATAACACCCCCCCCCATTACGTCATGCTTCAGAAATGTGGAAAATGGACCGTTTTCAAATGTTTTCTTTTTGAACGTCAGTTCACATTTGTAGGTGGATCATCAGTGTTAGAGCTAAAAATAGCATGTTTGAAGTGATTTTCATGCTTCCTGGGGCCCTAAACACAAGATTTATGGAATGGTTAAAAGTGCATGAAAATGGCCAATTTACTCACTCTGAGTTCTCAAAAAGGGTTTCTTCACCCCGGGAAGTTATTAAATACCATTTGGAGGCATTTAATGTTCGAGCAAAAACGGCTGATTTTCGACAAAAGAGATAACACCCCCCCATTACGTCATGCTTCAGAAATGTGGAAAATGGTCCGTTTTCAAATGTTTTATTTTTGAACGTCAGTTCACATTTGTAGGTGGATCATCAGTGTTAGAGCTAAAATTAGAATGTTTAAAGTGATGTTCATGCTTCCAGGGACTCGGGAAGTGAATTAAATACTATTTGGAGGCATTCAATGTTCAAGCAAAAACGGCTGATTTTCGACAAAAGAGATAACACCCCCCCATTACGTCATGCTTCAGAAATGTGGAAAATGGTTCGTTTTCAAATGTTTTATTTTTGAACGTCAGTTCACATTTGTAGGTGGATCATCAGTGTTAGAGCTAAAATTAGCATGTTTAAAGTGATTTTCATGCTTCCAGGGGCCCTAAACACAAGATTTATGGAATGGTTAAAAGTGCATGAAAATGGCCAATTTACTCACTCTGAGTTCTCAAAAAGGGTTTCTTCACCCCGGGAAGTTAATTAAATACCATTTGGAGGCATTTAATGTTCGAGCAAAAACGGCTGATTTTCGACAAAAGAGATAACACCCCCCCATTACGTCATGCTTCAGAAATGTGGAAAATGGTCCGTTTTCAAATGTTTTATTTTTGAACGTCAGTTTACATTTGTAGGTGGATCATCAGTGTTAGAGCTAAAATTAGCATGTTTAAAGTGATTTTCATGCTTCCAGGGGCTCGGGAAGTGAATTAAATACTATTTGGAGGCATTTAATGTTCAATCAAAAGCAGCTGATTTTTTACAAAAGAGATAACACCCCCCCATTACGTCATGCTTCAGAAATGTGGAAAATGGTCCGTTTTCAAATGTTTTCTTTTTGAACGTCAGTTCACATTTGTAGGTGGATCATCAGTGTTAGAGCTAAAATTAGCATGTTTAAAGTGATTTTCATGCTACCAGGGGCTCGGGAAGTGAATAAAATACTATTTGGAGGCATTTAATGTTCAATCAAAAACAGCTGATTTTTGACAAAAGAGATAACACCCCCCCCCCATTACGTCATGCTTCAGAAATGTGGAAAATAGTCCGTTTTCAAATGTTTTCTTTTTGAACGTCAGTTCACATTTGTAGGTGGATCATCAGTGTTAGAGCTAAAATTAGCATGTTTAAAGTGATTTTCATGCTTCCAGGGGCCCTAAACACAGGATTTATGGAATGGTTAAAAGTGCATGAAAATGGCCAATTTACTCACTCTGAGTTCTCAAAAAGGGTTTCTTCACCCCGGGAAGTTAATTAAATACCATTTGGAGGCATTTAATGTTCGAGCAAAAACGGCTGATTTTCGACAAAAGAGATAACACCCCCCCATTACGTCATGCTTCAGAAATGTGGAAAATGGTCCGTTTTCAAATGTTTTATTTCTGAACGTCAGTTCACATTTGTAGGTGGATCATCAGTGTTAGAGCTAAAATTAGCATGTTTAAAGTGATTTTCATGCTTCCAGGGTCTCGGGAAGTGAATTAAATACTATTTGGAGGCATTTAATGTTCAAGCAAAAACGGCTGATTTTCGACAAAAGAGATAACACCCCCCCATTACGTCATGCTTCAAAAATGTGGAAAATGGTCCGTTTTCAAATGTTTTATTTTTGAACGTCAGTTCACATTTGTAGGTGGATCATCAGTGTTAGAGCTAAAATTAGCATGTTTAAAGTGGTTTTCATGCTTCCAGGGGCCCTAAACACAAGATTTATGGAATGGTTAAAAGTGCATGAAAATGGCCAATTTACTCACTCTGAGTTCTCAAAAAGGGTTTCTTCACCCAGGGAAGTTAATTAAATACCATTTGGAGGCATTTAATGTTCGAGCAAAAACGGCTGATTTTCGACAAAAGAGATAACACCCCCCCATTACGTCATGCTTCAGAAATGTGGAAAATGGTCCGTTTTCAAATGTTTTATTTTTGAACGTCAGTTTACATTTGTAGGCGGATCATCAGTGTTAGAGCTAAAATTAGCATGTTTAAAGTGATTTTCATGCTTCCAGGGGCTCGGGAAGTGAATTAAATACTATTTGGAGGCATTTAATGTTCAATCAAAAGCAGCTGATTTTTTACAAAAGAGATAACACCCCCCCATTACGTCATGCTTCAGAAATGTGGAAAATGGTCCGTTTTCAAATGTTTTCTTTTTGAACGTCAGTTCACATTTGTAGGTGGATCATCAGTGTTAGAGCTAAAATTAGCATGTTTAAAGTGATTTTCATGCTACCAGGGGCTCGGGAAGTGAATAAAATACTATTTGGAGGCATTTAATGTTCAATCAAAAACAGCTGATTTTTGACAAAAGAGATAACACCCCCCCCCATTACGTCATGCTTCAGAAATGTGGAAAATAGTCCGTTTTCAAATGTTTTCTTTTTGAACGTCAGTTCACATTTGTAGGTGGATCATCAGTGTTAGAGCTAAAATTAGCATGTTTAAAGTGATTTTCATGCTTCCAGGGGCCCTAAACACAGGATTTATGGAATGGTTAAAAGTGCATGAAAATGGCCAATTTACTCACTCTGAGTTCTCAAAAAGGGTTTCTTCACCCCGGGAAGTTAATTAAATACCATTTGGAGGCATTTAATGTTCGAGCAAAAACGGCTGATTTTCGACAAAAGAGATAACACCCCCCCATTACGTCATGCTTCAGAAATGTGGAAAATGGTCCGTTTTCAAATGTTTTATTTCTGAACGTCAGTTCACATTTGTAGGTGGATCATCAGTGTTAGAGCTAAAATTAGCATGTTTAAAGTGATTTTCATGCTTCCAGGGTCTCGGGAAGTGAATTAAATACTATTTGGAGGCATTTAATGTTCAAGCAAAAACGGCTGATTTTCGACAAAAGAGATAACACCCCCCCATTACGTCATGCTTCAAAAATGTGGAAAATGGTCCGTTTTCAAATGTTTTATTTTTGAACGTCAGTTCACATTTGTAGGTGGATCATCAGTGTTAGAGCTAAAATTAGCATGTTTAAAGTGGTTTTCATGCTTCCAGGGGCCCTAAACACAAGATTTATGGAATGGTTAAAAGTGCATGAAAATGGCCAATTTACTCACTCTGAGTTCTCAAAAAGGGTTTCTTCACCCAGGGAAGTTAATTAAATACCATTTGGAGGCATTTAATGTTCGAGCAAAAACGGCTGATTTTCGACAAAAGAGATAACACCCCCCCCATTACGTCATGCTTCAGAAATGTGGAAAATGGTCCGTTTTCAAATGTTTTATTTTTGAACGTCAGTTCACATTTGTAGGTGGATCATCAGTGTTAGAGCTAAAATTAGCATGTTTAAAGTGATTTTCATGCTTCCACGGTCTCGGGAAGTGAATTAAATACTATTTGGAGGCATTTAATGTTCAAGCAAAAACGGCTGATTTTCGACAAAAGAGATAACACCCCCCCATTACGTCATGCTTCAGAAATGTGGACAATGGTCCGTTTTCAAATGTTTTATTTTTGAACGTCAGTTCACATTTGTAGGTGGATCATCAGTGTTAGAGCTAAAATTAGCATGTTTAAAGTGATTTTCATGCTACCAGGGGCTCGGGAAGTGAATAAAATACTATTTGGAGGCATTTAATGTTCAATCAAAAACAGCTGATTTTTGACAAAAGAGATAACACCCCCCCCCATTACGTCATGCTTCAGAAATGTGGAAAATAGTCCGTTTTCAAATGTTTTCTTTTTGAACGTCAGTTCACATTTGTAGGTGGATCATCAGTGTTAGAGCTAAAATTAGCATGTTTAAAGTGATTTTCATGCTTCCAGGGGCCCTAAACACAGGATTTATGGAATGGTTAAAAGTGCATGAAAATGGCCAATTTACTCACTCTGAGTTCTCAAAAAGGGTTTCTTCACCCTGGGAAGTTAATTAAATACCATTTGGAGGCATTTAATGTTCGAGCAAAAACGGCTGATTTTCGACAAAAGAGATAACAACCCCCCATTACGTCATGCTTCAGAAATGTGGAAAATGGTCCGTTTTCAAATGTTTTATTTTTGAACGTCAGTTCACATTTGTAGGTGGATCATCAGTGTTAGAGCTAAAATTAGCATGTTTAAAGTGATTTTCATGCTTCCAGGGGCTCGGGAAGTGAATTAAATACTATTTGGAGGCATTTAATTTTCAATCAAAAACAGCGGATTTTTGACAAAAGAGATAACACCCCCCCATTACGTCATGCTTCAGAAATGTGGAAAATGGTCCGTTTTCAAATGTTTTATTTTTGAACGTCAGTTCACATTTGTAGGTGGATCATCAGTGTTAGAGCTAAAATTAGCATGTTTAAAGTGATTTTCATGCTTCTAGGGGCCCTAAACACAAGATTTATGGAATGGTTAAAAGTGCATGAAAATGGCCAATTTACTCACTCTGAGTTCTCAAAAAGGGTTTCTTCACCCTGGGAAGTTAATTAAATACCATTTGGAGGCATTTAATGTTCGAGCAAAAACGGCTGATTTTCGACAAAAGAGATAACACCCCCCCATTACGTCATGCTTGAGAAATGTGGAAAATGGTCCGTTTTCAAATGTTTTCTTTTTGAACGTCAGTTCACATTTGTAGGTGGATCATCAGTGTTAGAGCTAAAATTAGCATGTTTGAAGTGATTTTCATGCTTCCTGGGGCCCTAAACACAAGATTTATGGAATGGTTAAAAGTGCATGAAAATGGCCAATTTACTCACTCTGAGTTCTCAAAAAGGGTTTCTTCACCCCGGGAAGTTAATTAAATACCATTTGGAGGCATTTAATGTTCGAGCAAAAACGGCTGATTTTCGACAAAAGAGATAACACCCCCCCATTACGTCATGCTTCAGAAATGTGGAAAATGGTCAGTTTTCAAATGTTTTATTTTTGAACGTCAGTTCACATTTGTAGGTGGATCATCAGTGTTAGAGCTAAAATTAGCATGTTTAAAGTGATGTTCATGCTTCCAGGGGCTCGGGAAGTGAATTAAATACTATTTGGAGGCATTTAATGTTCAAGCAAAAACGGCTGATTTTCGACAAAAGAGATAACACCCCCCCATTACGTCATGCTTCAGAAATGTGGAAAATGGTTCGTTTTCAAATGTTTTATTTTTGAACGTCAGTTTACATTTGTAGGTGGATCATCAGTGTTAGAGCTAAAATTAGCATGTTTAAAGTGATTTTCATGCTTCCAGGGGCTCGGGAAGTGAATTAAATACTATTTGGAGGCATTTAATGTTCAATCAAAAACAGCTGATTTTTGACAAAAGAGATAACACCCCCCCATTACGTCATGCTTCAGAAATGTGGAAAATGGTCCGTTTTCAAATGTTTTATTTTTGAACGTCAGTTCACATTTGTAGGTGGATCATCAGTGTTAGAGCTAAAATTAGCATGTTTAAAGTGATTTTCATGCTTCCAGGGGCCCTAAACACAAGATTTATGGAATGGTTAAAAGTGCATGAAAATGGCCAATTTACTCACTCTGAGTTCTCAAAAAGGGTTTCTTCACCCCGGGAAGTTAATTAAATACCATTTGGAGGCATTTAATGTTCGAGCAAAAACGGCTGATTTTCGACAAAAGAGATAACACCCCCCCATTACGTCATGCTTCAGAAATGTGGAAAATGGTCCGTTTTCAAATGTTTTATTTTTGAACGTCAGTTCACATTTGTAGGTGGATCATCAGTGTTAGAGCTAAAATTAGCATGTTTAAAGTGATTTTCATGCTTCCAGGGTCTCGGGAAGTGAATTAAATACTATTTGGAGGCATTTAATGTTCAAGCAAAAACGGCTGATTTTCGACAAAAGAGATAACACCCCCCCATTACGTCATGCTTCAGAAATGTGGGCAATGGTCCGTTTTCAAATGTTTTATTTTTGAACGTCAGTTCACATTTGTAGGTGGATCATCAGTGTTAGAGCTAAAATTAGCATGTTTAAAGTGATTTTCATGCTACCAGGGGCTCGGGAAGTGAATAAAATACTATTTGGAGGCATTTAATGTTCAATCAAAAACAGCTGATTTTTGACAAAAGAGATAACACCCCCCCCCCATTACGTCATGCTTCAGAAATGTGGAAAATAGTCCGTTTTCAAATGTTTTCTTTTTGAACGTCAGTTCACATTTGTAGGTGGATCATCAGTGTTAGAGCTAAAATTAGCATGTTTAAAGTGATTTGCATGCTTCCAGGGGCCCTAAACACAGGATTTATGGAATGGTTAAAAGTGCATGAAAATGGCCAATTTACTCACTCTGAGTTCTCAAAAAGGGTTTCTTCACCCCGGGAAGTTAATTAAATACCATTTGGAGGCATTTAATGTTCGAGCAAAAACGGCTGATTTTCGACAAAAGAGATAACACCCCCCCATTACGTCATGCTTCAGAAATGTGGAAAATGGTCCGTTTTCAAATGTTTTATTTCTGAACGTCAGTTCACATTTGTAGGTGGATCATCAGTGTTAGAGCTAAAATTAGCATGTTTAAAGTGATTTTCATGCTTCCAGGGTCTCGGGAAGTGAATTAAATACTATTTGGAGGCATTTAATGTTCAAGCAAAAACGGCTGATTTTCGACAAAAGAGATAACACCCCCCCATTACGTCATGCTTGAAAAATGTGGAAAATTGTCCGTTTTCAAATGTTTTATTTTTGAACGTCAGTTCACATTTGTAGGTGGATCATCAGTGTTAGAGCTAAAATTAGCATGTTTAAAGTGGTTTTCATGCTTCCAGGGGCCCTAAACACAAGATTTATGGAATGGTTAAAAGTGCATGAAAATGGCCAATTTACTAACTCTGAGTTCTCAAAAAGGGTTTCTTCACCCAGGGAAGTTAATTAAATACCATTTGGAGGCATTTAATGTTCGAGCAAAAACGGCTGATTTTCGACAAAAGAGATAACACCCCCCATTACGTCATGCTTCAGAAATGTGGAAAATGGTCCGTTTTCAAATGTTTTATTTTTGAACGTCAGTTCACATTTGTAGGTGGATCATCAGTGTTAGAGCTAAAATTAGCATGTTTAATGTGATTTTCATGCTTCCAGGGGCTCGGGAAGTGAATTAAATACTATTTGGATGCATTTAATGTTCAATCAAAAACAGCTGATTTTTGACAAAAGAGATAACACCCCCCCATTACGTCATGCTTCAGAAATGTGGAAAATGGTCCGTTTTCAAATGTTTTATTTTTGAACGTCAGTTCACATTTGTAGGTGGATCATCAGTGTTAGAGCTAAAATTAGCATGTTTAAAGTAATTTTCATGCTTCCAGGGGCTCGGGAAGTGAATTAAATACTATTTGGAGGCATTTAATGTTCAATCAAAAACAGCTGATTTTTGACAAAAGAGATAACACCCCCCCATTACGTCATGCTTCAGAAATGTGGAAAATGGTCCGTTTTCAAATGTTTTATTTTTGAACGTCAGTTCACATTTGTAGGTGGATCATCAGTGTTAGAGCTAAAATTAGCATGTTTAAAGTGATTTTCATGCTTCTAGGGGCCCTAAACACAAGATTTATGGAATGGTTAAAAGTGCATAAAAATGGCCAATTTACTCACTCTGAGTTCTCAAAAAGGGTTTCTTCACCCCGGGAAGTTAATTAAATACCATTTGGAGGCATTTAATGTTCGAGCAAAAACGGCTGATTTTCGACAAAAGAGATAACACCCCCCCCATTACGTCATGCTTCAGAAATGTGGAAAATGGTCCGTTTTCAAATTTTTTATTTTTGAACGTCAGTTCACATTTGTAGGTGGATCATCAGTGTTAGAGCTAAAATTAGCATGTTTAAAGTGATTTTCATGCTTCCAGGGGCCCTAAACACAAGATTTATGGAATGGTTAAAAGTGCATGAAAATGGCCAATTTACTCACTCTGAGTTCTCAAAAAGGGTTTCTTCACCCCGGGAAGTTAATTAAATACCATTTGGAGGCATTTAATGTTCGAGCAAAAACGGCTGATTTTCGACAAAAGAGATAACACCCCCCCATTACGTCATGCTTCAGAAATGTGGAAAATGGTCCGTTTTCAAATGTTTTATTTTTGAACGTCAGTTCACATTTGTAGGTGCATCATCAGTGTTAGAGCTAAAAATCGCATGTTTAAAGTGATTTTCATGCTTCCAGGGGCTCGGGAAGTGAATTAAATACTATTTGGAGGCATTTAATGTTCAAGCAAAAACGGCTGATTTTCGACAAAAGAGATAACACCCCCCCATTACGTCATGCTTCAGAAATGTGGAAAATGGTCCGTTTTCAAATGTTTTCTTTTTGAACGTGAGTTCACATTTGTAGGTGGATCATCAGTGTTAGAGCTAAAATGAGCATGTTTAAAGTGATTTTCATGCTTCCAGGGGCCCTAAACACAAGATTTATGGAATGGTTAAAAGTGCATGAAAATGGCCAATTTACTCACTCTGAGTTCTCAAAAAGGGTTTCTTCACCCCGGGAAGTTAATTAAATACCATTTGGAGGCATTTAATGTTCGAGCAAAAACGGCTGATTTTCGACAAAAGAGATAACACCCCCCATTACGTCATGCTTCAGAAATGTGGAAAATGGTCCGTTTTCAAATGTTTTATTTTTGAACGTCAGTTCACATTTGTAGGTGGATCATCAGTGTTAGAGCTAAAATTAGCATGTTTAAAGTGATTTTCATGCGTCCAGGGTCTCGGGAAGTGAATTAAATACTATTTGGAGGCATTTAATGTTCAAGCAAAAACGGCTGATTTTCGACAAAATATATAACAACCCCCCATTACGTCATGCTTCAGAAATGTGGAAAATGGTCCGTTTTCAAATGTTTTATTTTTGAACGTCAGTTCACATTTGTAGGTGGATCATCAGTGTTAGAGCTAAAATTAGCATGTTTAAAGTTGTTTTCATGCTTCCAGGGGCCCTAAACACAAGATTTATGGAATGGTTAAAAGTGCATGAAAATGGCCAATTTACTCACTCTGAGTT
Source organism: Lissotriton vulgaris (assembly GCF_964263255.1). Taxonomy (NCBI): domain Eukaryota; kingdom Metazoa; phylum Chordata; class Amphibia; order Caudata; family Salamandridae; genus Lissotriton; species Lissotriton vulgaris. Next base: position 801,878 of record NW_028243998.1, read on the forward strand.
CTCAAAAAGGGTTTCTTCACCCAGGGAAGTTAATTAAATACCATTTGGAGGCATTTAATGTTCGAGCAAAAACGGCTGATTTTCGACAAAAGAGATAACACCCCCCCATTACGTCATGCTTCAGAAATGTGGAAAATGGTCCGTTTTAAAATGTTTTATTTTTGAACGTCAGTTCACATTTGTATGTGGATCATCAGTGTTAGAGCTAAAATTAGCATGTTTAAAGTGGTTTTCATGCTTCCAGTGGCCCTAAACACAGGATTTATGGAATGGTTAAAAGTGCATGAAAATGGCCAATTTACTCACTCTGAGTTCTAAAAAAGGGTTTCTTCACCCCGGGAAGTTAATTAAATACCATTTGGAGGCATTTAATGTTCGAGCAAAAACGGCTGATTTTCGACAAAAGAGATAACACCCCCCCATTACGTCATGCTTCAGAAATGTGGAAAATGGTCCGTTTTCAAATGTTTTATTTTTGAACGTCAGTTCACATTTGTAGGTGGATCATCAGTGTTAGAGCTAAAATTAGCATGTTTAAAGTGATTTTCATGCTTCCAGGGGCTCGGGAAGTGAATTAAATACTATTTGGAGGCATTTAATGTTCAAGCAAAAACGGCTGATTTTCGAAAAAAGAGATAACACCCCCCCATTATGTCATGCTTCAGAAATGTGGAAAATGTCCGTTTTCAAATGTTTTAATTTTGAACGTCAGTTCACATTTGTAGGTGGATCATCAGTGTTAGAGCTAAAATTAGCATGTTTAAAGTGGTTTTCATGCTTCCAGGGGCCCTAAACACAAGATTTATGGAATGGTTAAAAGTGCATGAAAATGGCCAATTTACTCACTCTGAGTTCTCAAAAAGGGTTTCTTCACCCAGGGAAGTTAATTAAATACCATTTGGAGGCATTTAATGTTCGAGCAAAAACGGCTGATTTTCGACAAAAGAGATAACACCCCCCCATTACGTCATGCTTCAGAAATGTGGAAAATGGTCTGTTTTCAAATGTTTTATTTTTGAACGTCAGTTCACATTTGTAGGTGGATCATCAGTGTTAGAGCTAAAATTAGCATGCTTAAAGTGATTTTCATGCTTCCAGGGGCCCTAAACACAAGATTTATGGAATGGTTAAAAGTGCATGAAAATGGCCAATTTACACACTCTGAGTTCTCAAAAAGGGTTTCTTCACCCCGGGAAGTTAATTAAATAACATTTGGAGGCATTTAATGTTCGAGCAACAACGGCTGATTTTCGACAAAAGAGATAACACCCCCCCCATTACGTCAAGCTTCAGAAATGTGGAAAATGGTCCGTTTTCAAATGTTTTATTTTTGAACGTCAGTTCACATTTGTAGGTGGATCATCAGTGTTAGAGCTAAAATTTGCATGTTTAAAGTGATTTTCATGCTTCCAGGGGCCCTAAACACAAGATTTATGGAATGGTTAAAAGTGCATGAAAATGGCCAATTTACTCACTCTGGGTTCTCAAAAAGGGTTTTTTCACCCCGGGAAGTTAATTAAATACCATTTGGAGGCATTTAATGTTCGAGCAAAAACGTCTGATTTTCGACAAAAGAGATAACACCCCCCCCAATTACGTCATGCTTCAGAAATGTGGAAAATGGTCAGTTTTCAAATGTTTTATTTTTGAATGTCAGTTCACATTTGTAGGTGGATCATCAGTGTTAGAGCTAAAATTAGCATGTTTAAAGTGATTTTCATGCTTCCAGGGGCTCGGGAAGTGAATTAAATACTATTTGGAGGCATTTAATGTTCAATCAAAAACAGCTGATTTTTGACAAAAGAGATAACACCCCCCCCATTACGTCATGCTTCAGAAATGTGGAAAATGGTCCGTTTTCAAATGTTTTCTTTTTGAACGTCAGTTCACATTTGTAGGTGGATCATCAGTGTTAGAGCTAAAATTAGCATGTTTAAAGTGATTTTCATGCTTCCAGGGGCCCTAAACACAAGATTTATGGAATGGTTAAAAGTGCATGAAAATGGCCAATTTACTCACTCTGAGTTCTCAAAAAGGGGTTCTTCACCCCGGGAAGTTAATTAAATACTATTTGGAGGCATTTAATGTTCGAGCAAAAACGGCTGATTTTCGACAAAAGAGATAACACCCCCCCATTACGTCATGCTTCAGAAATGTGGAAAATGGTCCGTTTTCAAATGTTTTATTTTTGAACGTCAGTTCACATTTGTAGGTGGATCATCAGTGTTAGAGCTAAAATTAGCATGTTTAAAGTGATTTTCATGCTTCCAGGGGCTCGGGAAGTGAATTAAATACTATTTGGAGGCATTTAATGTTCAAGCAAAAACGGCTGATTTTCGACAAAAGAGATAACACCCCCCCATTACGTCATGCTTCAGAAATGTGGAAAATGGTCCGTTTTCAAATGTTTTATTTTTGAACGTCAGTTCACATTTGTAGGTGGATCATCAGTGTTAGAGCTAAAATTAGCATGTTTAAAGTGGTTTTCATGCTTCCAGGGGCCCTAAACACAAGATTTATGGAATGGTTAAAAGTGCATGAAAATGGCCAATTTACTCACTCTGAGTTCTCAAAAAGGGTTTCTTCACCCAGGGAAGTTAATTAAATACCATTTGGAGGCATTTAATGTTCAAGCAAAAACGGCTGATTTTCGACAAAAGAGATAACACCCCCCCATTACGTCATGCTTCAGAAATTTGGAAAATGGTCCATTTTCAAATGTTTTATTTTTGAACGTCAGTTCACATTTGTAAGTGGATCATCAGTGTTAGAGCTAAAATTAGCATGTTTAAAGTGATTTTCATGCTTCCAGGGGCTCAGGAAGTGAATTAAATACTATTTGGAGGCATTTAATGTTCAATCAAAAACAGCTGATTTTTGACAAAAGAGATAACACCCCCCCATTACGTCATGCTTCAGAAATGTGGACAATGGTCCGTTTTCAAATGTTTTATTTTTGAACGTCAGTTCACATTTGTAGGTGGATCATCAGTGTTAGAGCTAAAATTAGCATGTTTAAAGTGATTTTCATGCTACCAGGGGCTCGGGAAGTGAATTAAATACTATTTGGAGGCATTTAATGTTCAATCAAAAACAGCTGATTTTTGACAAAAGAGATAACACCCCCCCCATTACGTCATGCTTCAGAAATGTGGAAAATGGTCCATTTTCAAATGTTTTCTTTTTGAACGTCAGTTCACGTTTGTAGGTGGATCATCAGTGTTAGAGCTAAAATTAGCATGTTTAAAGTGATTTTCATGCTTCCAGGGGCCCTAAACACAGGATTTATGGAATGGTTAAAAGTGCATGAAAATGGCCAATTTACTCACTCTGAGTTCTCAAAAAGGGTTTCTTCACCCCGGGAAGTTAATTAAATACCATTTGGAGGCATTTAATGTTCGAGCAAAAACGGCTGATTTTCGACAAAAGAGATAACACCCCCCCATTACGTCATGCTTCAGAAATGTGGAAAATGGTCCGTTTTCAAATGTTTTATTTTTGAACTTCAGTTCACATTTGTAGGTGGATCATCAGTGTTAGAGCTAAAATTAGCATGTTTAAAGTGATTTTCATGCTTCCAGGGTCTCGGGAAGTGAATTAAATACTATTTGGAGGCATTTAATGTTCAAGCAAAAACGGCTGATTTTCGACAAAAGAGATAACACCCCCCCATTACGTCATGCTTCAAAAATGTGGAAAATGGTCCGTGTTCAAATGTTTTATTTTTGAACGTCAGTTCACATTTGTAGGTGGATCATGAGTGTTAGAGCTAAAATTAGCATGTTTAAAGTGGTTTTCATGCTTCCAGGGGCCCTAAACACAAGATTTATGGAATGGTTAAAAGTGCATGAAAATGGCCAATTTACTCACTCTGAGTTCTCAAAAAGGGTTTCTTCACCCTGGGAAGTTAATTAAATACCATTTGGAGGCATTTAATGTTCGGGCAAAAACGGCTGATTTTCGACAAAAGAGATAACACCCCCCCATTACGTCATGCTTCAGAAATGTGGAAAATGGTCTGTTTTCAAATGTTTTATTTTTGAACGTCAGTTCACATTTGTAGGTGGATCATCAGTGTTAGAGCTAAAATTAGCATGCTTAAAGTGATGTTCATGCTTCCAGGGGCCCTAAACACAAGATTTATGGAATGGTTAAAAGTGCATGAAAATGGCCAATTTACACACCCTGAGTTCTCAAAAAGGGTTTCTTCACCCCGGGAAGTTAATTAAATAACATTTGGAGGCATTTAATGTTCGAGCAACAACGGCTGATTTTCGACAAAAGAGATAACACCCCCCCATTACGTCAAGCTTCAGAAATGTGGAAAATGGTCCGTTTTCAAATGTTTTATTTTTGAACGTCAGTTCACATTTGTAGGTGGATCATCAGTGTTAGAGCTAAAATTCGCATGTTTAAAGTGATTTTCATGCTTCCAGGGGCTCGGGAAGTGAATTAAATACTGCAAAAACGGCTGATTTTCGACAAAAGAGATAACACCCCCCCATTACGTCATGCTTCAGAAATGTGGAAAATTTGTCCGTTTTCAAATGTTTTATTTTTGAACGTCAGTTCACATTTGTAGGTGGATCATCAGTGTTAGAGCTAAAATTAGCATGTTTAAAGTGATTTTCATGCTTCCAGGGGCTCGGGAAGTGAATTAAATACTATTTGGAGGCATTTAATGTTCAATCAAAAACAGCTGATTTTTGACAAAAGAGATAACACCCCCCCATTACGTCATGCTTCAGAAATGTGGAAAATGGTCCGTTTTCAAATGTTTTCTTTTTGAACGTCAGTTCACATTTGTAGGTGGATCATCAGTGTTAGAGCTAAAATTAGCATGTTTAAAGTGATTTTCATGCTTCCAGGGGCCCTAAACACAAGATTTATGGAATGGTTAAAAGTGCATGAAAATGGCCAATTTACTCACTCTGAGTTCTCAAAAAGGGGTTCTTCACCCCGGGAAGTTAATTAAATACTATTTGGAGGCATTTAATGTTCGAGCAAAAACGGCTGATTTTCGACAAAAGAGATAACACCCCCCCATTACGTCATGCTTCAGAAATGTGGAAAATGGTCCGTTTTCAAATGTTTTATTTTTGAACGTCAGTTCACATTTGTAGGTGGATCATCAGTGTTAGAGCTAAAATTAGCATGTTTAAAGTGATTTTCATGCTTCCAGGGGCTCGGGAAGTGAATTAAATACTATTTGGAGGCATTTAATGTTCAAGCAAAAACGGCTGATTTTCGACAAAAGAGATAACACCCCCCCATTACGTCATGCTTCAGAAATGTGGAAAATGGTCCGTTTTCAAATGTTTTATTTTTGAACGTCAGTTCACATTTGTAGGTGGATCATCAGTGTTAGAGCTAAAATTAGCATGTTTAAAGTGGTTTTCATGCTTCCAGGGGCCCTAAACACAAGATTTATGGAATGGTTAAAAGTGCATGAAAATGGCCAATTTACTCACTCCGAGTTCTCAAAAAGGGTTTCTTCACCCAGGGAAGTTAATTAAATACCATTTGGAGGCATTTAATGTTCAAGCAAAAACGGCTGATTTTCGACAAAAGAGATAACACCCCCCCATTACGTCATGCTTCAGAAATGTGGAAAATGGTCCGTTTTCAAATGTTTTATTTTTGAACGTCAGTTCACATTTGTAGGTGGATCATCAGTGTTAGAGCTCAAATTAGCATGTTTAAAGTGATTTTCATGCTTCCAGGGGCTCAGGAAGTGAATTAAATACTATTTGGAGGCATTTAATGTTCAATCAAAAACAGCTGATTTTTGACAAAAGAGATAACACCCCCCCATTACGTCATGCTTCAGAAATGTGGAAAATGGTCCGTTTTCAAATGTTTTATTTTTGAACGTCAGTTCACATTTGTAGGTGGATCATCAGTGTTAGAGCTAAAATTAGCATGTTTAAAGTGATTTTCATGCTACCAGGGGCTCGGGAAGTGAATTAAATACTATTTCGAGGCATTTAATGTTCAATCAAAAACAGCTGATTTTTGACAAAAGAGATAACACCCCCCCATTACGTCATGCTTCAGAAATGTGGAAAATGGTCCGTTTTCAAATGTTTTCTTTTTGAACGTCAGTTCACGTTTGTAGGTGGATCATCAGTGTTAGAGCTAAAATTAGCATGTTTAAAGTGATTTTCATGCTTCCAGGGGCCCTAAACACAGGATTTATGGAATGGTTAAAAGTGCATGAAAATGGCCAATTTACTCACTCTGAGTTCTCAAAAAGGGTTTCTTCACCCCGGGAAGTTAATTAAATACCATTTGGAGGCATTTAATGTTCGAGCAAAAACTGCTGATTTTCGACAAAAGAGATAACACCCCCCCATTACGTCATGCTTCAGAAATGTGGAAAATGGTCCGTTTTCAAATGTTTTATTTTTGAACGTCAGTTCACATTTGTAGGTGGATCATCAGTGTTAGAGCTAAAATTAGCATGTTTAAAGTGATTTTCATGCTTCCAGGGTCTCGGGAAGTGAATTAAATACTATTTGGAGGCATTTAATGTTCAAGCAAAAACGGCTGATTTTCGACAAAAGAGATAACACCCCCCCATTACGTCATGCTTCAAAAATGTGGAAAATGGTCCGTTTTCAAATGTTTTATTTTTGAACGACAGTTCACATTTGTAGGTGGATCATCAGTGTTAGAGCTAAAATTAGCATGTTTAAAGTGGTTTTCATGCTTCCAGGGGCCCTAAACACAAGATTTATGGAATGGTTAAAAGTGCATGAAAATGGCCAATTTACTCACTCTGAGTTCTCAAAAAGGGTTTCTTCACCCAGGGAAGTTAATTAAATACCATTTGGAGGCATTTAATGTTCGAGCAAAAACAGCTGATTTTCGACAAAAGAGATAACACCCCCCCATTACGTCATGCTTCAGAAATGTGGAAAATGGTCCGTTTTCAAATGTTTTATTTTTGAACGTCAGTTCACATTTGTAGGTGGATCATCAGTGTTAGAGCTAAAATTAGCATGTTTAAAGTGATTTTCATGCTTCCAGGTGCTCGGGAAGTGAATTAAATACTATTTGGAGGCATTTAATTTTCAATCAAAAACAGCTGATTTTTGACAAGAGTTAACACCCCCCCATTACGTCATGCTTCAGAAATGTGGAAAATGGTCCGTTTTCAAATGTTTTATTTTTGAACGTCAGTTCACATTTGTAGGTGGATCATCAGTGTTAGAGCTAAAATTAGCATGTTTAAAGTGATTTTCATGCTTCTAGGGGCCCTAAACACAAGATTTATGGAATGGTTAAAAGTGCATGAAAATGGCCAATTTACTCACTCTGAGTTCTCAAAAAGGGTTTCTTCACCCTGGGAAGTTAATTAAATACCATTTGGAGGCATTTAATGTTCGGGCAAAAACGGCTGATTTTCGACAAAAGAGATAACACCCCCCCATTACGTCATGCTTCAGAAATGTGGAAAATGGTTCGTTTTCAAATGTTTTATTTTTGAACGTCAGTTCACATTTGTAGGTGGATCATCAGTGTTAGAGCTAAAGTTAGCATGTTTAAAGTGATTTTCATGCTTCCAGGGGCCCTAAACACAAGATTTATGGAATGGTTAAAAGTGCATGAAAATGGCCAATTTACTCACTCTGAGTTCTCAAAAAGGGTTTCTTCACCCCGGAAAGTTAATTAAATACCATTTGGAGGCATTTAATGTTCGAGCAAAAACGGCTGATTTTCGACAAAAGAGATAACACCCTCCCATTACGTCATGCTTCAGAAATGTGGAAAATGGTCCGTTTTCAAATGTTTTATTTTTGAACGTCAGTTCACATTTGTAGGTGGATCATCAGTGTTAGAGCTAAAATTAGCATGTTTAAAGTGATTTTCATGCTTCCAGGGGCCCTAAACACAAGATTTATGGAATGGTTAAAAGTGCATGAAAATGGCCAATTTACTCACTCTGAGTTCTCAAAAAGGGTTTCTTCACCCCGGGAAGTTAATTAAATACCATTTGGAGGCATTTAATGTTCGAGCAAAAACGGCTGATTTTCGACAAAAGAGATAACACCCCCCCATTACGTCATGCTTCAGAAATGTGGAAAATGGTCCGTTTTCAAATGTTTTATTTTTGAACGTCAGTTCACATTTGTAGGTGGATCATCAGTGTTAGAGCTAAAATTAGCATGTTTAAAGTGATTTTCATGCTTCCAGGGTCTCGGGAAGTGAATTAAATACTATTTGGAGGCATTTAATGTTCAAGCAAAAACGGCTGATTTTCGACAAAAGAGATAACACCCCCCCATTACGTCATGCTTCAGAAATGTGGACAATGGTCCGTTTTCAAATGTTTTATTTTTGAACGTCAGTTCACATTTGTAGGTGGATCATCAGTGTTAGAGCTAAAATTAGCATGTTTAAAGTGATTTTCATGCTACCAGGGGCTCGGGAAGTGAATAAAATACTATTTGGAGGCATTTAATGTTCAATCAAAAACAGCTGATTTTTGACAAAAGAGATAACACCCCCCCCCATTACGTCATGCTTCAGAAATGTGGAAAATAGTCCGTTTTCAAATGTTTTCTTTTTGAACGTCAGTTCACATTTGTAGGTGGATCATCAGTGTTAGAGCTAAAATTAGCATGTTTAAAGTGATTTTCATGCTTCCAGGGGCCCTAAACACAGGATTTATGGAATGGTTAAAAGTGCATGAAAATGGCCAATTTACTCACTCTGAGTTCTCAAAAAGGGTTTCTTCACCCTGGGAAGTTAATTAAATACCATTTGGAGGCATTTAATGTTCGAGCAAAAACGGCTGATTTTCGACAAAAGAGATAACACCCTCCATTACGTCATGCTTGAGAAATGTGGAAAATGGTCCGTTTTCAAATGTTTTCTTTTTGAACGTCAGTTCACATTTGTAGGTGGATCATCAGTGTTAGAGCTAAAATTAGCATGTTTGAAGTGATTTTCATGCTTCCTGGGGCCCTAAACACAAGATTTATGGAATGGTTAAAAGTGCATGAAAATGGCCAATTTACTCACTCTGAGTTCTCAAAAAGGGTTTCTTCACCCCGGGAAGTTAATTAAATACCATTTGGAGGCATTTAATGTTCGAGCAAAAACGGCTGATTTTCGACAAAAGAGATAACACCCCCCCATTACGTCATGCTTCAGAAATGTGGAAAATGGTCCGTTTTCAAATGTTTTATTTTTGAACGTCAGTTCACATTTGTAGGTGGATCATCAGTGTTAGAGCTAAAATTAGCATGTTTAAAGTGATGTTCATGCTTCCAGGGGCTCGGGAAGTGAATTAAATACTATTTGGAGGCATTTAATGTTCAAGCAAAAACGGCAGATTTTCGACAAAAGAGATAACACCCCCCCCATTACGTCATGCTTCAGAAATGTGGAAAATGGTTCGTTTTCAAATGTTTTATTTTTGAACGTCAGTTCACATTTGTAGGTGGATCATCAGTGTTAGAGCTAAAATTAGCATGTTTAAAGTGATTTTCATGCTTCCAGGGGCCCTAAACACAAGATTTATGGAATGGTTAAAAGTGCATGAAAATGGCCAATTTACTCACTCTGAGTTCTCAAAAAGGGTTTCTTCACCCCGGGAAGTTAATTAAATACCATTTGGAGGCATTTAATGTTCGAGCAAAAACAGCTGATTTTCGACAAAAGAGATAACACCCCCCCATTACGTCATGCTTCAGAAATGTGGAAAATGGTCCGTTTTCAAATGTTTTATTTTTGAACGTCAGTTTACATTTGTAGGTGGATCATCAGTGTTAGAGCTAAAATTAGCATGTTTAAAGTGATTTTCATGCTTCCAGGGGCTCGGGAAGTGAATTAAATACTATTTGGAGGCATTTAATGTTCAATCAAAAACAGCTGATTTTTGACAAAAGAGATAACACCCCCCCATTACGTCATGCTTCAGAAATGTGGAAAATGGTCCGTTTTCAAATGTTTTCTTTTTGAACGTCAGTTCACATTTGTAGGTGGATCATCAGTGTTAGAGCTAAAATTAGCATGTTTAAAGTGATTTTCATGCTTCCAGGGGCCCTAAACACAAGATTTATGGAATGGTTAAAAGTGCATGAAAATGGCCAATTTACTCACTCTGAGTTCTCAAAAAGGGTTTCTTCACCCCGGGAAGTTAATTTAATACCATTTGGAGGCATTTAATGTTCGAGCAAAAACGGCTGATTTTCGACAAAAGAGATAACACCCCCCCATTACGTCATGCTTCAGAAATGTGGAAAATGGTCCGTTTTCAAATGTTTTATTTTTGAACGTCAGTTCACATTTGTAGGTGGATCATCAGTGTTAGAGCTAAAATTAGCATGTTTAAAGTGATTTTCATGCTTCCAGGGTCTCGGGAAGTGAATTAAATACTATTTGGAGGCATTTAATGTTCAAGCAAAAACGGCTGATTTTCGACAAAAGAGATAACACCCCCCCATTACGTCATGCTTCAGAAATGTGGACAATGGTCCGTTTTCAAATGTTTTATTTTTGAACGTCAGTTCACATTTGTAGGTGGATCATCGGTGTTAGAGCTAAAATTAGCATGTTTAAAGTGATTTTCATGCTACCAGGGGCTCGGGAAGTGAATAAAATACTATTTGGAGGCATTTAATGTTCAATCAAAAACAGCTGATTTTTGACAAAAGAGATAACACCCCCCCCCATTACGTCATGCTTCAGAAATGTGGAAAATAGCCCGTTTTCAAATGTTTTCTTTTTGAACGTCAGTTCACATTTGTAGGTGGATCATCAGTGTTAGAGCTAAAATTAGCATGTTTAAAGTGATTTTCATGCTTCCAGGGGCCCTAAACACAGGATTTATGGAATGGTTAAAAGTGCATGAAAATGGCCAATTTACTCACTCTGAGTTCTCAAAAAGGGTTTCTTCACCCCGGGAAGTTAATTAAATACCATTTGGAGGCATTTAATGTTCGAGCAAAAACGGCTGATTTTCGACAAAAGAGATAACACCCCCCCATTACGTCATGCTTCAGAAATGTGGAAAATGGTCGGTTTTCAAATGTTTTATTTCTGAACGTCAGTTCACATTTGTAGGTGGATCATCAGTGTTAGAGCTAAAATTAGCATGTTTAAAGTGATTTTCATGCTTCCAGGGTCTCGGAAGTGAATTAAATACTATTTGGAGGCATTTAATGTTCAAGCAAAAACGGCTGATGTTCGACAAAAGAGATAACACCCCCCCATTACGTCATGCTTCAAAAATGTGGAAAATTGTCCGTTTTCAAATGTTTTATTTTTGAACGTCAGTTCACATTTGTAGGTGGATCATCAGTGTTAGAGCTAAAATTAGCATGTTTAAAGTGGTTTTCATGCTTCCAGGGGCCCTAAACACAAGATTTATGGAATGGTTAAAAGTGCATGAAAATGGCCAATTTACTAACTCTGAGTTCTCAAAAAGGGTTTCTTCACCCAGGGAAGTTAATTAAATACCATTTGGAGGCATTTAATGTTCGAGCAAAAACGGCTGATTTTCGACAAAAGAGATAACACCCCCCCATTACGTCATGCTTCAGAAATGTGGAAAATGGTCCGTTTTCAAATGTTTTATTTTTGAACGTCAGTTCACATTTGTAGGTGGATCATCAGTGTTAGAGCTAAAATTAGCATGTTTAATGTGATTTTCATGCTTCCAGGGGCTCGGGAAGTGAATTAAATACTATTTGGATGCATTTAATGTTCAATCAAAAACAGCTGATTTTTGACAAAAGAGATAACACCCCCCCATTACGTCATGCTTCAGAAATGTGGAAAATGGTCCGTTTTCAAATGTTTTATTTTTGAACGTCAGTTCACATTTGTAGGTGGATCATCAGTGTTAGAGCTAAAATTAGCATGTTTAAAGTGATTTTCATGCTTCCAGGGGCTCGGGAAGTGAATTAAATACTATTTGGAGGCATTTAATGTTCAATCAAAAACAGCTGATTTTTGACAAAAGAGATAACACCCCCCCATTACGTCATGCTTCAGAAATGTGGAAAATGGTCCGTTTTCAAATGTTTTATTTTTGAACGTCAGTTCACATTTGTAGGTGGATCATCAGTGTTAGAGCTAAAATTAGCATGTTTAAAGTGATTTTCATGCTTCTAGGGGCCCTAAACACAAGATTTATGGAATGGTTAAAAGTGCATAAAAATGGCCAATTTACTCACTCTGAGTTCTTAAAAAGGGTTTCTTCACCCTGGGAAGTTAATTAAATACCATTTGGAGGCATTTAATGTTCGAGCAAAAACGGCTGATTTTCGACAAAAGAGATAACACCCCCCCATTACGTCATGCTTCAGAAATGTGGAAAATGGTCCGTTTTCAAATGTTTTATTTTTGAACGTCAGTTCACATTTGTAGGTGGATCATCAGTGTTAGAGCTAAAATTAGCATGTTTAAAGTGATTTTCATGCTTCCAGGGGCTCGGGAAGTGAATTAAATACTATTTGGAGGCATTTAATGTTCAATCAAAAACAGCTGATTTTTGACAAAAGAGATAACACCCCCCCATTACGTCATGCTTCAGAAATGTGGAAAATGGTCCGTTTTCAAATGTTTTATTTTTGAACGTCAGTTCACATTTGTAGGTGGATCATCAGTGTTAGAGCTAAAATTAGCATGTTTAAAGTGATTTTCATGCTTCCAGGGGCTCGGGAAGTGAATTAAATACTATTTGGAGGCATTTAATGTTCAATCAAAAACAGCTGATTTTTGACAAAAGAGATAACACCCCCCCATTACTTCATGCTTCAGAAATGTGGAAAATGGTCCGTTTTCAAATGTTTTATTTTTGAACGTCAGTTCACATTTGTAGGTGGATCATCAGTGTTAGAGCTAAAATTAGCATGTTTAAAGTGATTTTCATGCTTCTAGGGGCCCTAAACACAAGATTTATGGAATGGTTAAAAGTGCATAAAAATGGCCAATTTACTCACTCTGAGTTCTCAAAAAGGGTTTCTTCACCCCGGGAAGTTAATTAAATACCATTTGGAGGCATTTAATGTTCGAGCAAAAACGGCTGATTTTCGACAAAAGAGATAACACCCCCCCCATTACGTCATGCTTCAGAAATGTGGAAAATGGTCCGTTTTCAAATTTTTTATTTTTGAACGTCAGTTCACATTTGTAGGTGGATCATCAGTGTTAGAGCTAAAATTAGCATGTTTAAAGTGATTTTCATGCTTCCAGGGGCCCTAAACACAAGATTTATGGAATGGTTAAAAGTGCATGAAAATGGCCAATTTACTCACTCTGAGTTCTCAAAAAGGGTTTCTTCACCCCGGGAAGTTAATTAAATACCATTTGGAGGCATTTAATGTTCGAGCAAAAACGGCTGATTTTTGACAAAAGAGATAACACCCCCCCATTACGTCATGCTTCAGAAATGTGGAAAATGGTCCGTTTTCAAATGTTTTATTTTTGAACGTCAGTTCACATTTGTAGGTGGATCATCAGTGTTAGAGCTAAAATTAGCATGTTTAAAGTGATTTTCATGCTTCCAGGGGCTCGGGAAGTGAATTAAATACTATTTGGAGGCATTTAATGTTCAATCAAAAACAGCTGATTTTTGACAAAAAAGATAACACCCCCCCATTACGTCATGCTTCAGAAATGTGGAAAATGGTCCGTTTTCAAATGTTTTATTTTTGAACGTCAGTTCACATTTGTAGGTGGATCATCAGTGTTAGAGCTAAAATTAGCATGTTTAAAGTGATTTTCATGCTTCTAGGGGCCCTAAACACAAGATTTATGGAATGGTTAAAAGTGCATAAAAATGGCCAATTTACTCACTCTGAGTTCTTAAAAAGGGTTTCTTCACCCTGGGAAGTTAATTAAATACCATTTGGAGGCATTTAATGTTCGAGCAAAAACGGCTGATTTTCGACAAAAGAGATAACATCCCCCCATTACGTCATGCTTCAGAAATGTGGAAAATGGTCCGTTTTCAAATTTTTTATTTTTGAACGTCAGTTCACATTTGTAGGTGGATCAACAGTGTTAGAGCTAAAATTAGCATGTTTAAAGTGATTTTCATGCTTCCAGGGGCCCTAAACACAAGATTTATGGAATGGTTAAAAGTGCATGAAAATGGCCAATTTACTCACTCTGAGTTCTCAAAAAGGGTTTCTTCACCCCGGGAAGTTAATTAAATACCATTTGGAGGCATTTAATGTTCGAGCAAAAACGGCTGATTTTCGACAAAAGAGATAACACCCCCCCATTACGTCATGCTTCAGAAATGTGGAAAATGGTCCGTTTTCAAATGTTTTATTTTTGAACGTCAGTTCACATTTGTAGGTGGATCATCAGTGTTAGAGCTAAAATTAGCATGTTTAAAGTGATTTTCATGCTTCCAGGGGCTCGGGAAGTGAATTAAATACTATTTGGAGGCATTTAATGTTCAATCAAAAACAGCTGATTTTTGACAAAAGAGATAACACCCCCCCCATTACGTCATGCTTCAGAAATGTGGAAAATGGTCCGTTTTCAAATGTTTTATTTTTGAACGTCAGTTCACATTTGTAGGTGGATCATCAGTGTTAGAGCTAAAATTAGCATGTTTAAAGTGATTTTCATGCTTCCAGGGGCTCGGGAAGTGAATTAAATACTATTTGGAGGCATTTAATGTTCAATCAAAAACAGCTGATTTTTGACAAAAGAGATAACACCCCCCCATTACGTCATGCTTCAGAAATGTGGAAAATGGTCCGTTTTCAAATGTTTTATTTTTGAACGTCAGTTCACATTTGTAGGTGGATCATCAGTGTTAGAGCTAAAATTAGCATGTTTAAAGTGATTTTCATGCTTCTAGGGGCCCTAAACACAAGATTTATGGAATGGTTAAAAGTGCATAAAAATGGCCAATTTACTCACTCTGAGTTCTCAAAAAGGGTTTCTTCACCCCGGGAAGTTAATTAAATACCATTTGGAGGCATTTAATGTTCGAGCAAAAACGGCTGATTTTCGACAAAAGAGATAACACCCCCCCCATTACGTCATGCTTCAGAAATGTGGAAAATGGTCCGTTTTCAAATTTTTTATTTTTGAACGTCAGTTCACATTTGTAGGTGGATCATCAGTGTTAGAGCTAAAATTAGCATGTTTAAAGTGATTTTCATGCTTCCAGGGGCCCTAAACACAAGATTTATGGAATGGTTAAAAGTGCATGAAAATGGCCAATTTACTCACTCTGAGTTCTCAAAAAGGGTTTCTTCACCCCGGGAAGTTAATTAAATACCATTTGGAGGCATTTAATGTTCGAGCAAAAACGGCTGATTTTCGACAAAAGAGATAACACCCCCCCATTACGTCATGCTTCAGAAATGTGGAAAATGGTCCATTTTCAAATGTTTTATTTTTGAACGTCAGTTCACATTTGTAGGTGCATCATCAGTGTTAGAGCTAAAAATCGCATGTTTAAAGTGATTTTCATGCTTCCAGGGGCTCGGGAAGTGAATTAAATACTATTTGGAGGCATTTAATGTTCAAGCAAAAACGGCTGATTTTCGACAAAAGAGATAACACCCCCCCATTACGTCATGCTTCAGAAATGTGGAAAATTGTCCGTTTTCAAATGTTTTCTTTTTGAACGTGAGTTCACATTTGTAGGTGGATCATCAGTGTTAGAGCTAAAATGAGCATGTTTAAAGTGATTTTCATGCTTCCAGGGGCCCTAAACACAAGATTTATGGAATGGTTAAAAGTGCATGAAAATGGCCAATTTACTCACTCTGAGTTCTCAAAAAGGGTTTCTTCACCCCGGGAAGTTAATTAAATACCATTTGGAGGCATTTAATGTTCGAGCAAAAACGGCTGATTTTCGACAAAAGAGATAACACCCCCCCATTACGTCATGCTTCAGAAATGTGGAAAATGGTCCGTTTTCAAATGTTTTATTTTTGAACGTCAGTTCACATTTGTAGGTGGATCATCAGTGTTAGAGCTAAAATTAGCATGTTTAAAGTGATTTTCATGCGTCCAGGGTCTCGGGAAGTGAATTAAATACTATTTGGAGGCATTTAATGTTCAAGCAAAAACGGCTGATTTTCGACAAAATATATAACAACCCCCCATTACGTCATGCTTCAGAAATGTGGAAAATGGTCCGTTTTCAAATGTTTTATTTTTGAACGTCAGTTCACATTTGTAGGTGGATCATCAGTGTTAGAGCTAAAATTAGCATGTTTAAAGTTGTTTTCATGCTTCCAGGGGCCCTAAACACAAGATTTATGGAATGGTTAAAAGTGCATGAAAATGGCCAATTTACTCACTCTGAGTTCTCAAAAAGGGTTTCTTCACCCATGGAAGTTAATTAAATACCATTTGGAGGCATTTAATGTTCGAGCAAAAACGGCTGATTTTCGACAAAAGAGATAACACCCCCCCATTACGTCATGCTTCAGAAATGTGGAAAATGGTCCGTTTTCAAATGTTTTATTTTTGAACGTCAGTTCACATTTGTATGTGGATCATCAGTGTTAGAGCTAAAATTAGCATGTTTAAAGTGGTTTTCATGCTTCCAGTGGCCCTAAACATAAGATTTATGGAATGGTTAAAAGTGCATGAAAATGGCCAATTTACTCACTCTGAGTTCTCAAAAAGGGTTTCTTCACCCAGGGAAGTTAATTAAATACCATTTGGAGGCATTTAATGTTCGAGCAAAAACGGCTGATTTTCGACAAAAGAGATAACACCCCCCCATTACGTCATGCTTCAGAAATGTGGAAAATGGTCCGTTTTCAAATGTTTTATTTTTGAACGTCAGTTCACATTTGTAGGTGGATCATCAGTGTTAGAGCTAAAATTAGCATGTTTAAAGTGATTTTCATGCTTCCAGGGGCTCAGGAAGTGAATTAAATACTATTTGGAGGCATTTAATGTTCAATCAAAAACAGCTGATTTTTGACAAAAGAGATAACACCCCCCCATTACGTCATGCTTCAGAAATGTGGACAATGGTCCGTTTTCAAATGTTTTATTTTTGAACGTAAGTTCACATTTGTAGGTGGATCATCAGTGTTAGAGCTAAAATTAGCATGTTTAAAGTGATTTTCATGCTACCAGGGGCTCGGGAAGTGAATTAAATACTATTTGGAGGCATTTAATGTTCAATCAAAAACAGCTGATTTTTGACAAAAGAGATAACACCCCCCCATTACGTCATGCTTCAGAAATGTGGACAATGGTCCGTTTTCAAATGTTTTATTTTTGAACGTCAGTTCACATTTGTAGGTGGATCATCAGTGTTAGAGCTAAAATTAGCATGTTTAAAGTGGTTTTCATGCTTCCAGGGGCCCTAAACACAAGATTTATGGAATGGTTAAAAGTGCATGAAAATGGCCAATTTACTCACTCTGAGTTCTCAAAAAGGGTTTCTTCACCCAGGGAAGTTAATTAAATACCATTTGGAGGCATTTAATGTTCGAGCAAAAACAGCTGATTTTCGACAAAAGAGATAACACCCCCCCATTACGTCATGCTTCAGAAATGTGGAAAATGGTCCGTTTTCAAATGTTTTATTTTTGAACGTCAGTTCACATTTGTAGGTGGATCATCAGTGTTAGAGCTAAAATTAGCATGTTTAAAGTGATTTTCATGCTTCCAGGGGCTCGGGAAGTGAATTAAATACTATTTGGAGGCATTTAATTTTCAATCAAAAACAGCTGATTTTTGACAAAAGAGATAACACCCCCCATTACGTCATGCTTCAGAAATGTGGAAAATGGTCCGTTTTCAAATGTTTTATTTTTGAACGTCAGTTCACATTTGTAGGTGGATCATCAGTGTTAGAGCTAAAATTAGCATGTTTAAAGTGATTTTCATGCTTCTAGGGGCCCTAAACACAAGATTTATGGAATGGTTAAAAGTGCATGAAAATGGCCAATTTACTCACTCTGAGTTCTCAAAAAGGGTTTCTTCACCCTGGGAAGTTAATTAAATACCATTTGGAGGCATTTAATGTTCGAGCAAAAACGGCTGATTTTCGACAAAAGAGATAACACCCCCCCATTACGTCATGCTTGAGAAATGTGGAAAATGGTCCGTTTTCAAATGTTTTCTTTTTGAACCTCAGTTCACATTTGTAGGTGGATCATCAGTGTTAGAGCTAAAATTAGCATGTTTAAAGTGATGTTCATGCTTCCAGGGGCTCGGGAAGTGAATTAAATACTATTTGGAGGCATTTAATGTTCAAGCAAAAACGGCTGATTTTCGACAAAAGAGATAACACCCCCCCATTACGTCATGCTTCATAAATGTGGAAAATGGTTCGTTTTCAAATGTTTTATTTTTGAACGTCAGTTCACATTTGTAGGTGGATCATCAGTGTTAGAGCTAAAATTAGCATGTTTAAAGTGATTTTCATGCTTCCAGGGGCCCTAAACACAAGATTTATGGAATGGTTAAAAGTGCATGAAAATGGCCAATTTACTCACTCTGAGTTCTCAAAAAGGGTTTCTTCACCCCGGGAAGTTAATTAAATACCATTTGGAGGCATTTAATGTTCGAGCAAAAACGGCTGATTTTCGACAAAAGAGATAACACCCCCCCATTACGTCATGCTTCATAAATGTGGAAAATGGTCCGTTTTCAAATGTTTTATTTTTGAACGTCAGTTCACATTTGTAGGTGGATCATCAGTGTTAGAGCTAAAATTAGCATGTTTAAAGTGATTTTCATGCTTCCAGGGTCTCGGGAAGTGAATTAAATACTATTTGGAGGCATTTAATGTTCAAGCAAAAACGGCTGATTTTCGACAAAAGAGATAACACCCCCCCATTACGTCATGCTTCAGAAATGTGGACAATGGTCCGTTTTCAAATGTTTTATTTTTGAACGTCAGTTCACATTTGTAGGTGGATCATCAGTGTTAGAGCTAAAATTAGCATGTTTAAAGTGATTTTCATGCTACCAGGGGCTCGGGAAGTGAATAAAATACTATTTGGAGGCATTTAATGTTCAATCAAAAACAGCTGATTTTTGACAAAAGAGATAACACCCCCCCCATTACGTCATGCTTCAGAAATGTGGAAAATAGTCCGTTTTCAAATGTTTTCTTTTTGAACGTCAGTTCACATTTGTAGGTGGATCATCAGTGTTAGAGCTAAAATTAGCATGTTTAAAGTGATTTTCATGCTTCCAGGGGCCCTAAACACAGGATTTATGGAATGGTTAAAAGTGCATGAAAATGGCCAATTTACTCACTCTGAGTTCTCAAAAAGGGTTTCTTCACCCCGGGAAGTTAATTAAATACCATTTGGAGGCATTTAATGTTCGAGCAAAAACGGCTGATTTTCGACAAAAGAGATAACACCCCCCCATTACGTCATGCTTCAGAAATGTGGAAAATGGTCCGTTTTCAAATGTTTTATTTCTGAACGTCAGTTCACATTTGTAGGTGGATCATCAGTGTTAGAGCTAAAATTAGCATGTTTAAAGTGATTTTCATGCTTCCAGGGTCTCGGGAAGTGAATAAAATACTATTTGGAGGCATTTAATGTTCAAGCAAAAACGGCTGATTTTCGACAAAAGAGATAACACCCCCCCATTACGTCATGCTTCAAAAATGTGGAAAATTGTCCGTTTTCAAATGTTTTATTTTTGAACGTCAGTTCACATTTGTAGGTGGATCATCAGTGTTAGAGCTAAAATTAGCATGTTTAAAGTGGTTTTCATGCTTCCAGGGGCCCTAAACACAAGATTTATGGAATGGTTAAAAGTGCATGAAAATGGCCAATTTACTAACTCTGAGTTCTCAAAAAGGGTTTCTTCACCCAGGGAAGTTAATTAAATACCATTTGGAGGCATTTAATGTTCGAGCAAAAACGGCTGATTTTCGACAAAAGAGATAACACCCCCCCCATTACGTCATGCTTCAGAAATGTGGAAAATGGTCCGTTTTCAAATGTTTTATTTTTGAACGTCAGTTCACATTTGTAGGTGGATCATCAGTGTTAGAGCTAAAATTAGCATGTTTAATGTGATTTTCATGCTTCCAGGGGCTCGGGAAGTGAATTAAATACTATTTGGATGCATTTAATGTTCAATCAAAAACAGCTGATTTTTGACAAAAGAGATAACACCCCCCCATTACGTCATGCTTCAGAAATGTGGAAAATGGTCCGTTTTTAAATGTTTTATTTTTGAACGTCAGTTCACATTTGTAGGTGGATCATCAGTGTTAGAGCTAAAATTAGCATGTTTAAAGTGATTTTCATGCTTCCAGGGGCTCGGGAAGTGAATTAAATACTATTTGGAGGCATTTAATGTTCAATCAAAAACAGCTGATTTTTGACAAAAGAGATAACACCCCCCCATTACGTCATGCTTCAGAAATGTGGAAAATGGTCCGTTTTCAAATGTTTTATTTTTGAACGTCAGTTCACATTTGTAGGTGGATCATCAGTGTTAGAGCTAAAATTAGCATGTTTAAAGTGATTTTCATGCTTCTAGGGGCCCTAAACACAAGATTTATGGAATGGTTAAAAGTGCATAAAAATGGCCAATTTACTCACTCTGAGTTCTCAAAAAGGGTTTCTTCACCCTGGGAAGTTAATTAAATACCATTTGGAGGCATTTAATGTTCGAGCAAAAACGGCTGATTTTCGACAAAAGAGATAACACCCCCCCATTACGTCATGCTTCAGAAATGTGGAAAATGGTCCGTTTTCAATTTTTTTATTTTTGAACGTCAGTTCACATTTGTAGGTGGATCATCAGTGTTAGAGCTAAAATTAGCATGTTTAAAGTGATTTTCATGCTTCCAGGGGCCCTAAACACAAGATTTATGGAATGGTTAAAAGTGCATGAAAATGGCCAATTTACTCACTCTGAGTTCTCAAAAAGGGTTTCTTCACCCCGGGAAGTTAATTAAATACTATTTGGAGGCATTTAATGTTCAAGCAAAAACGGCTGATTTTCGACAAAAGAGATAACACCCCCCCATTACGTCATGCTTCAGAAATGTGGACAATGGTCCGTTTTCAAATGTTTTATTTTTGAACGTCAGTTCACATTTGTAGGTGCATCATCAGTGTTAGAGCTAAAAATCGCATGTTTAAAGTGATTTTCATGCTTCCAGGGGCTCGGGAAGTGAATTAAATACTATTTGGAGGCATTTAATGTTCAAGCAAAAACGGCTGATTTTCGACAAAAGAGATAACACCCCCCATTACGTCATGCTTCAGAAATGTGGAAAATGGTCCGTTTTCAAATGTTTTATTTTTGAACGTCAGTTCACATTTGTAGGTGGATCATCAGTGTTAGAGCTAAAATTAGCATGTTTAAAGTGGTTTTCATGCTTCCAGGGGCCCTAAACACAAGATTTATGGAATGGTTAAAAGTGCATGAAAATGGCCAATTTACTAACTCTGAGTTCTCAAAAAGGGTTTCTTCACCCAGGGAAGTTAATTAAATACCATTTGGAGGCATTTAATGTTCGAGCAAAAACGGCTGATTTTCGACAAAAGAGATAACACCCCCCCCATTACGTCATGCTTCAGAAATGTGGAAAATGGTCCGTTTTCAAATGTTTTATTTTTGAACGTCAGTTCACATTTGTAGGTGGATCATCAGTGTTAGAGCTAAAATTAGCATGTTTAATGTGATTTTCATGCTTCCAGGGGCTCGGGAAGTGAATTAAATACTATTTGGATGCATTTAATGTTCAATCAAAAACAGCTGATTTTTGACAAAAGAGATAACAGCCCCCCATTACGTCATGCTTCAGAAATGTGGAAAATGGTCCGTTTTCAAATGTTTTATTTTTGAACGTCAGTTCACATTTGTAGGTGGATCATCAGTGTTAGAGCTAAAATTAGCATGTTTAAAGTGATTTTCATGCTTCCAGGGGCTCGGGAAGTGAATTAAATACTATTTGGAGGCATTTAATGTTCAATCAAAAACAGCAGATTTTTGACAAAAGAGATAACACCCCCCCATTACGTCATGCTTCAGAAATGTGGAAAATGGTCCGTTTTCAAATGTTTTATTTTTGAACGTCAGTTCACATTTGTAGGTGGATCATCAGTGTTAGAGCTAAAATTAGCATGTTTAAAGTGATTTTCATGCTTCTAGGGGCCCTAAACACAAGATTTATGGAATGGTTAAAAGTGCATAAAAATGGCCAATTTACTCACTCTGAGTTCTCAAAAAGGGTTTCTTCACCCTGGGAAGTTAATTAAATACCATTTGGAGGCATTTAATGTTCGAGCAAAAACGGCTGATTTTCGACAAAAGAGATAACACCCCCCCCATTACGTCATGCTTCAGAAATGTGGAAAATGGTCCGTTTTCAATTTTTTTATTTTTGAACGTCAGTTCACATTTGTAGGTGGATCATCAGTGTTAGAGCTAAAATTAGCATGTTTAAAGTGATTTTCATGCTTCCAGGGGCCCTAAACACAAGATTTATGGAATGGTTAAAAGTGCATGAAAATGGCCAATTTACT
Source organism: Lissotriton vulgaris (assembly GCF_964263255.1). Taxonomy (NCBI): domain Eukaryota; kingdom Metazoa; phylum Chordata; class Amphibia; order Caudata; family Salamandridae; genus Lissotriton; species Lissotriton vulgaris. Next base: position 824,350 of record NW_028243998.1, read on the forward strand.
CACTCTGAGTTCTCAAAAAGGGTTTCTTCACCCCGGGAAGTTAATTAAATACTATTTGGAGGCATTTAATGTTCAAGCAAAAACGGCTGATTTTCGACAAAAGAGATAACACCCCCCCATTACGTCATGCTTCAGAAATGTGGACAATGGTCCGTTTTCAAATGTTTTATTTTTGAACGTCAGTTCACATTTGTAGGTGCATCATCAGTGTTAGAGCTAAAAATCGCATGTTTAAAGTGATTTTCATGCTTCCAGGGGCTCGGGAAGTGAATTAAATACTATTTGGAGGCATTTAATGTTCAAGCAAAAACGGCTGATTTTCGACAAAAGAGATAACACCCCCCCATTACGTCATGCTTCAGAAATGTGGAAAATGGTCCGTTTTCAAATGTTTTCTTTTTGAACGTGAGTTCACATTTGTAGGTGGATCATCAGTGTTAGAGCTAAAATGAGCATGTTTAAAGTGATTTTCATGCTTCCAGGGGCCCTAAACACAAGATTTATGGAATGGTTAAAAGTGCATGAAAATGGCCAATTTACTCACTCTGAGTTCTCAAAAAGGGTTTCTTCACCCCGGGAAGTTAATTAAATACCATTTGGAGGCATTTAATGTTCGAGCAAAAACGGCTGATTTTCGACAAAAGAGATAACACCCCCCCATTACGTCATGCTTCAGAAATGTGGAAAATGGTCCGTTTTCAAATGTTTTATTTTTGAACGTCAGTTCACATTTGTAGGTGGATCATCAGTGTTAGAGCTAAAATTAGCATGTTTAAAGTGATTTTCATGCTTCCAGGGGCTCAGGAAGTGAATTAAATACTACTTGGAGGCATTTAATGTTCAATCAAAAACAGCTGATTTTTGACAAAAGAGATAACACCCCCCCCATTACGTCATGCTTCAGAAATGTGGACAATGGTCCGTTTTCAAATGTTTTAGTTTTTGAACGTCAGTTCACATTTGTAGGTGGATCATCAGTGTTAGAGCTAAAATTAGCATGTTTAAAGTGATTTTCATGCTACCAGGGGCTCGGGAAGTGAATTAAATACTATTTGGAGGCATTTAATGTTCAATCAAAAACAGCTGATTTTTGACAAAAGAGATAACACCCCCCCCATTACGTCATGCTTCAGAAATGTGGACAATGGTCCGTTTTCAAATGTTTTATTTTTGAACGTCAGTTCACATTTGTAGGTGGATCATCAGTGTTAGAGCTAAAATTAGCATGTTTAAAGTGGTTTTCATGCTTCCAGGGGCCCTAAACACAAGATTTATGGAATGGTTAAAAGTGCATGAAAATGGCCAATTTACTCACTCTGAGTTCTCAAAAAGGGTTTCTTCACCCAGGGAAGTTAATTAAATACCATTTGGAGGCATTTAATGTTCGAGCAAAAACGGCTGATTTTCGACAAAAGAGATAACACCCCCCCATTACGTCATGCTTCAGAAATGTGGAAAATGGTCCGTTTTCAAATGTTTTATTTTTGAACGTCAGTTCACATTTGTAGGTGGATCATCAGTGTTAGAGCTAAAATTAGCATGTTTAAAGTGATTTTCATGCTTCCAGGGGCTCGGGAAGTGAATTAAATACTATTTGGAGGCATTTAATGTTCAATCAAAAACAGCTGATTTTTGACAAAAGAGATAACACCCCCCCATTTCGTCATGCTTCAGAAATGTGGAAAATGGTCCGTTTTCAAATGTTTTATTTTTGAACGTCAGTTCACATTTGTAGGTGGATCATCAGTGTTAGAGCTAAAATTAGCATGTTTAAAGTGATTTTCATGCTTCTAGGGGCCCTAAACACAAGATTTATGGAATGGTTAAAAGTGCATGAAAATGGCCAATTTACTCACTCTGAGTTCTCAAAAAGGGTTTCTTCACCCTGGGAAGTTAATTAAATACCATTTGGAGGCATTTAATGTTCGAGCAAAAACGGCTGATTTTCGACAAAAGAGATAACACCCCCCATTACGTCATGCTTGAGAAATGTGGAAAATGGTCCGTTTTCAAATGTTTTCTTTTTGAACGTCAGTTCACATTTGTAGGTGGATCATCAGTGTTAGAGCTAAAATTAGCATGTTTGAAGTGATTTTCATGCTTCCTGGGGCCCTAAACACAAGATTTATGGAATGGTTAAAAGTGCATGAAAATGGCCAATTTACTCACTCTGAGTTCTCAAAAAGGGTTTCTTCACCCCGGGAAGTTAATTAAATACCATTTGGAGGCATTTAATGTTCGAGCAAAAACGGCTGATTTTCGACAAAAGAGATAACATCCCCCCATTACGTCATGCTTCAGAAATGTGGAAAATGGTCCGTTTTCAAATGTTTTATTTTTGAACGTCAGTTCACATTTGTAGGTGGATCATCAGTGTTAGAGCTAAAATTAGCATGTTTAAAGTGATGTTCATGCTTCCAGGGGCTCGGGAAGTGAATTAAATACTATTTGGAGGCATTTAATGTTCAAGCAAAAACGGCTGATTTTCGACAAAAGAGATAACACCCCCCCATTACGTCATGCTTCAGAAATGTGGAAAATGGTCCGTTTTCAAATGTTTTCTTTTTGAACGTGAGTTCACATTTGTAGGTGGATCATCAGTGTTAGAGCTAAAATGAGCATGTTTAAAGTGATTTTCATGCTTCCAGGGGCCCTAAACACAAGATTTATGGAATGGTTAAAAGTGCATGAAAATGGCCAATTTACTCACTCTGAGTTCTCAAAAAGGGTTTCTTCACCCCGGGAAGTTAATTAAATACCATTTGGAGGCATTTAATGTTCGAGCAAAAACGGCTGATTTTCGACAAAAGAGATAACACCCCCCCATTACGTCATGCTTCAGAAATGTGGAAAATGGTCAGTTTTCAAATGTTTTATTTTTGAACGTCAGTTCACATTTGTAGGTGGATCATCAGTGTTAGAGCTAAAATTAGCATGTTTAAAGTGATTTTCATGCTTCCAGGGGCTCGGAAAGTGAATTAAATACTATTTGGAGGCATTTAATGTTCAATCAAAAACAGCTGATTTTTGACAAAAGAGATAACACCCCCCCATTACGTCATGCTTCAGAAATGTGGAAAATGGTCCGTTTTCAATTTTTTTATTTTTGAACGTCAGTTCACATTTGTAGGTGGATCATCAGTGTTAGAGCTAAAATTAGCATGTTTAAAGTGATTTTCATGCTTCCAGGGGCCCTAAACACAAGATTTATGGAATGGTTAAAAGTGCATGAAAATGGCCAATTTACTCACTCTGAGTTCTCAAAAAGGGTTTCTTCACCCCGGGAAGTTAATTAAATACTATTTGGAGGCATTTAATGTTCAAGCAAAAACGGCTGATTTTCGACAAAAGAGATAACACCCCCCCATTACGTCATGCTTCAGAAATGTGGACAATGGTCCGTTTTCAAATGTTTTATTTTTGAACGTCAGTTCACATTTGTAGGTGCATCATCAGTGTTAGAGCTAAAAATCGCATGTTTAAAGTGATTTTCATGCTTCCAGGGGCTCGGGAAGTGAATTAAATACTATTTGGAGGCATTTAATGTTCAAGCAAAAACGGCTGATTTTCGACAAAAGAGATAACACCCCCCCATTACGTCATGCTTCAGAAATGTGGAAAATGGTCCGTTTTCAAATGTTTTCTTTTTGAACGTGAGTTCACATTTGTAGGTGGATCATCAGTGTTAGAGCTAAAATGAGCATGTTTAAAGTGATTTTCATGCTTCCAGGGGCCCTAAACACAAGATTTATGGAATGGTTAAAAGTGCATGAAAATGGCCAATTTACTCACTCTGAGTTCTCAAAAAGGGTTTCTTCACCCCGGGAAGTTAATTAAATACCATTTGGAGGCATTTAATGTTCGAGCAAAAACGGCTGATTTTCGACAAAAGAGATAACACCCCCCCATTACGTCATGCTTCAGAAATGTGGAAAATGGTCCGTTTTCAAATGTTTTATTTTTGAACGTCAGTTCACATTTGTAGGTGGATCATCAGTGTTAGAGCTAAAATTAGCATGTTTAAAGTGATTTTCATGCTTCCAGGGGCTCAGGAAGTGAATTAAATACTACTTGGAGGCATTTAATGTTCAATCAAAAACGGCTGATTTTCGACAAAAGAGATAACACCCCCCCATTACGTCATGCTTCAGAAATGTGGAAAATGGTCCGTTTTCAAATGTTTTATTTTTGAACGTCAGTTCACATTTGTAGGTGCATCATCAGTGTTAGAGCTAAAAATCGCATGTTTAAAGTGATTTTCATGCTTCCAGGGGCTCGGGAAGTGAATTAAATACTATTTGGAGGCATTTAATGTTCAAGCAAAAACGGCTGATTTTCGACAAAAGAGATAACACCCCCCCATTACGTCATGCTTCAGAAATGTGGAAAATTGTCCGTTTTCAAATGTTTTCTTTTTGAACGTGAGTTCACATTTGTAGGTGGATCATCAGTGTTAGAGCTAAAATGAGCATGTTTAAAGTGATTTTCATGCTTCCAGGGGCCCTAAACACAAGATTTATGGAATGGTTAAAAGTGCATGAAAATGGCCAATTTACTCACTCTGAGTTCTCAAAAAGGGTTTCTTCACCCCGGGAAGTTAATTAAATACCATTTGGAGGCATTTAATGTTCGAGCAAAAACGGCTGATTTTCGACAAAAGAGATAACACCCCCCCATTACGTCATGCTTCAGAAATGTGGAAAATGGTCCGTTTTCAAATGTTTTATTTTTGAACGTCAGTTCACATTTGTAGGTGGATCATCAGTGTTAGAGCTAAAATTAGCATGTTTAAAGTGATTTTCATGCGTCCAGGGTCTCGGGAAGTGAATTAAATACTATTTGGAGGCATTTAATGTTCAAGCAAAAACGGCTGATTTTCGACAAAATATATAACAACCCCCCATTACGTCATGCTTCAGAAATGTGGAAAATGGTCCGTTTTCAAATGTTTTATTTTTGAACGTCAGTTCACATTTGTAGGTGGATCATCAGTGTTAGAGCTAAAATTAGCATGTTTAAAGTTGTTTTCATGCTTCCAGGGGCCCTAAACACAAGATTTATGGAATGGTTAAAAGTGCATGAAAATGGCCAATTTACTCACTCTGAGTTCTCAAAAAGGGTTTCTTCACCCATGGAAGTTAATTAAATACCATTTGGAGGCATTTAATGTTCGAGCAAAAACGGCTGATTTTCGACAAAAGAGATAACACCCCCCCATTACGTCATGCTTCAGAAATGTGGAAAATGGTCCGTTTTCAAATGTTTTATTTTTGAACGTCAGTTCACATTTGTATGTGGATCATCAGTGTTAGAGCTAAAATTAGCATGTTTAAAGTGGTTTTCATGCTTCCAGTGGCCCTAAACATAAGATTTATGGAATGGTTAAAAGTGCATGAAAATGGCCAATTTACTCACTCTGAGTTCTCAAAAAGGGTTTCTTCACCCAGGGAAGTTAATTAAATACCATTTGGAGGCATTTAATGTTCGAGCAAAAACGGCTGATTTTCGACAAAAGAGATAACACCCCCCCATTACGTCATGCTTCAGAAATGTGGAAAATGGTCCGTTTTCAAATGTTTTATTTTTGAACGTCAGTTCACATTTGTAGGTGGATCATCAGTGTTAGAGCTAAAATTAGCATGTTTAAAGTGATTTTCATGCTTCCAGGGGCTCAGGAAGTGAATTAAATACTATTTGGAGGCATTTAATGTTCAATCAAAAACAGCTGATTTTTGACAAAAGAGATAACACCCCCCCATTACGTCATGCTTCAGAAATGTGGACAATGGTCCGTTTTCAAATGTTTTATTTTTGAACGTAAGTTCACATTTGTAGGTGGATCATCAGTGTTAGAGCTAAAATTAGCATGTTTAAAGTGATTTTCATGCTACCAGGGGCTCGGGAAGTGAATTAAATACTATTTGGAGGCATTTAATGTTCAATCAAAAACAGCTGATTTTTGACAAAAGAGATAACACCCCCCCATTACGTCATGCTTCAGAAATGTGGACAATGGTCCGTTTTCAAATGTTTTATTTTTGAACGTCAGTTCACATTTGTAGGTGGATCATCAGTGTTAGAGCTAAAATTAGCATGTTTAAAGTGGTTTTCATGCTTCCAGGGGCCCTAAACACAAGATTTATGGAATGGTTAAAAGTGCATGAAAATGGCCAATTTACTCACTCTGAGTTCTCAAAAAGGGTTTCTTCACCCAGGGAAGTTAATTAAATACCATTTGGAGGCATTTAATGTTCGAGCAAAAACAGCTGATTTTCGACAAAAGAGATAACACCCCCCCATTACGTCATGCTTCAGAAATGTGGAAAATGGTCCGTTTTCAAATGTTTTATTTTTGAACGTCAGTTCACATTTGTAGGTGGATCATCAGTGTTAGAGCTAAAATTAGCATGTTTAAAGTGATTTTCATGCTTCCAGGGGCTCGGGAAGTGAATTAAATACTATTTGGAGGCATTTAATTTTCAATCAAAAACAGCTGATTTTTGACAAAAGAGATAACACCCCCCATTACGTCATGCTTCAGAAATGTGGAAAATGGTCCGTTTTCAAATGTTTTATTTTTGAACGTCAGTTCACATTTGTAGGTGGATCATCAGTGTTAGAGCTAAAATTAGCATGTTTAAAGTGATTTTCATGCTTCTAGGGGCCCTAAACACAAGATTTATGGAATGGTTAAAAGTGCATGAAAATGGCCAATTTACTCACTCTGAGTTCTCAAAAAGGGTTTCTTCACCCTGGGAAGTTAATTAAATACCATTTGGAGGCATTTAATGTTCGAGCAAAAACGGCTGATTTTCGACAAAAGAGATAACACCCCCCATTACGTCATGCTTGAGAAATGTGGAAAATGGTCCGTTTTCAAATGTTTTCTTTTTGAACGTCAGTTCACATTTGAAGGTGGATCATCAGTGTTAGAGCTAAAATTAGCATGTTTGAAGTGATTTTCATGCTTCCTGGGGCCCTAAACACAAGATTTATGGAATGGTTAAAAGTGCATGAAAATGGCCAATTTACTCACTCTGAGTTCTCAAAAAGGGTTTCTTCACCCCGGGAAGTTAATTAAATACCATTTGGAGGCATTTAATGTTCGAGCAAAAACGGCTGATTTTCGACAAAAGAGATAACACCCCCCCATTACGTCATGCTTCAGAAATGTGGAAAATGGTCCGTTTTCAAATGTTTTATTTTTGAACGTCAGTTCACATTTGTAGGTGGATCATCAGTGTTAGAGCTAAAATTAGCATGTTTAAAGTGATGTTCATGCTTCCAGGGGCTCGGGAAGTGAATTAAATACTATTTGGAGGCATTTAATGTTCAAGCAAAAACGGCTGATTTTCGACAAAAGAGATAACACCCCCCATTATGTCATGCTTCAGAAATGTGGAAAATGTCCGTTTTCAAATGTTTTATTTTTGAACGTCAGTTCACATTTGTAGGTGGATCATCAGTGTTAGAGCTAAAATTAGCATGTTTAAAGTGGTTTTCATGCTTCCAGGGGCCCTAAACACAAGATTTATGGAATGGTTAAAAGTGCATGAAAATGGCCAATTTACACACTCTGAGTTCTCAAAAAGGGTTTCTTCACCCCGGGAAGTTAATTAAATAACATTTGGAGGCATTTAATGTTCGAGCAACAACGGCTGATTTTCGACAAAAGAGATAACACCCCCCCATTACGTCAAGCTTCAGAAATGTGGAAAATGGTCCGTTTTCAAATGTTTTCTTTTTGAACGTGAGTTCACATTTGTAGGTGGATCATCAGTGTTAGAGCTAAAATGAGCATGTTTAAAGTGATTTTCATGCTTCCAGGGGCCCTAAACACAAGATTTATGGAATGGTTAAAAGTGCATGAAAATGGCCAATTTACTCACTCTGAGTTCTCAAAAAGGGTTTCTTCACCCCGGGAAGTTAATTAAATACCATTTGGAGGCATTTAATGTTCGAGCAAAAACGGCTGATTTTCGACAAAAGAGATAACACCCCCCCATTACGTCATGCTTCAGAAATGTGGAAAATGGTCAGTTTTCAAATGTTTTATTTTTGAACGTCAGTTCACATTTGTAGGTGGATCATCAGTGTTAGAGCTAAAATTAGCATGTTTAAAGTGATTTTCATGCTACCAGGGGCTCGGGAAGTGAATTAAATACTATTTGGAGGCATTTAATGTTCAATCAAAAACAGCTGATTTTTGACAAAAGAGATAACACCCCCCCATTACGTCATGCTTCAGAAATGTGGAAAATGGTCCGTTTTCAAATGTTTTCTTTTTGAACGTCAGTTCACATTTGTAGGTGGATCATCAGTGTTAGAGCTAAAATTAGCATGTTTAAAGTGATTTTCATGCTTCCAGGGGCCCTAAACACAGGATTTATGGAATGGTTAAAAGTGCATGAAAATGGCCAATTTACTCACTCTGAGTTCTCAAAAAGGGTTTCTTCACCCCGGGAAGTTAATTAAATACCATTTGGAGGCATTTAATGTTCGAGCAAAAACGGCTGATTTTCGACAAAAGAGATAACACCCCCCCATTACGTCATGCTTCAGAAATGTGGAAAATGGTCCGTTTTCAAATGTTTTATTTTTGAACGTCAGTTCACATTTGTAGGTGGATCATCAGTGTTAGAGCTAAAATTAGCATGTTTAAAGTGATTTTCATGCTTCCAGGGTCTCGAGAAGTGAATTAAATACTATTTGGAGGCATTTAATGTTCAAGCAAAAACGGCTGATTTTCGACAAAAGAGATAACACCCCCCCCATTACGTCATGCTTCAGAAATGTGGAAAATGGTCCGTTTTCAAATGTTTTATTTTTGAACGTCAGTTCACATTTGTAGGTGGATCATCAGTGTTAGAGCTAAAATTAGCATGTTTAAAGTGATTTTCATGCTTCCAGGGGCTCGGGAAGTGAATTAAATACTATTTGGAGGCATTTAATGTTCAAGCAAAAACGGCTGATTTTCGACAAAAGAGATAACACCCCCCCATTATGTCATGCTTCAGAAATGTGGAAAATGTCCGTTTTCAAATGTTTTATTTTTGAACGTCAGTTCACATTTGTAGGTGGATCATCAGTGTTAGAGCTAAAATTAGCATGTTTAAAGTGGTTTTCATGCTTCCAGGGGCCCTAAACACAAGATTTATGGAATGGTTAAAAGTGCATGAAAATGGCCAATTTACACACTCTGAGTTCTCAAAAAGGGTTTCTTCACCCCGGGAAGTTAATTAAATAACATTTGGAGGCATTTAATGTTCGAGCAACAACGGCTGATTTTCGACAAAAGAGATAACACCCCCCCATTACGTCAAGCTTCAGAAATGTGGAAAATGGTCCGTTTTCAAATGTTTTCTTTTTGAACGTGAGTTCACATTTGTAGGTGGATCATCAGTGTTAGAGCTAAAATGAGCATGTTTAAAGTGATTTTCATGCTTCCAGGGGCCCTAAACACAAGATTTATGGAATGGTTAAAAGTGCATGAAAATGGCCAATTTACTCACTCTGAGTTCTCAAAAAGGGTTTCTTCACCCCGGGAAGTTAATTAAATACCATTTGGAGGCATTTAATGTTCGAGCAAAAACGGCTGATTTTCGACAAAAGAGATAACACCCCCCCATTACGTCATGCTTCAGAAATGTGGAAAATGGTCAGTTTTCAAATGTTTTATTTTTGAACGTCAGTTCACATTTGTAGGTGGATCATCAGTGTTAGAGCTAAAATTAGCATGTTTAAAGTGATTTTCATGCTACCAGGGGCTCGGGAAGTGAATTAAATACTATTTGGAGGCATTTAATGTTCAATCAAAAACAGCTGATTTTTGACAAAAGAGATAACACCCCCCATTACGTCATGCTTCAGAAATGTGGAAAATGGTCCGTTTTCAAATGTTTTCTTTTTGAACGTCAGTTCACATTTGTAGGTGGATCATCAGTGTTAGAGCTAAAATTAGCATGTTTAAAGTGGTTTTCATGCTTCCAGGGGCCCTAAACACAAGATTTATGGAATGGTTAAAAGTGAATGAAAATGGCCAATTTACTCACTCTGAGTTCTCAAAAAGGGTTTCTTCACCCAGGGAAGTTAATTAAATACCATTTGGAGGCATTTAATGTTCGAGCAAAAACAGCTGATTTTCGACAAAAGAGATAACACCCCCCCCATTACGTCATGCTTCAGAAATGTGGAAAATGGTCAGTTTTCAAATGTTTTATTTTTGAACGTCAGTTCACATTTGTAGGTGGATCATCAGTGTTAGAGCTAAAATTAGCATGTTTAAAGTGATTTTCATGCTTCCAGGGGCTCGGGAAGTGAATTAAATACTATTTGGAGGCATTTAATGTTCAAGCAAAAACGGCTGATTTTCGACAAAAGAGATAACACCCCCCCATTACGTCATGCTTCAGAAATGTGGAAAATGGTCCGTTTTCAAATGTTTTATTTTTGAACGTCAGTTCACATTTGTAGGTGGATCATCAGTGTTAGAGCTAAAATTAGCATGTTTAAAGTGATTTTCATGCTTCCAGGGGCTCGGGAAGTGAATTAAATACTATTTGGAGGCATTTAATGTTCAAGCAAAAACGGCTGATTTTCGACAAAAGAGATAACACCCCCCCATTATGTCATGCTTCAGAAATGTGGAAAATGTCCGTTTTCAAATGTTTTATTTTTGAACGTCAGTTCACATTTGTAGGTGGATCATCAGTGTTAGAGCTAAAATTAGCATGTTTAAAGTGGTTTTCATGCTTCCAGGGGCCCTAAACACAAGATTTATGGAATGGTTAAAAGTGCATGAAAATGGCCAATTAACACACTCTGAGTTCTCAAAAAGGGTTTCTTCACCCCGGGAAGTTAATTAAATAACATTTGGAGGCATTTAATGTTCGAGCAACAACGGCTGATTTTCGACAAGAGAGATAACACCCCCCCATTACGTCAAGCTTCAGAAATGTGGAAAATGGTCCGTTTTCAAATGTTTTATTTTTGAACGTCAGTTCACATTTGTAGGTGGATCATCAGTGTTAGAGCTAAAATTCGCATCTTTAAAGTGATTTTCATTCTTCCAGGGGCTCGGGAAGTGAATTAAATACTGCAAAAACGGCTGATTTTCGACAAAAGAGATAACACCCCCCCATTACGTCATGCTTCAGAAATGTGGAAAATGGTCCGTTTTCAAATGTTTTATTTTTGAACGTCAGTTCACATTTGTAGGTGGATCATCAGTGTTAGAGCTAAAATTTGCATGTTTAAAGTGATTTTCATGCTTCCAGGGGCCCTAAACACAAGATTTATGGAATGGTTAAAAGTGCATGAAAATGGCCAATTTACTCACTCTGAGTTCTCAAAAAGGGTTTTTTCACCCCGGGAAGTTAATTAAATACCATTTGGAGGCATTTAATATTCGAGCAAAAACGTCTGATTTTCGACAAAAGAGATAACACCCCCCCATTACGTCATGCTTCAGAAATGTGGAAAATGGTCCATTTTCAAATGTTTTATTTTTGAACGTCAGTTCACATTTGTAGGTGGATCATCAGTGTTAGAGCTAAAATTAGCATGTTTAAAGTGATTTTCATGCTTCCAGGGGCTCGGGAAGTGAATTAAATACTATTTGGAGGCATTTAATGTTCAATCAAAAACAGCTGATTTTTGACAAAAGAGATAACACCCCCCCATTACGTCATGCTTCAGAAATGTGGAAAATGGTCCGTTTTCAAATGTTTTCTTTTTGAACGTCAGTTCACATTTGTAGGTGGATCATCAGTGTTAGAGCTAAAATTAGCATGTTTAAAGTGATTTTCATGCTTCCAGGGGCCCTAAACACAAGATTTATGGAATGGTTAAAAGTGCATGAAAATGGCCAATTTACTCACTCTGAGTTCTCAAAAAGGGGTTCTTCACCCCGGGAAGTTAATTAAATACTATTTGGAGGCATTTAATGTTCGAGCAAAAACGGCTGATTTTCGACAAAAGAGATAACACCCCCCCCATTACGTCATGCTTCAGAAATGTGGAAAATGGTCCGTTTTCAAATGTTTTATTTTTGAACGTCAGTTCACATTTGTAGGTGGATCATCAGTGTTAGAGCTAAAATTAGCATGTTTAAAGTGATTTTCATGCTTCCAGGGGCTCGGGAAGTGAATTAAATACTATTTGGAGGCATTTAATGTTCAAGCAAAAACGGCTGATTTTCGACAAAAGAGATAACACCCCCCCATTATGTCATGCTTCAGAAATGTGGAAAATGGTCCGTTTTCAAATGTTTTATTTTTGAACGTCAGTTCACATTTGTAGGTGGATCATCAGTGTTAGAGCTAAAATTAGCATGTTTAAAGTGGTTTTCATGCTTCCAGGGGCCCTAAACACAAGATTTATGGAATGGTTAAAAGTGCATGAAAATGGCCAATTTACTCACTCTGAGTTCTCAAAAAGGGTTTCTTCACCCAGGGAAGTTAATTAAATACCATTTGGAGGCATTTAATGTTCAAGCAAAAACGGCTGATTTTCGACAAAAGAGATAACACCCCCCCATTACGTCATGCTTCAGAAATTTGGAAAATGGTCCGTTTTCAAATGTTTTATTTTTGAACGCCAGTTCACATTTGTAGGTGGATCATCAGTGTTAGAGCTAAAATTAGCATGTTTAAAGTGATTTTCATGCTTCCAGGGGCTCAGGAAGTGAATTAAATACTATTTGGAGGCATTTAATGTTCAATCAAAAACAGCTGATTTTTGACAAAAGAGATAACACCCCCCCATTACGTCATGCTTCAGAAATGTGGAAAATGGTCCGTTTTCAAATGTTTTATTTTTGAACGTCAGTTCACATTTGTAGGTGGATCATCAGTGTTAGAGCTAAAATTAGCATGTTTAAAGTGATTTTCATGCTTCCAGGGGCTCGGGAAGTGAATTAAATACTATTTGGAGGCATTTAATGTTCAAGCAAAAACGGCTGATTTTCGACAAAAGAGATAACACCCCCCCATTATGTCATGCTTCAGAAATGTGGAAAATGTCCGTTTTCAAATGTTTTATTTTTGAACGTCAGTTCACATTTGTAGGTGGATCATCAGTGTTAGAGCTAAAATTAGCATGTTTAAAGTGGTTTTCATGCTTCCAGGGGCCCTAAACACAAGATTTATGGAATGGTTAAAAGTGCATGAAAATGGCCAATTTACACACTCTGAGTTCTCAAAAAGGGTTTCTTCACCCCGGGAAGTTAATTAAATAACATTTGGAGGCATTTAATGTTCGAGCAACAACGGCTGATTTTCGACAAAAGAGATAACACCCCCCCATTACGTCAAGCTTCAGAAATGTGGAAAATGGTCCGTTTTCAAATGTTTTATTTTTGAACGTCAGTTCACATTTGTAGGTGGATCATCAGTGTTAGAGCTAAAATTCGCATCTTTAAAGTGATTTTCATTCTTCCAGGGGCTCGGGAAGTGAATTAAATACTGCAAAAACGGCTGATTTTCGACAAAAGAGATAACACCCCCCCATTACGTCATGCTTCAGAAATGTGGAAAATGGTCCGTTTTCAAATGTTTTATTTTTGAACGTCAGTTCACATTTGTAGGTGGATCATCAGTGTTAGAGCTAAAATTTGCATGTTTAAAGTGATTTTCATGCTTCCAGGGGCCCTAAACACAAGATTTATGGAATGGTTAAAAGTGCATGAAAATGGCCAATTTACTCACTCTGAGTTCTCAAAAAGGGTTTTTTCACCCCGGGAAGTTAATTAAATACCATTTGGAGGCATTTAATATTCGAGCAAAAACGTCTGATTTTCGACAAAAGAGATAACACCCCCCCATTACGTCATGCTTCAGAAATGTGGAAAATGGTCCATTTTCAAATGTTTTATTTTTGAACGTCAGTTCACATTTGTAGGTGGATCATCAGTGTTAGAGCTAAAATTAGCATGTTTAAAGTGATTTTCATGCTTCCAGGGGCTCGGGAAGTGAATTAAATACTATTTGGAGGCATTTAATGTTCAATCAAAAACAGCTGATTTTTGACAAAAGAGATAACACCCCCCCATTACGTCATGCTTCAGAAATGTGGAAAATGGTCCGTTTTCAAATGTTTTCTTTTTGAACGTCAGTTCACATTTGTAGGTGGATCATCAGTGTTAGAGCTAAAATTAGCATGTTTAAAGTGATTTTCATGCTTCCAGGGGCCCTAAACACAAGATTTATGGAATGGTTAAAAGTGCATGAAAATGGCCAATTTACTCACTCTGAGTTCTCAAAAAGGGGTTCTTCACCCCGGGAAGTTAATTAAATACTATTTGGAGGCATTTAATGTTCGAGCAAAAACGGCTGATTTTCGACAAAAGAGATAACACCCCCCCCATTACGTCATGCTTCAGAAATGTGGAAAATGGTCCGTTTTCAAATGTTTTATTTTTGAACGTCAGTTCACATTTGTAGGTGGATCATCAGTGTTAGAGCTAAAATTAGCATGTTTAAAGTGATTTTCATGCTTCCAGGGGCTCGGGAAGTGAATTAAATACTATTTGGAGGCATTTAATGTTCAAGCAAAAACGGCTGATTTTCGACAAAAGAGATAACACCCCCCCATTATGTCATGCTTCAGAAATGTGGAAAATGGTCCGTTTTCAAATGTTTTATTTTTGAACGTCAGTTCACATTTGTAGGTGGATCATCAGTGTTAGAGCTAAAATTAGCATGTTTAAAGTGGTTTTCATGCTTCCAGGGGCCCTAAACACAAGATTTATGGAATGGTTAAAAGTGCATGAAAATGGCCAATTTACTCACTCTGAGTTCTCAAAAAGGGTTTCTTCACCCAGGGAAGTTAATTAAATACCATTTGGAGGCATTTAATGTTCAAGCAAAAACGGCTGATTTTCGACAAAAGAGATAACACCCCCCCATTACGTCATGCTTCAGAAATTTGGAAAATGGTCCGTTTTCAAATGTTTTATTTTTGAACGCCAGTTCACATTTGTAGGTGGATCATCAGTGTTAGAGCTAAAATTAGCATGTTTAAAGTGATTTTCATGCTTCCAGGGGCTCAGGAAGTGAATTAAATACTATTTGGAGGCATTTAATGTTCAATCAAAAACAGCTGATTTTTGACAAAAGAGATAACACCCCCCCATTACGTCATGCTTCAGAAATGTGGACAATGGTCCGTTTTCAAATGTTTTATTTTTGAACGTCAGTTCACATTTGTAGGTGGATCATCAGTTTTAGAGCTAAAATTAGCATGTTTAAAGTGATTTTCATGCTACCAGGGGCTCGGGAAGTGAATTAAATACTATTTGGAGGCATTTAATGTTCAATCAAAAACAGCTGATTTTTGACAAAAGAGATAACACCCCCCCATTACGTCATGCTTCAGAAATGTGGAAAATGGTCAGTTTTCAAATGTTTTCTTTTTGAACGTCAGTTCACGTTTGTAGGTGGATCATCAGTGTTAGAGCTAAAATTAGCATGTTTAAAGTGATTTTCATGCTTCCAGGGGCCCTAAACACAGGATTTATGGAATGGTTAAAAGTGCATGAAAATGGCCAATTTACTCACTCTGAGTTCTCAAAAAGGGTTTCTTCACCCCAGGAAGTTAATTAAATACCATTTGGAGGCATTTAATGTTCGAGCAAAAACGGCTGATTTTCGACAAAAGAGATAACACCCCCCCATTACGTCATGCTTCAGAAATGTGGAAAATGGTCCGTTTTCAAATGTTTTATTTTTGAACTTCAGTTCACATTTGTAGGTGGATCATCAGTGTTAGAGCTAAAATTAGCATGTTTAAAGTGATTTTCATGCTTCCAGGGTCTCGGGAAGTGAATTAAATACTATTTGGAGGCATTTAATGTTCAAGCAAAAACGGCTGATTTTCGACAAAAGAGATAACACCCCCCCATTACGTCATGCTTTAAAAATGTGGAAAATGGTCCGTTTTCAAATGTTTTATTTTTGAACGTCAGTTCACATTTGTAGGTGGATCATCAGTGTTAGAGCTAAAATTAGCATGTTTAAAGTGGTTTTCATGCTTCCAGGGGCCCTAAACACAAGATTTATGGAATGGTTAAAAGTGCATGAAAATGGCCAATTTACTCACTCTGAGTTCTCAAAAAGGGTTTCTTCACCCTGGGAAGTTAATTAAATACCATTTGGAGGCATTTAATGTTCGGGCAAAAACGGCTGATTTTCGACAAAAGAGATAACACCCCCCCATTACGTCATGCTTCAGAAATGTGGAAAATGGTCTGTTTTCAAATGTTTTATTTTTGAACGTCAGTTCACATTTGTAGGTGGATCATCAGTGTTAGAGCTAAAATTAGCATGCTTAAAGTGATTTTCATGCTTCCAGGGGCCCTAAACACAAGATTTATGGAATGGTTAAAAGTGCATGAAAATGGCCAATTTACACACTCTGAGTTCTCAAAAAGGGTTTCTTCACCCCGGGAAGTTAATTAAATAACATTTGGAGGCATTTAATGTTCGAGCAACAACGGCTGATTTTCGACAAAAGAGATAACACCCCCCCATTACGTCAAGCTTCAGAAATGTGGAAAATGGTCCGTTTTCAAATGTTTTATTTTTGAACGTCAGTTCACATTTGTAGGTGGATCATCAGTGTTAGAGCTAAAATTTGCATGTTTAAAGTGATTTTCATGCTTCCAGGGGCTCGGGAAGTGAATTAAATACTGCAAAAACGGCTGATTTTCGACAAAAGAGATAACACCCCCCCATTACGTCATGCTTCAGAAATGTGGAAAATGGTCCGTTTTCAAATGTTTTATTTTTGAACGTCAGTTCACATTTGTAGGTGGATCATCAGTGTTAGAGCTAAAATTAGCATGTTTAAAGTGATTTTCATGCTTCCAGGGGTTGGGGAAGTGAATTAAATACTATTTGGAGGCATTTAATGTTCAATCAAAAACAGCTGATTTTTTACAAAAGAGATAACACCCCCCCATTACGTCATGCTTCAGAAATGTGGAAAATGGTCCGTTTTCAAATGTTTTCTTTTTGAACGTCAGTTCACATTTGTAGGTGGATCATCAGTGTTAGAGCTAAAGTTAGCATGTTTAAAGTGATTTTCATGCTTCCAGGGGCCCTAAACACAAGATTTATGGAATGGTTAAAAGTGCATGAAAATGGCCAATTTACTCACTCTGAGTTCTCAAAAAGGGGTTCTTCACCCCGGGAAGTTAATTAAATACTATTTGGAGGCATTTAATGTTCGAGCAAAAACGGCTGATTTTCGACAAAAGAGATAACACCCCCCCATTACGTCATGCTTCAGAAATGTGGAAAATGGTCCGTTTTCAAATGTTTTATTTTTGAACGTCAGTTCACATTTGTAGGTGGATCATCAGTGTTAGAGCTAAAATTAGCATGTTTAAAGTGATTTTCATGCTTCCAGGGGCTCGGGAAGTGAATTAAATACTATTTGGAGGCATTTAATGTTCAAGCAAAAACGGCTGATTTTCGACAAAAGAGATAACACCCCCCCATTACGTCATGCTTCAGAAATGTGGAAAATGGTCCGTTTTCAAATGTTTTATTTTTGAACGTCAGTTCACATTTGTAGGTGGATCATCAGTGTTAGAGCTAACATTAGCATGTTTAAAGTGGTTTTCATGCTTCCAGGGGCCCTAAACACAAGATTTATGGAATGGTTAAAAGTGCATGAAAATGGCCAATTTACTCACTCTGAGTTCTCAAAAAGGGTTTCTTCACCCAGGGAAGTTAATTAAATACCATTTGGAGGCATTTAATGTTCAAGCAAAAACGGCTGATTTTCGACAAAAGAGATAACACCCCCCCATTACGTCATGCTTCAGAAATGTGGAAAATGGTCCGTTTTCAAATGTTTTATTTTTGAACGTCAGTTCACATTTGTAGGTGGATCATCAGTGTTAGAGCTAAAATTAGCATGTTTAAAGTGATTTTCATGCTTCCAGGGGCTCAGGAAGTGAATTAAATACTATTTGGAGGCATTTAATGTTCAATCAAAAACAGCTGATTTTTGACAAAAGAGATAACACCCCCCCATTACGTCATGCTTCAGAAATGTGGACAATGGTCCGTTTTCAAATGTTTTATTTTTGAACGTCAGTTCACATTTGTAGGTGGATCATCAGTGTTAGAGCTAAAATTAGCATGTTTAAAGTGATTTTCATGCTACCAGGGGCTCGGGAAGTGAATTAAATACTATTTCGAGGCATTTAATGTTCAATCAAAAACAGCTGATTTTTGACAAAAGAGATAACACCCCCCCATTACGTCATGCTTCAGAAATGTGGAAAATGGTCCGTTTTCAAATGTTTTCTTTTTGAACGTCAGTTCACGTTTGTAGGTGGATCATCAGTGTTAGAGCTAAAATTAGCATGTTTAAAGTGATTTTCATGCTCCCAGGGGCCCTAAACACAGGATTTATGGAATGGTTAAAAGTGCATGAAAATGGCCAATTTACTCACTCTGAGTTCTCAAAAAGGGTTTCTTCACCCCGGGAAGTTAATTAAATACCATTTGGAGGCATTTAATGTTCGAGCAAAAACTGCTGATTTTCGACAAAAGAGATAACACCCCCCCATTACGTCATGCTTCAGAAATGTGGAAAATGGTCCGTTTTCAAATGTTTTATTTTTGAACGTCAGTTCACATTTGTAGGTGGATCATCAGTGTTAGAGCTAAAATTAGCATGTTTAAAGTGATTTTCATGCTTCCAGGGTCTCGGGAAGTGAATTAAATACTATTTGGAGGCATTTAATGTTCAAGCAAAAACGGCTGATTTTCGACAAAAGAGATAACACCCCCCCATTACGTCATGCTTCAAAAATGTGGAAAATGGTCCGTTTTCAAATGTTTTATTTTTGAACGTCAGTTCACATTTGTAGGTGGATCATCAGTGTTAGAGCTAAAATTAGCATGTTTAAAGTGATTTTCATGCTTCCAGGGGCTCGGGAAGTGAATTAAATACTATTAGGAGGCATTTAATTTTCAAACAAAAACAGCTGATTTTTGACAAGAGTTAACACCCCCCATTACGTCATGCTTCAGAAATGTGGAAAATGGTCCGTTTTCAAATGTTTTATTTTTGAACGTCAGTTCACATTTGTAGGTGGATCATCAGTGTTAGAGCTAAAATTAGCATGTTTAAAGTGATTTTCATGCTTCTAGGGGCCCTAAACACAAGATTTATGGAATGGTTAAAAGTGCATGAAAATGGCCAATTTACTCACTCTGAGTTCTCAAAAAGGGTTTCTTCACCCTGGGAAGTTAATTAAATACCATTTGGAGGCATTTAATGTTCGGGCAAAAACGGCTGATTTTCGACAAAAGAGATAACACCCCCCCATTACGTCATGCTTCAGAAATGTGGAAAATGGTCCGTTTTCAAATGTTTTATTTTTGAACGTCAGTTCACATTTGTAGGTGGATCATCAGTGTTAGAGCTAAAAATTAGCATGTTTAAAGTGATTTTCATGCTTCCAGGGGCTCGGGAAGTGAATTAAATACTATTTGGAGGCATTTAATGTTCAATCAAAAACAGCTGATTTTTGACAAAATAGATTACACCCCCCCATTACGTCATGCTTCAGAAATGTGGAAAATGGTCCGTTTTCAAATGTTTTCTTTTTGAACGTCAGTTCACATTTATAGGTGGATCATCAGTGTTAGAGCTAAAATTAGCATGTTTAAAGTGATTTTCATGCTTCCAGGGGCCCTAAACACAAGATTTATGGAATGGTTAAAAGTGTATGAAAATGGCCAAATTACTCACTCTGAGTTCTCAAAAAGGGTTTCTTCACCCCGGGAAGTTAATTAAATACCATTTGGAGGCATTTAATGTTCGAGCAAAAACGGCTGATTCTCGACAAAAGAGATAACACCCCCCCACTACGTCATGCTTCAGAAATGTGGAAAATGGTCCGTTTTCAAATGTTTTATTTTTGAACGTCAGTTCACATTTGTAGGTGGATCATCAGTGTTAGAGCTAAAATTAGCATGTTTAAAGTGATTTTCATGCTTCCAGGGGCCCTAAACACAGGATTTATGGAATGGTTAAAAGTGCATGAAAATGGCCAATTTACTCACTCTGAGTTCTCAAAAAAGGTTTCTTCACCCCGGGAAGTTAATTAAATACCATTTGGAGGCATTTAATGTTCGAGCAAAAACGGCTGATTTTCGACAAAAGAGATAACACCCCCCCATTACGTCATGCTTCAGAAATGTGGAAAATGGTCCGTTTTCAAAAGTTTTATTTTTGAACGTCAGTTCACATTTGTAGGTGGATCATCAGTGTTAGAGCTAAAATTAGCATGTTTAAAGTGATTTTCATGCTTCCAGGGTCTCGGGAAGTGAATTAAATACTATTTGGAGGCATTTAATGTTCAAGCAAAAACGGCTGATTTTCGACAAAAGAGATAACAACCCCCCATTACGTCATGCTTCAGAAATGTGGAAAATGGTCCGTTTTCAAATGTTTTATTTTTGAACATCAGTTCACATTTGTAGGTGGATCATCAGTGTTAGAGCTAAAATTAGCATGTTTAAAGTGGTTTTCATGCTTCCAGGGGCCCTAAACACAAGATTTATGGAATGGTTAAAAGTGCATGAAAATGGCCAATTTACTCACTCTGAGTTCTCAAAAAGGGTTTCTTCACCCAGGGAAGTTAATTAAATACCATTTGGAGGCATTTAATGTCCGAGCAAAAACGGCTGATTTTCGACAAAAGAGATAACACCCCCCCATTACGTCATGCTTCAGAAATGTGGAAAATGGTCCGTTTTCAAATGTTTTATTTTTGAACGTCAGTTCACATTTGTAGGTGGATCATCAGTGTTAGAGCTAAAATTAGCATGTTTAAAGTGATTTTCATGCTTCCAGGGGCTCAGGAAGTGAATTAAATACTATTTGGAGGCATTTAATGTTCAATCAAAAACAGCTGATTTTTGACAAAAGAGATAACACCCCCCCATTACGTCATGCTTCAGAAATGTGGACAATAGTCCGTTTTCAAATGTTTTATTTTTGAACGTCAGTTCACATTTGTAGGTGGATCATCAGTGTTAGAGCTAAAATTAGCATGTTTAAAGTGATTTTCATGCTACCAGGGGCTCGGGAAGTGAATAAAATACTATTTGGAGGCATTTAATGTTCAATCAAAAACAGCTGATTTTTGACAAAAGAGATAACACCCCCCCATTACGTCATGCTTCAGAAATGTGGAAAATGGTCCGTTTTCAAATGTTTTCTTTTTGAACGTCAGTTCACATTTGTAGGTGGATCATCAGTGTTAGAGCTAAAATTAGCATGTTTAAAGTGATTTTCATGCTTCCAGGGGCCCTAAACACAGGATTTATGGAATGGTTAAAAGTGCATGAAAATGGCCAATTTACTCACTCTGAGTTCTCAAAAAGGGTTTCTTCACCCCGGGAAGTTAATTAAATACCATTTGGAGGCATTTAATGTTCGAGCAAAAACGGCTGATTTTCGACAAAAGAGATAACACCCCCCCATTACGTCATGCTTCAGAAATGTGGAAAATGGTCCGTTTTCAAATGTTTTATTTTTGAACGTCAGTTCACATTTGTAGGTGGATCATCAGTGTTAGAGCTAAAATTAGCATGTTTAAAGTGATTTTCATGCTTCCAGGGTCTCGGGAAGTGAATTAAATACTATTTGGAGGCATTTAATGTTCAAGCAAAAACGGCTGATTTTCGACAAAAGAGATAACAACCCCCCATTACGTCATGCTTCAGAAATGTGGAAAATGGTCCGTTTTCAAATGTTTTATTTTTGAACATCAGTTCACATTTGTAGGTGGATCATCAGTGTTAGAGCTAAAATTAGCATGTTTAAAGTGGTTTTCATGCTTCCAGGGGCCCTAAACACAAGATTTATGGAATGGTTAAAAGTGCATGAAAATGGCCAATTTACTCACTCTGAGTTCTCAAAAAGGGTTTCTTCACCCAGGGAAGTTAATTAAATACCATTTGGAGGCATTTAATGTCCGAGCAAAAACGGCTGATTTTCGACAAAAGAGATAACACCCCCCCATTACGTCATGCTTCAGAAATGTGGAAAATGGTCCGTTTTCAAATGTTTTATTTTTGAACGTCAGTTCACATTTGTAGGTGGATCATCAGTGTTAGAGCTAAAATTAGCATGTTTAAAGTGATTTTCATGCTTCCAGGGGCTCAGGAAGTGAATTAAATACTATTTGGAGGCATTTAATGTTCAATCAAAAACAGCTGATTTTTGACAAAAGAGATAACACCCCCCCATTACGTCATGCTTCAGAAATGTGGACAATAGTCCGTTTTCAAATGTTTTATTTTTGAACGTCAGTTCACATTTGTAGGTGGATCATCAGTGTTAGAGCTAAAATTAGCATGTTTAAAGTGATTTTCATGCTACCAGGGGCTCGGGAAGTGAATAAAATACTATTTGGAGGCATTTAATGTTCAATCAAAAACAGCTGATTTTTGACAAAAGAGATAACACCCCCCCATTACGTCATGCTTCAGAAATGTGGAAAATGGTCCGTTTTCAAATGTTTTCTTTTTGAACGTCAGTTCACATTTGTAGGTGGATCATCAGTGTTAGAGCTAAAATTAGCATGTTTAAAGTGATTTTCATGCTTCCAGGGGCCCTAAACACAGGATTTATGGAATGGTTAAAAGTGCATGAAAATGGCCAATTTACTCACTCTGAGTTCTCAAAAAGGGTTTCTTCACCCCGGGAAGTTAATTAAATACCATTTGGAGGCATTTAATGTTCGAGCAAAAACGGCTGATTTTCGACAAAAGAGATAACACCCCCCCATTACGTCATGCTTCAGAAATGTGGAAAATGGTCCGTTTTCAAATGTTTTATTTTTGAACGTCAGTTCACATTTGTAGGTGGATCATCAGTGTTAGAGCTAAAATTAGCATGTTTAAAGTGATTTTCATGCTTCCAGGGTCTCGGGAAGTGAATTAAATACTATTTGGAGGCATTTAATGTTCAAGCAAAAACGGCTGATTTTCGACAAAAGAGATAACACCCCCCCATTACGTCATGCTTCAAAAATGTGGAAAATGGTCCGTTTTCAAATGTTTTATTTTTGAACGTCAGTTCACATTTGTAGGTGGATCATCAGTGTTAGAGCTAAAATTAGCATGTTTAAAGTGGTTTTCATGCTTCCAGGGGCCCTAAACACAAGATTTATGGAATGGTTAAAAGTGCATGAAAATGGCCAATTTACTCACTCTGAGTTCTCAAAAAGGGTTTCTTCACCCAGGGAAGTTAATTAAATACCATTTGGAGGCATTTAATGTTCGAGCAAAAACAGCTGATTTTCGACAAAAGAGATAACACCCCCCCATTACGTCATGCTTCAGAAATGTGGAAAATGGTCCGTTTTCAAATGTTTTATTTTTGAACGTCAGTTCACATTTGTAGGTGGATCATCAGTGTTAGAGCTAAAATTAGCATGTTTAAAGTGATTTTCATGCTTCCAGGGTCTCGGGAAGTGAATTAAATACTATTTGGAGGCATTTAATGTTCAAGCAAAAACGGCTGATTTTCGACAAAATATATAACAACCCCCATTACGTCATGCTTCAGAAATGTGGAAAATGGTCCGTTTTCAAATGTTTTATTTTTGAACGTCAGTTCACATTTGTAGGTGGATCATCAGTGTTAGAGCTAAAATTAGCATGTTTAAAGTTGTTTTCATGCTTCCAGGGGCCCTAAACACAAGATTTATGGAATGGTTAAAAGTGCATGAAAATGGCCAATTTACTCACTCTGAGTTCTCAAAAAGGGTTTCTTCACCCAGGGAAGTTAAATAAATACCATTTGGAGGCATTTAATGTTCGAGCAAAAACGGCTGATTTTCGACAAAAGAGATAACACCCCCCCATTACGTCATGCTTCAGAAATGTGGAAAATGGTCCGTTTTCAAATGTTTTATTTTTGAACGTCAGTTCACATTTGTAGGTGGATCATCAGTGTTAGAGCTAAAATTAGCATGTTTAAAGTGGTTTTCATGCTTCCAGTGGCCCTAAACATAAGATTTATGGAATGGTTAAAAGTGCATGAAAATGGCCAATTTACTCACTCTGAGTTCTCAAAAAGGGTTTCTTCACCCAGGGAAGTTAATTAAATACCATTTGGAGGCATTTAATGTTCGAGCAAAAACGGCTGATTTTCGACAAAAGAGATAACACCCCCCCATTACGTCATGCTTCAGAAATGTGGAAAATGGTCCGTTTTCAAATGTTTTATTTTTGAACGTCAGTTCACATTTGTAGGTGGATCATCAGTGTTAGAGCTAAAATTAGCATGTTTAAAGTGATTTTCATGCTTCCAGGGGCTCAGGAAGTGAATTAAATACTATTTGGAGGCATTTAATGTTCAATCAAAAACAGCTGATTTTTGACAAAAGAGATAACACCCCCCCCCATTACGTCATGCTTCAGAAATGTGGACAATGGTCCGTTTTCAAATGTTTTATTTTTGAACGTCAGTTCACATTTGTAGGTGGATCATCAGTGTTAGAGCTAAAATTAGCATGTTTAAAGTGATTTTCATGCTACCAGGGGCTCGGGAAGTGAATTAAATACTATTTGGAGGCATTTAATGTTCAATCAAAAACAGCTGATTTTTGACAAGAGAGATAACACCCCCCCCATTACGTCATGCTTCAAAAATGTGGAAAATGGTCCGTTTTCAAATGTTTTATTTTTGAACGTCAGTTCACATTTGTAGGTGGATCATCAGTGTTAGAGCTAAAATTAGCATGTTTAAAGTGGTTTTCATGCTTCCAGGGGCCCTAAACACAAGATTTATGGAATGGTTAAAAGTGCATGAAAATGGCCAATTTACTCACTCTGAGTTCTCAAAAAGGGTTTCTTCACCCAGGGAAGTTAATTAAATACCATTTGGAGGCATTTAATGTTCAAGCAAAAACGGCTGATTTTCGACAAAAGAGATAACACCCCCCCATTACGTCATGCTTCAGAAATGTGGAAAATGGTCTGTTTTCAAATGTTTTATTTTTGAACGTCAGTTCACATTTGTAGGTGGATCATCAGTGTTAGAGCTAAAATTAGCATGCTTAAAGTGATTTTCATGCTTCCAGGGGCCCTAAACACAAGATTTATGGAATGGTTAAAAGTGCATGAAAATGGCCAATTTACACACTCTGAGTTCTCAAAAAGGGTTTCTTCACCCCGGGAAGTTAATTAAATAACATTTGGAGGCATTTAATGTTCGAGCAACAACGGCTGATTTTCGACAAAAGAGATAACACCCCCCCATTACGTCATGCTTCAGAAATGTGGAAAATGGTCCGTTTTCAAATGTTTTATTTTTGAACGTCAGTTCACATTTGTAGGTGGATCATCAGTGTTAGAGCTAAAATTAGCATGTTTAAAGTGATTTTCATGCTTCCAGGGTCTCGGGAAGTGAATTAAATACTATTTGGAGGCATTTAATGTTCAAGCAAAAACGGCTGATTTTCGACAAAATATATAACAACCCCCATTACGTCATGCTTCAGAAATGTGGAAAATGGTCCGTTTTCAAATGTTTTATTTTTGAACGTCAGTTCACATTTGTAGGTGGATCATCAGTGTTAGAGCTAAAATTAGCATGTTTAAAGTTGTTTTCATGCTTCCAGGGGCCCTAAACACAAGATTTATGGAATGGTTAAAAGTGCATGAAAATGGCCAATTTACTCACTCTGAGTTCTCAAAAAGGGTTTCTTCACCCAGGGAAGTTAAATAAATACCATTTGGAGGCATTTAATGTTCGAGCAAAAACGGCTGATTTTCGACAAAAGAGATAACACCCCCCCATTACGTCATGCTTCAGAAATGTGGAAAATGGTCCGTTTTCAAATGTTTTATTTTTGAACGTCAGTTCACATTTGTAGGTGGATCATCAGTGTTAGAGCTAAAATTAGCATGTTTAAAGTGGTTTTCATGCTTCCAGTGGCCCTAAACATAAGATTTATGGAATGGTTAAAAGTGCATGAAAATGGCCAATTTACTCACTCTGAGTTCTCAAAAAGGGTTTCTTCACCCAGGGAAGTTAATTAAATACCATTTGGAGGCATTTAATGTTCGAGCAAAAACGGCTGATTTTCGACAAAAGAGATAACACCCCCCCATTACGTCATGCTTCAGAAATGTGGAAAATGGTCCGTTTTCAAATGTTTTATTTTTGAACGTCAGTTCACATTTGTAGGTGGATCATCAGTGTTAGAGCTAAAATTAGCATGTTTAAAGTGATTTTCATGCTTCCAGGGGCTCAGGAAGTGAATTAAATACTATTTGGAGGCATTTAATGTTCAATCAAAAACAGCTGATTTTTGACAAAAGAGATAACACCCCCCCCCATTACGTCATGCTTCAGAAATGTGGACAATGGTCCGTTTTCAAATGTTTTATTTTTGAACGTCAGTTCACATTTGTAGGTGGATCATCAGTGTTAGAGCTAAAATTAGCATGTTTAAAGTGATTTTCATGCTACCAGGGGCTCGGGAAGTGAATTAAATACTATTTGGAGGCATTTAATGTTCAATCAAAAACAGCTGATTTTTGACAAGAGAGATAACACCCCCCCCCATTACGTCATGCTTCAAAAATGTGGAAAATGGTCCGTTTTCAAATGTTTTATTTTTGAACGTCAGTTCACATTTGTAGGTGGATCATCAGTGTTAGAGCTAAAATTAGCATGTTTAAAGTGGTTTTCATGCTTCCAGGGGCCCTAAACACAAGATTTATGGAATGGTTAAAAGTGCATGAAAATGGCCAATTTACTCACTCTGAGTTCTCAAAAAGGGTTTCTTCACCCAGGGAAGTTAATTAAATACCATTTGGAGGCATTTAATGTTCGAGCAAAAACGGCTGATTTTCGACAAAAGAGATAACACCCCCCCATTACGTCATGCTTCAGAAATGTGGAAAATGGTCTGTTTTCAAATGTTTTATTTTTGAACGTCAGTTCACATTTGTAGGTGGATCATCAGTGTTAGAGCTAAAATTAGCATGCTTAAAGTGATTTTCATGCTTCCAGGGGCCCTAAACACAAGATTTATGGAATGGTTAAAAGTGCATGAAAATGGCCAATTTACACACTCTGAGTTCTCAAAAAGGGTTTCTTCACCCCGGGAAGTTAATTAAATAACATTTGGAGGCATTTAATGTTCGAGCAACAACGGCTGATTTTCGACAAAAGAGATAACACCCCCCCATTACGTCAAGCTTCAGAAATGTGGAAAATGGTCCGTTTTCAAATGTTTTATTTTTGAAAGTCAGTTCACATTTGTAGGTGGATCATCAGTGTTAGAGCTAAAATTAGCATGTTTAAAGTGATTTTCATGCTTCCAGGGGCTCGGGAAGTGAATTAAATACTGCAAAAACGGCTGATTTTCGACAAAAGAGATAACACCCCCCCATTACGTCATGCTTCAGAAATGTGGAAAATGGTCCATTTTCAAATGTTTTATTTTTGAACGTCAGTTCACATTTGTAGGTGGATCATCAGTGTTAGAGCTAAAATTTGCATGTTTAAAGTGATTTTCATGCTTCCAGGGGCCCTAAACACAAGATTTATGGAATGGTTAAAAGTGCATGAAAATGGCCAATTTACTCACTCTGAGTTCTCAAAAAGGGTTTTTTCACCCCGGGAAGTTAATTAAATACCATTTGGAGGCATTTAATGTTCGAGCAAAAACGGCTGATTTTCGACAAAAGAAATAACACCCCTCCATTACGTCATGCTTCAGAAATGTGGAAAATGGTCCGTTTTCAAATGTTTTATTTTTGAAAGTCAGTTCACATTTGTAGGTGGATCATCAGTGTTAGAGCTAAAATTAGCATGTTTAAAGTGATTTTCATGCTTCCAGGGTCTCGGGAAGTGAATTAAATACTATTTGGAGGCATTTAATGTTCAAGCAAAAACGGCTGATTTTCGACAAAAGAGATAACAACCCCCCATTACGTCATGCTTCAGAAATGTGGAAAATGGTCCGTTTTCAAATGTTTTATTTTTGAACGTCAGTTCACATTTGTAGGTGGATCATCAGTGTTAGAGCTATAATTAGCATGTTTAAAGTGATTTTCATGCTACCAGGGGCTCGGGAAGTGAATAAAATACTATTTGGAGGCATTTAATGTTCAATCAAAAACAGCTGATTTTTGACAAAAGAGATAACACCCCCCCCCATTACGTCATGCTTCAGAAATGTGGACAATGGTCCGTTTTCAAATGTTTTATTTTTGAACGTCAGTTCACATTTGTAGGTGGATCATCAGTGTTAGAGCTAAAATTAGCATGTTTAAAGTGATTTTCATGCTACCAGGGGCTCGGGAAGTGAATTAAATACTATTTGGAGGCATTTAATGTTCAATCAAAAACAGCTGATTTTTGACAAGAGAGATAACACCCCCCCCCATTACGTCATGCTTCAAAAATGTGGAAAATGGTCCGTTTTCAAATGTTTTATTTTTGAACGTCAGTTCACATTTGTAGGTGGATCATCAGTGTTAGAGCTAAAATTAGCATGTTTAAAGTGGTTTTCATGCTTCCAGGGGCCCTAAACACAAGATTTATGGAATGGTTAAAAGTGCATGAAAATGGCCAATTTACTCACTCTGAGTTCTCAAAAAGGGTTTCTTCACCCAGGGAAGTTAATTAAATACCATTTGGAGGCATTTAATGTTCGAGCAAAAACGGCTGATTTTCGACAAAAGAGATAACACCCCCCCATTACGTCATGCTTCAGAAATGTGGAAAATGGTCTGTTTTCAAATGTTTTATTTTTGAACGTCAGTTCACATTTGTAGGTGGATCATCAGTGTTAGAGCTAAAATTAGCATGCTTAAAGTGATTTTCATGCTTCCAGGGGCCCTAAACACAAGATTTATGGAATGGTTAAAAGTGCATGAAAATGGCCAATTTACACACTCTGAGTTCTCAAAAAGGGTTTCTTCACCCCGGGAAGTTAATTAAATAACATTTGGAGGCATTTAATGTTCGAGCAACAACGGCTGATTTTCGACAAAAGAGATAACACCCCCCCATTACGTCAAGCTTCAGAAATGTGGAAAATGGTCCGTTTTCAAATGTTTTATTTTTGAAAGTCAGTTCACATTTGTAGGTGGATCATCAGTGTTAGAGCTAAAATTAGCATGTTTAAAGTGATTTTCATGCTTCCAGGGGCTCGGGAAGTGAATTAAATACTGCAAAAACGGCTGATTTTCGACAAAAGAGATAACACCCCCCCATTACGTCATGCTTCAGAAATGTGGAAAATGGTCCATTTTCAAATGTTTTATTTTTGAACGTCAGTTCACATTTGTAGGTGGATCATCAGTGTTAGAGCTAAAATTTGCATGTTTAAAGTGATTTTCATGCTTCCAGGGGCCCTAAACACAAGATTTATGGAATGGTTAAAAGTGCATGAAAATGGCCAATTTACTCACTCTGAGTTCTCAAAAAGGGTTTTTTCACCCCGGGAAGTTAATTAAATACCATTTGGAGGCATTTAATGTTCGAGCAAAAACGGCTGATTTTCGACAAAAGAAATAACACCCCTCCATTACGTCATGCTTCAGAAATGTGGAAAATGGTCCGTTTTCAAATGTTTTATTTTTGAAAGTCAGTTCACATTTGTAGGTGGATCATCAGTGTTAGAGCTAAAATTAGCATGTTTAAAGTGATTTTCATGCTTCCAGGGTCTCGGGAAGTGAATTAAATACTATTTGGAGGCATTTAATGTTCAAGCAAAAACGGCTGATTTTCGACAAAAGAGATAACAACCCCCCATTACGTCATGCTTCAGAAATGTGGAAAATGGTCCGTTTTCAAATGTTTTATTTTTGAACGTCAGTTCACATTTGTAGGTGGATCATCAGTGTTAGAGCTAAAATTAGCATGTTTAAAGTGATTTTCATGCTACCAGGGGCTCGGGAAGTGAATAAAATACTATTTGGAGGCATTTAATGTTCAATCAAAAACAGCTGATTTTTGACAAAAGAGATAACACCCCCCCATTACGTCATGCTTCAGAAATGTGGAAAATGGTCCGTTTTCAAATGTTTTCTTTTTGAACGTCAGTTCACATTTGTAGGTGGATCATCAGTGTTAGAGCTAAAATTAGCATGTTTAAAGTGATTTTCATGCTTCCAGGGGCCCTAAACACAGGATTTATGGAATGGTTAAAAGTGCATGAAAATGGCCAATTTACTCACTCTGAGTTCTCAAAAAGGGTTTCTTCACCCCGGGAAGTTAATTAAATACCATTTGGAGGCATTTAATGTTCGAGCAAAAACGGCTGATTTTCGACAAAAGAGATAACACCCCCCCATTACGTCATGCTTCAGAAATGTGGAAAATGGTCCGTTTTCAAATGTTTTATTTTTGAACGTCAGTTCACATTTGTAGGTGGATCATCAGTGTTAGAGCTAAAATTAGCATGTTTAAAGTGTCTTTCATGCTTCCAGGGTCTCGGGAAGTGAATTAAATACTATTTGGAGGCATTTAATGTTCAAGCAAAAACGGCTGATTTTCGACAAAAGAGATAACACCCCCCCATTACGTCATGCTTCAAAAATGTGGAAAATGGTCCGTTTTCAAATGTTTTATTTTTGAACGTCAGTTCACATTTGTAGGTGGATCATCAGTGTTAGAGCTAAAATTAGCATGTTTAAAGTGGTTTTCATGCTTCCAGGGGCCCTAAACACAAGATTTATGGAATGGTTAAAAGTGCATGAAAATGGCCAATTTACTCACTCTGAGTTCTCAAAAAGGGTTTCTTCACCCAGGGAAGTTAATTAAATACCATTTGGAGGCATTTAATGTTCGAGCAAAAACAGCTGATTTTCGACAAAAGAGATAACACCCCCCCCATTACGTCATGCTTCAGAAATGTGGAAAATGGTCCGTTTTCAAATGTTTTATTTTTGAACGTCAGTTCACATTTGTAGGTGGATCATCAGTGTTAGAGCTAAAATTAGCATGTTTAAAGTGATTTTCATGCTTCCAGGGGCTCGGGAAGTGAATTAAACACTATTTGGAGGCATTTAATGTTCAAGCAAAAACGGCTGATTTTCGACAAAAGAGATAACACCCCCCCATTACGTCATGCTTCAGAAATGTGGAAAATGGTCCGTTTTCAAATGTTTTATTTATGAACGTCAGTTCACATTTGTAGGTGGATCATCAGTGTTAGAGCTAAAATTAGCATGTTTAAAGTGATTTTCATGCTTCCAGGGGCTCGGGAAGTGAATTAAATACTATTTGGAGGCATTTAATGTTCAAGCAAAAACGTCTGATTTTCGACAAAAGAGATAACACCCCCCCATTATGTCATGCTTCAGAAATGTGGAAAATGTCCGTTTTCAAATGTTTTATTTTTGAACGTCAGTTCACATTTGTAGGTGGATCATCAGTGTTAGAGCTAAAATTAGCATGTTTAAAGTGATTTTCATGCTTCCAGGGGCTCAGGAAGTGAATTAAATACTATTTGGAGGCATTTAATGTTCAATCAAAAACAGCTGATTTTTGACAAAAGAGATAACACCCCCCCATTACGTCATGCTTCAGAAATGTGGACAATAGTCCGTTTTCAAATGTTTTATTTTTGAACGTCAGTTCACATTTGTAGGTGGATCATCAGTGTTAGAGCTAAAATTAGCATGTTTAAAGTGATTTTCATGCTACCAGGGGCTCGGGAAGTGAATAAAATACTATTTGGAGGCATTTAATGTTCAATCAAAAACAGCTGATTTTTGACAAAAGAGATAACACCCCCCCATTACGTCATGCTTCAGAAATGTGGAAAATGGTCCGTTTTCAAATGTTTTCTTTTTGAACGTCAGTTCACATTTGTAGGTGGATCATCAGTGTTAGAGCTAAAATTAGCATGTTTAAAGTGATTTTCATGCTTCCAGGGGCCCTAAACACAGGATTTATGGAATGGTTAAAAGTGCATGAAAATGGCCAATTTACTCACTCTGAGTTCTCAAAAAGGGTTTCTTCACCCCGGGAAGTTAATTAAATACCATTTGGAGGCATTTAATGTTCGAGCAAAAACGGCTGATTTTCGACAAAAGAGATAACACCCCCCCATTACGTCATGCTTCAGAAATGTGGAAAATGGTCCGTTTTCAAATGTTTTATTTTTGAACGTCAGTTCACATTTGTAGGTGGATCATCAGTGTTAGAGCTAAAATTAGCATGTTTAAAGTGATTTTCATGCTTCCAGGGTCTCGGGAAGTGAATTAAATACTATTTGGAGGCATTTAATGTTCAAGCAAAAAAGGCTGATTTTCGACAAAAGAGATAACACCCCCCCATTACGTCATGCTTCAAAAATGTGGAAAATGGTCCGTTTTCAAATGTTTTATTTTTGAACGTCAGTTCACATTTGTAGGTGGATCATCAGTGTTAGAGCTAAAATTAGCATGTTTAAAGTGGTTTTCATGCTTCCAGGGGCCCTAAACACAAGATTTATGGAATGGTTAAAAGTGCATGAAAATGGCCAATTTACTCACTCTGAGTTCTCAAAAAGGGTTTCTTCACCCAGGGAAGTTAATTAAATACCATTTGGAGGCATTTAATGTTCGAGCAAAAACAGCTGATTTTCGACAAAAGAGATAACACCCCCCCATTACGTCATGCTTCAGAAATGTGGAAAATGGTCCGTTTTCAAATGTTTTATTTTTGAACGTCAGTTCACATTTGTAGGTGGATCATCAGTGTTAGAGCTAAAATTAGCATGTTTAAAGTGATTTTCATGCTTCCAGGGTCTCGGGAAGTGAATTAAATACTATTTGGAGGCATTTAATGTTCAAGCAAAAACGGCTGATTTTCGACAAAATATATAACAACCCCCATTACGTCATGCTTCAGAAATGTGGAAAATGGTCCGTTTTCAAATGTTTTATTTTTGAACGTCAGTTCACATTTGTAGGTGGATCATCAGTGTTAGAGCTAAAATTAGCATGTTTAAAGTTGTTTTCATGCTTCCAGGGGCC
The DNA here is from genome assembly GCF_964263255.1 of Lissotriton vulgaris. Taxonomy (NCBI): domain Eukaryota; kingdom Metazoa; phylum Chordata; class Amphibia; order Caudata; family Salamandridae; genus Lissotriton; species Lissotriton vulgaris. Next base: position 857,379 of record NW_028243998.1, read on the forward strand.
CTAAACACAAGATTTATGGAATGGTTAAAAGTGCATGAAAATGGCCAATTTACTCACTCTGAGTTCTCAAAAAGGGTTTCTTCACCCAGGGAAGTTAAATAAATACCATTTGGAGGCATTTAATGTTCGAGCAAAAACGGCTGATTTTCGACAAAAGAGATAACACCCCCCCATTACGTCATGCTTCAGAAATGTGGAAAATGGTCCGTTTTCAAATGTTTTATTTTTGAACGTCAGTTCACATTTGTAGGTGGATCATCAGTGTTAGAGCTAAAATTAGCATGTTTAAAGTGGTTTTCATGCTTCCAGTGGCCCTAAACATAAGATTTATGGAATGGTTAAAAGTGCATGAAAATGGCCAATTTACTCACTCTGAGTTCTCAAAAAGGGTTTCTTCACCCAGGGAAGTTAATTAAATACCATTTGGAGGCATTTAATGTTCGAGCAAAAACGGCTGATTTTCGACAAAAGAGATAACACCCCCCCATTACGTCATGCTTCAGAAATGTGGAAAATGGTCCGTTTTCAAATGTTTTATTTTTGAACGTCAGTTCACATTTGTAGGTGGATCATCAGTGTTAGAGCTAAAATTAGCATGTTTAAAGTGATTTTCATGCTTCCAGGGGCTCAGGAAGTGAATTAAATACTATTTGGAGGCATTTAATGTTCAATCAAAAACAGCTGATTTTTGACAAAAGAGATAACACCCCCCCCCATTACGTCATGCTTCAGAAATGTGGACAATGGTCCGTTTTCAAATGTTTTATTTTTGAACGTCAGTTCACATTTGTAGGTGGATCATCAGTGTTAGAGCTAAAATTAGCATGTTTAAAGTGATTTTCATGCTACCAGGGGCTCGGGAAGTGAATTAAATACTATTTGGAGGCATTTAATGTTCAATCAAAAACAGCTGATTTTTGACAAGAGAGATAACACCCCCCCATTACGTCATGCTTCAAAAATGTGGAAAATGGTCCGTTTTCAAATGTTTTATTTTTGAACGTCAGTTCACATTTGTAGGTGGATCATCAGTGTTAGAGCTAAAATTAGCATGTTTAAAGTGGTTTTCATGCTTCCAGGGGCCCTAAACACAAGATTTATGGAATGGTTAAAAGTGCATGAAAATGGCCAATTTACTCACTCTGAGTTCTCAAAAAGGGTTTCTTCACCCAGGGAAGTTAATTAAATACCATTTGGAGGCATTTAATGTTCAAGCAAAAACGGCTGATTTTCGACAAAAGAGATAACACCCCCCCATTACGTCATGCTTCAGAAATGTGGAAAATGGTCTGTTTTCAAATGTTTTATTTTTGAACGTCAGTTCACATTTGTAGGTGGATCATCAGTGTTAGAGCTAAAATTAGCATGCTTAAAGTGATTTTCATGCTTCCAGGGGCCCTAAACACAAGATTTATGGAATGGTTAAAAGTGCATGAAAATGGCCAATTTACACACTCTGAGTTCTCAAAAAGGGTTTCTTCACCCCGGGAAGTTAATTAAATAACATTTGGAGGCATTTAATGTTCGAGCAACAACGGCTGATTTTCGACAAAAGAGATAACACCCCCCCATTACGTCAAGCTTCAGAAATGTGGAAAATGGTCCGTTTTCAAATGTTTTATTTTTGAACGTCAGTTCACATTTGTAGGTGGATCATCAGTGTTAGAGCTAAAATTAGCATGTTTAAAGTGATTTTCATGCTTCCAGGGGCTCGGGAAGTGAATTAAACACTATTTGGAGGCATTTAATGTTCAAGCAAAAACGGCTGATTTTCGACAAAAGAGATAACACCCCCCCATTACGTCATGCTTCAGAAATGTGGAAAATGGTCCGTTTTCAAATGTTTTATTTATGAACGTCAGTTCACATTTGTAGGTGGATCATCAGTGTTAGAGCTAAAATTAGCATGTTTAAAGTGATTTTCATGCTTCCAGGGGCTCGGGAAGTGAATTAAATACTATTTGGAGGCATTTAATGTTCAAGCAAAAACGGCTGATTTTCGACAAAAGAGATAACACCCCCCCATTATGTCATGCTTCAGAAATGTGGAAAATGTCCGTTTTCAAATGTTTTATTTTTGAACGTCAGTTCACATTTGTAGGTGGATCATCAGTGTTAGAGCTAAAATGAGCATGTTTAAAGTGGTTTTCATGCTTCCAGGGGCCCTAAACACAAGATTTATGGAATGGTTAAAAGTGCATGAAAATGGCCAATTTACTCACTCTGAGTTCTCAAAAAGGGTTTCTTCACCCAGGGAAGTTAATTAAATACCATTTGGAGGCATTTAATGTTCGAGCAAAAACGGCTGATTTTCGACAAAAGAGATAACACCCCCCCATTACGTCATGCTTCAGAAATGTGGAAAATGGTCTGTTTTCAAATGTTTTATTTTTGAACGTCAGTTCACATTTGTAGGTGGATCATCAGTGTTAGAGCTAAAATTAGCATGCTTAAAGTGATTTTCATGCTTCCAGGGGCCCTAAACACAAGATTTATGGAATGGTTAAAAGTGCATGAAAATGGCCAATTTACACACTCTGAGTTCTCAAAAAGGGTTTTTTCACCCCGGGAAGTTAATTAAATAACATTTGGAGGCATTTAATGTTCGAGCAAAAACGGCTGATTTTCGACAAAAGAAATAACACTCCCCCATTACGTCATGCTTCAGAAATGTGGAAAATGGTCCGTTTTCAAATGTTTTATTTTTGAAAGTCAGTTCACATTTGTAGGTGGATCATCAGTGTTAGAGCTAAAATTAGCATGTTTAAAGTGATTTTCATGCTTCCAGGGGCTCGGGAAGTGAATTAAATACTGCAAAAACGGCTGATTTTCGACAAAAGAGATAACACCCCCCCATTACGTCATGCTTCAGAAATGTGGAAAATGGTCCATTTTCAAATGTTTTATTTTTGAACGTCAGTTCACATTTGTAGGTGGATCATCAGTGTTAGAGCTAAAATTTGCATGTTTAAAGTGATTTTCATGCTTCCAGGGGCCCTAAACACAAGATTTATGGAATGGTTAAAAGTGCATGAAAATGGCCAATTTACTCACTCTGAGTTCTCAAAAAGGGTTTTTTCACCCCGGGAAGTTAATTAAATACCATTTGGAGGCATTTAATGTTCGAGCAAAAACGGCTGATTTTCGACAAAAGAAATAACACCCCTCCATTACGTCATGCTTCAGAAATGTGGAAAATGGTCCGTTTTCAAATGTTTTATTTTTGAAAGTCAGTTCACATTTGTAGGTGGATCATCAGTGTTAGAGCTAAAATTAGCATGTTTAAAGTGATTTTCATGCTTCCAGGGTCTCGGGAAGTGAATTAAATACTATTTGGAGGCATTTAATGTTCAAGCAAAAACGGCTGATTTTCGACAAAAGAGATAACAACCCCCCATTACGTCATGCTTCAGAAATGTGGAAAATGGTCCGTTTTCAAATGTTTTATTTTTGAACGTCAGTTCACATTTGTAGGTGGATCATCAGTGTTAGAGCTAAAATTAGCATGTTTAAAGTGATTTTCATGCTACCAGGGGCTCGGGAAGTGAATAAAATACTATTTGGAGGCATTTAATGTTCAATCAAAAACAGCTGATTTTTGACAAAAGAGATAACACCCCCCCATTACGTCATGCTTCAGAAATGTGGAAAATGGTCCGTTTTCAAATGTTTTCTTTTTGAACGTCAGTTCACATTTGTAGGTGGATCATCAGTGTTAGAGCTAAAATTAGCATGTTTAAAGTGATTTTCATGCTTCCAGGGGCCCTAAACACAGGATTTATGGAATGGTTAAAAGTGCATGAAAATGGCCAATTTACTCACTCTGAGTTCTCAAAAAGGGTTTCTTCACCCCGGGAAGTTAATTAAATACCATTTGGAGGCATTTAATGTTCGAGCAAAAACGGCTGATTTTCGACAAAAGAGATAACACCCCCCCATTACGTCATGCTTCAGAAATGTGGAAAATGGTCCGTTTTCAAATGTTTTATTTTTGAACGTCAGTTCACATTTGTAGGTGGATCATCAGTGTTAGAGCTAAAATTAGCATGTTTAAAGTGTCTTTCATGCTTCCAGGGTCTCGGGAAGTGAATTAAATACTATTTGGAGGCATTTAATGTTCAAGCAAAAATGGCTGATTTTCGACAAAAGAGATAACACCCCCCCATTACGTCATGCTTCAAAAATGTGGAAAATGGTCCGTTTTCAAATGTTTTATTTTTGAACGTCAGTTCACATTTGTAGGTGGATCATCAGTGTTAGAGCTAAAATTAGCATGTTTAAAGTGGTTTTCATGCTTCCAGGGGCCCTAAACACAAGATTTATGGAATGGTTAAAAGTGCATGAAAATGGCCAATTTACTCACTCTGAGTTCTCAAAAAGGGTTTCTTCACCCAGGGAAGTTAATTAAATACCATTTGGAGGCATTTAATGTTCGAGCAAAAACAGCTGATTTTCGACAAAAGAGATAACACCCCCCCATTACGTCATGCTTCAGAAATGTGGAAAATGGTCCGTTTTCAAATGTTTTCTTTTTGAACGTCAGTTCACATTTGTAGGTGGATCATCAGTGTTAGAGCTAAAATTAGCATGTTTAAAGTGATTTTCATGCTTCCAGGGGCCCTAAACACAGGATTTATGGAATGGTTAAAAGTGCATGAAAATGGCCAATTTACTCACTCTGAGTTCTCAAAAAGGGTTTCTTCACCCCGGGAAGTTAATTAAATACCATTTGGAGGCATTTAATGTTCGAGCAAAAACGGCTGATTTTCGACAAAAGAGATAACAACCCCCCATTACGTCATGCTTCAGAAATGTGGAAAATGGTCCGTTTTCAAATGTTTTATTTTTGAACGTCAGTTCACATTTGTAGGTGGATCATCAGTGTTAGAGCTAAAATTAGCATGTTTAAAGTGATTTTCATGCTTCCAGGGTCTCGGGAAGTGAATTAAATACTATTTGGAGGCATTTAATGTTCAAGCAAAAACGGCTGATTTTCGACAAAAGAGATAACACCCCCCCATTACGTCATGCTTCAAAAATGTGGAAAATGGTCCGTTTTCAAATGTTTTATTTTTGAACGTCAGTTCACATTTGTAGGTGGATCATCAGTGTTAGAGCTAAAATTAGCATGTTTAAAGTGGTTTTCATGCTTCCAGGGGCCCTAAACACAAGATTTATGGAATGGTTAAAAGTGCATGAAAATGGCAAATTTACTCACTCTGAGTTCTCAAAAAGGGTTTCTTCACCCAGGGAAGTTAATTAAATACCATTTGGAGGCATTTAATGTTCGAGCAAAAACAGCTGATTTTCGACAAAAGAGATAACACCCCCCCATTACGTCATGCTTCAGAAATGTGGAAAATGGTCCGTTTTCAAATGTTTTATTTTTGAACGTCAGTTCACATTTGTAGGTGGATCATCAGTGTTAGAGCTAAAATTAGCATGTTTAAAGTGGTTTTCATGCTTCCAGTGGCCCTAAACATAAGATTTATGGAATGGTTAAAAGTGCATGAAAATGGCCAATTTACTCACTCTGAGTTCTCAAAAAGGGTTTCTTCACCCAGGGAAGTTAATTAAATACCATTTGGAGGCATTTAATGTTCGAGCAAAAACGGCTGATTTTCGACAAAAGAGATAACACCCCCCCATTACGTCATGCTTCAGAAATGTGGAAAATGGTCCGTTTTCAAATGTTTTATTTTTGAACGTCAGTTCACATTTGTAGGTGGATCATCAGTGTTAGAGCTAAAATTAGCATGTTTAAAGTGATTTTCATGCTTCCAGGGGCTCAGGAAGTGAATTAAATACTATTTGGAGGCATTTAATGTTCAATCAAAAACAGCTGATTTTTGACGACAAAAGAGATAACACCCCCCCCCATTACGTCATGCTTCAGAAATGTGGACATGGTCCGTTTTCAAATGTTTTATTTTGAACGTCAGTTCACATTTGTAGGTGGATCATCAGTGTTAGAGCTAAAATTAGCATGTTTAAAGTGATTTTCATGCTACCAGGGGCTCGGGAAGTGAATTAAATACTATTTGGAGGCATTTAATGTTCAATCAAAAACAGCTGATTTTTGACAAAAGAGATAACACCCCCCATTACGTCATGCTTCAAAAATGTGGAAAATGGTCCGTTTTCAAATGTTTTATTTTTGAACGTCAGTTCACATTTGTAGGTGGATCATCAGTGTTAGAGCTAAAATTAGCATGTTTAAAGTGGTTTTCATGCTTCCAGGGGCCCTAAACACAAGATTTATGGAATAGTTAAAAGTGCATGAAAATGGCCAATTTACTCACTCTGAGTTCTCAAAAAGGGTTTCTTCACCCAGGGAAGTTAATTAAATACCATTTGGAGGCATTTAATGTTCGAGCAAAAACAGCTGATTTTCGACAAAAGAGATAACACCCCCCCCATTACGTCATGCTTCAGAAATGTGGAAAATGGTCCGTTTTCAAATGTTTTATTTTTGAACGTCAGTTCACATTTGTAGGTGGATCATCAGTGTTAGAGCTAAAATTAGCATGTTTAAAGTGATTTTCATGCTTCCAGGGGCTCGGGAAGTGAATTAAACACTATTTGGAGGCATTTAATGTTCAAGCAAAAACGGCTGATTTTCGACAAAAGAGATAACACCCCCCCATTACGTCATACTTCAGAAATGTGGAAAATGGTCCGTTTTCAAATGTTTTATTTATGAACGTCAGTTCACATTTGTAGGTGGATCATCAGTGTTAGAGCTAAAATTAGCATGTTTAAAGTGATTTTCATGCTTCCAGGGGCTCGGGAAGTGAATTAAATACTATTTGGAGGCATTTAATGTTCAAGCAAAAACGTCTGATTTTCGACAAAAGAGATAACACCCCCCCATTATGTCATGCTTCAGAAATGTGGAAAATGTCCGTTTTCAAATGTTTTATTTTTGAACGTCAGTTCACATTTGTAGGTGGATCATCAGTGTTAGAGCTAAAATTAGCATGTTTAAAGTGATTTTCATGCTTCCAGGGGCTCAGGAAGTGAATTAAATACTATTTGGAGGCATTTAATGTTCAATCAAAAACAGCTGATTTTTGACAAAAGAGATAACACCCCCCCATTACGTCATGCTTCAGAAATGTGGACAATAGTCCGTTTTCAAATGTTTTATTTTTGAACGTCAGTTCACATTTGTAGGTGGATCATCAGTGTTAGAGCTAAAATTAGCATGTTTAAAGTGATTTTCATGCTACCAGGGGCTCGGGAAGTGAATAAAATACTATTTGGAGGCATTTAATGTTCAATCAAAAACAGCTGATTTTTGACAAAAGAGATAACACCCCCCCATTACGTCATGCTTCAGAAATGTGGAAAATGGTCCGTTTTCAAATGTATTCTTTTTGAACGTCAGTTCACATTTGTAGGTGGATCATCAGTGTTAGAGCTAAAATTAGCATGTTTAAAGTGATTTTCATGCTTCCAGGGGCCCTAAACACAGGATTTATGGAATGGTTAAAAGTGCATGAAAATGGCCAATTTACTCACTCTGAGTTCTCAAAAAGGGTTTCTTCACCCCGGGAAGTTAATTAAATACCATTTGGAGGCATTTAATGTTCGAGCAAAAACGGCTGATTTTCGACAAAAGAGATAACACCCCCCCATTACGTCATGCTTCAGAAATGTGGAAAATGGTCCGTTTTCAAATGTTTTATTTTTGAACGTCAGTTCACATTTGTAGGTGGATCATCAGTGTTAGAGCTAAAATTAGCATGTTTAAAGTGATTTTCATGCTTCCAGGGTCTCGGGAAGTGAATTAAATACTATTTGGAGGCATTTAATGTTCAAGCAAAAAAGGCTGATTTTCGACAAAAGAGATAACACCCCCCCATTACGTCATGCTTCAAAAATGTGGAAAATGGTCCGTTTTCAAATGTTTTATTTTTGAACGTCAGTTCACATTTGTAGGTGGATCATCAGTGTTAGAGCTAAAATTAGCATGTTTAAAGTGGTTTTCATGCTTCCAGGGGCCCTAAACACAAGATTTATGGAATGGTTAAAAGTGCATGAAAATGGCCAATTTACTCACTCTGAGTTCTCAAAAAGGGTTTCTTCACCCAGGGAAGTTAATTAAATACCATTTGGAGGCATTTAATGTTCGAGCAAAAACAGCTGATTTTCGACAAAAGAGATAACACCCCCCCATTACGTCATGCTTCAGAAATGTGGAAAATGGTCAGTTTTCAAATGTTTTATTTTTGAACGTCAGTTCACATTTGTAGGTGGATCATCAGTGTTAGAGCTAAAATTAGCATGTTTAAAGTGATTTTCATGCTTCCAGGGTCTCGGGAAGTGAATTAAATACTATTTGGAGGCATTTAATGTTCAAGCAAAAACGGCTGATTTTCGACAAAATATATAACAACCCCCATTACGTCATGCTTCAGAAATGTGGAAAATGGTCCGTTTTCAAATGTTTTATTTTTGAACGTCAGTTCACATTTGTAGGTGGATCATCAGTGTTAGAGCTAAAATTAGCATGTTTAAAGTTGTTTTCATGCTTCCAGGGGCCCTAAACACAAGATTTATGGAATGGTTAAAAGTGCATGAAAATGGCCAATTTACTCACTCTGAGTTCTCAAAAAGGGTTTCTTCACCCAGGGAAGTTAAATAAATACCATTTGGAGGCATTTAATGTTCGAGCAAAAACGGCTGATTTTCGACAAAAGAGATAACACCCCCCCATTACGTCATGCTTCAGAAATGTGGAAAATGGTCCGTTTTCAAATGTTTTATTTTTGAACGTCAGTTCACATTTGTAGGTGGATCATCAGTGTTAGAGCTAAAATTAGCATGTTTAAAGTGGTTTTCATGCTTCCAGTGGCCCTAAACATAAGATTTATGGAATGGTTAAAAGTGCATGAAAATGGCCAATTTACTCACTCTGAGTTCTCAAAAAGGGTTTCTTCACCCAGGGAAGTTAATTAAATACCATTTGGAGGCATTTAATGTTCGAGCAAAAACGGCTGATTTTCGACAAAAGAGATAACACCCCCCCATTACGTCATGCTTCAGAAATGTGGAAAATGGTCCGTTTTCAAATGTTTTATTTTTGAACGTCAGTTCACATTTGTAGGTGGATCATCAGTGTTAGAGCTAAAATTAGCATGTTTAAAGTGATTTTCATGCTTCCAGGGGCTCAGGAAGTGAATTAAATACTATTTGGAGGCATTTAATGTTCAATCAAAAACAGCTGATTTTTGACAAAAGAGATAACACCCCCCCCCATTACGTCATGCTTCAGAAATGTGGACAATGGTCCGTTTTCAAATGTTTTATTTTTGAACGTCAGTTCACATTTGTAGGTGGATCATCAGTGTTAGAGCTAAAATTAGCATGTTTAAAGTGATTTTCATGCTACCAGGGGCTCGGGAAGTGAATTAAATACTATTTGGAGGCATTTAATGTTCAATCAAAAACAGCTGATTTTTGACAAAAGAGATAACACCCCCCCATTACGTCATGCTTCAGAAATGTGGAAAATGGTCCGTTTTCAAATGTTTTCTTTTTGAACGTCAGTTCACATTTGTAGGTGGATCATCAGTGTTAGAGCTAAAATTAGCATGTTTAAAGTGATTTTCATGCTTCCAGGGGCCCTAAACACAGGATTTATGGAATGGTTAAAAGTGCATGAAAATGGCCAATTTACTCACTCTGAGTTCTCAAAAAGGGTTTCTTCACCCCGGGAAGTTAATTAAATACCATTTGGAGGCATTTAATGTTCGAGCAAAAACGGCTGATTTTCGACAAAAGAGATAACACCCCCCCATTACGTCATGCTTCAGAAATGTGGAAAATGGTCCGTTTTCAAATGTTTTATTTTTGAACGTCAGTTCACATTTGTAGGTGGATCATCAGTGTTAGAGCTAAAATTAGCATGTTTAAAGTGTCTTTCATGCTTCCAGGGTCTCGGGAAGTGAATTAAATACTATTTGGAGGCATTTAATGTTCAAGCAAAAACGGCTGATTTTCGACAAAAGAGATAACACCCCCCCATTACGTCATGCTTCAAAAATGTGGAAAATGGTCCGTTTTCAAATGTTTTATTTTTGAACGTCAGTTCACATTTGTAGGTGGATCATCAGTGTTAGAGCTAAAATTAGCATGTTTAAAGTGGTTTTCATGCTTCCAGGGGCCCTAAACACAAGATTTATGGAATGGTTAAAAGTGCATGAAAATGGCCAATTTACTCACTCTGAGTTCTCAAAAAGGGTTTCTTCACCCAGGGAAGTTAATTAAATACCATTTGGAGGCATTTAATGTTCGAGCAAAAACAGCTGATTTTCGACAAAAGAGATAACACCCCCCCATTACGTCATGCTTCAGAAATGTGGAAAATGGTCCGTTTTCAAATGTTTTCTTTTTGAACGTCAGTTCACATTTGTAGGTGGATCATCAGTGTTAGAGCTAAAATTAGCATGTTTAAAGTGATTTTCATGCTTCCAGGGGCCCTAAACACAGGATTTATGGAATGGTTAAAAGTGCATGAAAATGGCCAATTTACTCACTCTGAGTTCTCAAAAAGGGTTTCTTCACCCCGGGAAGTTAATTAAATACCATTTGGAGGCATTTAATGTTCGAGCAAAAACGGCTGATTTTCGACAAAAGAGATAACACCCCCCCATTACGTCATGCTTCAGAAATGTGGAAAATGGTCCGTTTTCAAATGTTTTATTTTTGAACGTCAGTTCACATTTGTAGGTGGATCATCAGTGTTAGAGCTAAAATTAGCATGTTTAAAGTGATTTTCATGCTTCCAGGGTCTCGGGAAGTGAATTAAATACTATTTGGAGGCATTTAATGTTCAAGCAAAAACGGCTGATTTTCGACAAAAGAGATAACACCCCCCCATTACGTCATGCTTCAAAAATGTGGAAAATGGTCCGTTTTCAAATGTTTTATTTTTGAACGTCAGTTCACATTTGTAGGTGGATCATCAGTGTTAGAGCTAAAATTAGCATGTTTAAAGTGGTTTTCATGCTTCCAGGGGCCCTAAACACAAGATTTATGGAATGGTTAAAAGTGCATGAAAATGGCAAATTTACTCACTCTGAGTTCTCAAAAAGGGTTTCTTCACCCAGGGAAGTTAATTAAATACCATTTGGAGGCATTTAATGTTCGAGCAAAAACAGCTGATTTTCGACAAAAGAGATAACACCCCCCCATTACGTCATGCTTCAGAAATGTGGAAAATGGTCCGTTTTCAAATGTTTTATTTTTGAACGTCAGTTCACATTTGTAGGTGGATCATCAGTGTTAGAGCTAAAATTAGCATGTTTAAAGTGGTTTTCATGCTTCCAGTGGCCCTAAACATAAGATTTATGGAATGGTTAAAAGTGCATGAAAATGGCCAATTTACTCACTCTGAGTTCTCAAAAAGGGTTTCTTCACCCAGGGAAGTTAATTAAATACCATTTGGAGGCATTTAATGTTCGAGCAAAAACGGCTGATTTTCGACAAAAGAGATAACACCCCCCCATTACGTCATGCTTCAGAAATGTGGAAAATGGTCCGTTTTCAAATGTTTTATTTTTGAACGTCAGTTCACATTTGTAGGTGGATCATCAGTGTTAGAGCTAAAATTAGCATGTTTAAAGTGATTTTCATGCTTCCAGGGGCTCAGGAAGTGAATTAAATACTATTTGGAGGCATTTAATGTTCAATCAAAAACAGCTGATTTTTGACAAAAGAGATAACACCCCCCCCATTACGTCATGCTTCAGAAATGTGGACAATGGTCCGTTTTCAAATGTTTTATTTTTGAACGTCAGTTCACATTTGTAGGTGGATCATCAGTGTTAGAGCTAAAATTAGCATGTTTAAAGTGATTTTCATGCTACCAGGGGCTCGGGAAGTGAATTAAATACTATTTGGAGGCATTTAATGTTCAATCAAAAACAGCTGATTTTTGACAAAAGAGATAACACCCCCCCATTACGTCATGCTTCAAAAATGTGGAAAATGGTCCGTTTTCAAATGTTTTATTTTTGAACGTCAGTTCACATTTGTAGGTGGATCATCAGTGTTAGAGCTAAAATTAGCATGTTTAAAGTGGTTTTCATGCTTCCAGGGGCCCTAAACACAAGATTTATGGAATAGTTAAAAGTGCATGAAAATGGCCAATTTACTCACTCTGAGTTCTCAAAAAGGGTTTCTTCACCCAGGGAAGTTAATTAAATACCATTTGGAGGCATTTAATGTTCGAGCAAAAACAGCTGATTTTCGACAAAAGAGATAACACCCCCCCCATTACGTCATGCTTCAGAAATGTGGAAAATGGTCCGTTTTCAAATGTTTTATTTTTGAACGTCAGTTCACATTTGTAGGTGGATCATCAGTGTTAGAGCTAAAATTAGCATGTTTAAAGTGATTTTCATGCTTCCAGGGGCTCGGGAAGTGAATTAAACACTATTTGGAGGCATTTAATGTTCAAGCAAAAACGGCTGATTTTCGACAAAAGAGATAACACCCCCCCATTACGTCATGCTTCAGAAATGTGGAAAATGGTCCGTTTTCAAATGTTTTATTTATGAACGTCAGTTCACATTTGTAGGTGGATCATCAGTGTTAGAGCTAAAATTAGCATGTTTAAAGTGATTTTCATGCTTCCAGGGGCTCGGGAAGTGAATTAAATACTATTTGGAGGCATTTAATGTTCAAGCAAAAACGTCTGATTTTCGACAAAAGAGATAACACCCCCCCATTATGTCATGCTTCAGAAATGTGGAAAATGTCCGTTTTCAAATGTTTTATTTTTGAACGTCAGTTCACATTTGTAGGTGGATCATCAGTGTTAGAGCTAAAATTAGCATGTTTAAAGTGATTTTCATGCTTCCAGGGGCTCAGGAAGTGAATTAAATACTATTTGGAGGCATTTAATGTTCAATCAAAAACAGCTGATTTTTGACAAAAGAGATAACACCCCCCCATTACGTCATGCTTCAGAAATGTGGACAATAGTCCGTTTTCAAATGTTTTATTTTTGAACGTCAGTTCACATTTGTAGGTGGATCATCAGTGTTAGAGCTAAAATTAGCATGTTTAAAGTGATTTTCATGCTACCAGGGGCTCGGGAAGTGAATAAAATACTATTTGGAGGCATTTAATGTTCAATCAAAAACAGCTGATTTTTGACAAAAGAGATAACACCCCCCCATTACGTCATGCTTCAGAAATGTGGAAAATGGTCCGTTTTCAAATGTTTTCTTTTTGAACGTCAGTTCACATTTGTAGGTGGATCATCAGTGTTAGAGCTAAAATTAGCATGTTTAAAGTGATTTTCATGCTTCCAGGGGCCCTAAACACAGGATTTATGGAATGGTTAAAAGTGCATGAAAATGGCCAATTTACTCACTCTGAGTTCTCAAAAAGGGTTTCTTCACCCCGGGAAGTTAATTAAATACCATTTGGAGGCATTTAATGTTCGAGCAAAAACGGCTGATTTTCGACAAAAGAGATAACACCCCCCCATTACGTCATGCTTCAGAAATGTGGAAAATGGTCCGTTTTCAAATGTTTTATTTTTGAACGTCAGTTCACATTTGTAGGTGGATCATCAGTGTTAGAGCTAAAATTAGCATGTTTAAAGTGATTTTCATGCTTCCAGGGTCTCGGGAAGTGAATTAAATACTATTTGGAGGCATTTAATGTTCAAGCAAAAAAGGCTGATTTTCGACAAAAGAGATAACACCCCCCCATTACGTCATGCTTCAAAAATGTGGAAAATGGTCCGTTTTCAAATGTTTTATTTTTGAACGTCAGTTCACATTTGTAGGTGGATCATCAGTGTTAGAGCTAAAATTAGCATGTTTAAAGTGGTTTTCATGCTTCCAGGGGCCCTAAACACAAGATTTATGGAATGGTTAAAAGTGCATGAAAATGGCCAATTTACTCACTCTGAGTTCTCAAAAAGGGTTTCTTCACCCAGGGAAGTTAATTAAATACCATTTGGAGGCATTTAATGTTCGAGCAAAAACAGCTGATTTTCGACAAAAGAGATAACACCCCCCCATTACGTCATGCTTCAGAAATGTGGAAAATGGTCCGTTTTCAAATGTTTTATTTTTGAACGTCAGTTCACATTTGTAGGTGGATCATCAGTGTTAGAGCTAAAATTAGCATGTTTAAAGTGATTTTCATGCTTCCAGGGTCTCGGGAAGTGAATTAAATACTATTTGGAGGCATTTAATGTTCAAGCAAAAACGGCTGATTTTCGACAAAATATATAACAACCCCCATTACGTCATGCTTCAGAAATGTGGAAAATGGTCCGTTTTCAAATGTTTTATTTTTGAACGTCAGTTCACATTTGTAGGTGGATCATCAGTGTTAGAGCTAAAATTAGCATGTTTAAAGTTGTTTTCATGCTTCCAGGGGCCCTAAACACAAGATTTATGGAATGGTTAAAAGTGCATGAAAATGGCCAATTTACTCACTCTGAGTTCTCAAAAAGGGTTTCTTCACCCAGGGAAGTTAAATAAATACCATTTGGAGGCATTTAATGTTCGAGCAAAAACGGCTGATTTTCGACAAAAGAGATAACACCCCCCCATTACGTCATGCTTCAGAAATGTGGAAAATGGTCCGTTTTCAAATGTTTTATTTTTGAACGTCAGTTCACATTTGTAGGTGGATCATCAGTGTTAGAGCTAAAATTAGCATGTTTAAAGTGGTTTTCATGCTTCCAGTGGCCCTAAACATAAGATTTATGGAATGGTTAAAAGTGCATGAAAATGGCCAATTTACTCACTCTGAGTTCTCAAAAAGGGTTTCTTCACCCAGGGAAGTTAATTAAATACCATTTGGAGGCATTTAATGTTCGAGCAAAAACGGCTGATTTTCGACAAAAGAGATAACACCCCCCCATTACGTCATGCTTCAGAAATGTGGAAAATGGTCCGTTTTCAAATGTTTTATTTTTGAACGTCAGTTCACATTTGTAGGTGGATCATCAGTGTTAGAGCTAAAATTAGCATGTTTAAAGTGATTTTCATGCTTCCAGGGGCTCAGGAAGTGAATTAAATACTATTTGGAGGCATTTAATGTTCAATCAAAAACAGCTGATTTTTGACAAAAGAGATAACACCCCCCCCCATTACGTCATGCTTCAGAAATGTGGACAATGGTCCGTTTTCAAATGTTTTATTTTTGAACGTCAGTTCACATTTGTAGGTGGATCATCAGTGTTAGAGCTAAAATTAGCATGTTTAAAGTGATTTTCATGCTACCAGGGGCTCGGGAAGTGAATTAAATACTATTTGGAGGCATTTAATGTTCAATCAAAAACAGCTGATTTTTGACAAGAGAGATAACACCCCCCCATTACGTCATGCTTCAAAAATGTGGAAAATGGTCCGTTTTCAAATGTTTTATTTTTGAACGTCAGTTCACATTTGTAGGTGGATCATCAGTGTTAGAGCTAAAATTAGCATGTTTAAAGTGGTTTTCATGCTTCCAGGGGCCCTAAACACAAGATTTATGGAATGGTTAAAAGTGCATGAAAATGGCCAATTTACTCACTCTGAGTTCTCAAAAAGGGTTTCTTCACCCAGGGAAGTTAATTAAATACCATTTGGAGGCATTTAATGTTCAAGCAAAAACGGCTGATTTTCGACAAAAGAGATAACACCCCCCCATTACGTCATGCTTCAGAAATGTGGAAAATGGTCTGTTTTCAAATGTTTTATTTTTGAACGTCAGTTCACATTTGTAGGTGGATCATCAGTGTTAGAGCTAAAATTAGCATGCTTAAAGTGATTTTCATGCTTCCAGGGGCCCTAAACACAAGATTTATGGAATGGTTAAAAGTGCATGAAAATGGCCAATTTACACACTCTGAGTTCTCAAAAAGGGTTTCTTCACCCCGGGAAGTTAATTAAATAACATTTGGAGGCATTTAATGTTCGAGCAACAACGGCTGATTTTCGACAAAAGAGATAACACCCCCCCATTACGTCAAGCTTCAGAAATGTGGAAAATGGTCCGTTTTCAAATGTTTTATTTTTGAACGTCAGTTCACATTTGTAGGTGGATCATCAGTGTTAGAGCTAAAATTAGCATGTTTAAAGTGATTTTCATGCTTCCAGGGGCTCGGGAAGTGAATTAAACACTATTTGGAGGCATTTAATGTTCAAGCAAAAACGGCTGATTTTCGACAAAAGAGATAACACCCCCCCATTACGTCATGCTTCAGAAATGTGGAAAATGGTCCGTTTTCAAATGTTTTATTTATGAACGTCAGTTCACATTTGTAGGTGGATCATCAGTGTTAGAGCTAAAATTAGCATGTTTAAAGTGATTTTCATGCTTCCAGGGGCTCGGGAAGTGAATTAAATACTATTTGGAGGCATTTAATGTTCAAGCAAAAACGGCTGATTTTCGACAAAAGAGATAACACCCCCCCATTATGTCATGCTTCAGAAATGTGGAAAATGTCCGTTTTCAAATGTTTTATTTTTGAACGTCAGTTCACATTTGTAGGTGGATCATCAGTGTTAGAGCTAAAATGAGCATGTTTAAAGTGGTTTTCATGCTTCCAGGGGCCCTAAACACAAGATTTATGGAATGGTTAAAAGTGCATGAAAATGGCCAATTTACTCACTCTGAGTTCTCAAAAAGGGTTTCTTCACCCAGGGAAGTTAATTAAATACCATTTGGAGGCATTTAATGTTCGAGCAAAAACGGCTGATTTTCGACAAAAGAGATAACACCCCCCCATTACGTCATGCTTCAGAAATGTGGAAAATGGTCTGTTTTCAAATGTTTTATTTTTGAACGTCAGTTCACATTTGTAGGTGGATCATCAGTGTTAGAGCTAAAATTAGCATGCTTAAAGTGATTTTCATGCTTCCAGGGGCCCTAAACACAAGATTTATGGAATGGTTAAAAGTGCATGAAAATGGCCAATTTACACACTCTGAGTTCTCAAAAAGGGTTTTTTCACCCCGGGAAGTTAATTAAATAACATTTGGAGGCATTTAATGTTCGAGCAAAAACGGCTGATTTTCGACAAAAGAAATAACACTCCCCCATTACGTCATGCTTCAGAAATGTGGAAAATGGTCCGTTTTCAAATGTTTTATTTTTGAAAGTCAGTTCACATTTGTAGGTGGATCATCAGTGTTAGAGCTAAAATTAGCATGTTTAAAGTGATTTTCATGCTTCCAGGGGCTCGGGAAGTGAATTAAATACTGCAAAAACGGCTGATTTTCGACAAAAGAGATAACACCCCCCCATTACGTCATGCTTCAGAAATGTGGAAAATGGTCCATTTTCAAATGTTTTATTTTTGAACGTCAGTTCACATTTGTAGGTGGATCATCAGTGTTAGAGCTAAAATTTGCATGTTTAAAGTGATTTTCATGCTTCCAGGGGCCCTAAACACAAGATTTATGGAATGGTTAAAAGTGCATGAAAATGGCCAATTTACTCACTCTGAGTTCTCAAAAAGGGTTTTTTCACCCCGGGAAGTTAATTAAATACCATTTGGAGGCATTTAATGTTCGAGCAAAAACGGCTGATTTTCGACAAAAGAAATAACACCCCTCCATTACGTCATGCTTCAGAAATGTGGAAAATGGTCCGTTTTCAAATGTTTTATTTTTGAAAGTCAGTTCACATTTGTAGGTGGATCATCAGTGTTAGAGCTAAAATTAGCATGTTTAAAGTGATTTTCATGCTTCCAGGGTCTCGGGAAGTGAATTAAATACTATTTGGAGGCATTTAATGTTCAAGCAAAAACGGCTGATTTTCGACAAAAGAGATAACAACCCCCCATTACGTCATGCTTCAGAAATGTGGAAAATGGTCCGTTTTCAAATGTTTTATTTTTGAACGTCAGTTCACATTTGTAGGTGGATCATCAGTGTTAGAGCTAAAATTAGCATGTTTAAAGTGATTTTCATGCTACCAGGGGCTCGGGAAGTGAATAAAATACTATTTGGAGGCATTTAATGTTCAATCAAAAACAGCTGATTTTTGACAAAAGAGATAACACCCCCCCATTACGTCATGCTTCAGAAATGTGGAAAATGGTCCGTTTTCAAATGTTTTCTTTTTGAACGTCAGTTCACATTTGTAGGTGGATCATCAGTGTTAGAGCTAAAATTAGCATGTTTAAAGTGATTTTCATGCTTCCAGGGGCTCGGGAAGTGAATTAAATACTATTAGGAGGCATTTAATTTTCAAACAAAAACAGCTGATTTTTGACAAGAGTTAACACCCCCCATTACGTCATGCTTCAGAAATGTGGAAAATGGTCCGTTTTCAAATGTTTTATTTTTGAACGTCAGTTCACATTTGTAGGTGGATCATCAGTGTTAGAGCTAAAATTAGCATGTTTAAAGTGATTTTCATGCTTCTAGGGGCCCTAAACACAAGATTTATGGAATGGTTAAAAGTGCATGAAAATGGCCAATTTACTCACTCTGAGTTCTCAAAAAGGGTTTCTTCACCCTGGGAAGTTAATTAAATACCATTTGGAGGCATTTAATGTTCGGGCAAAAACGGCTGATTTTCGACAAAAGAGATAACACCCCCCCATTACGTCATGCTTCAGAAATGTGGAAAATGGTCCATTTTCAAATGTTTTATTTTTGAACGTCAGTTCACATTTGTAGGTGGATCATCAGTGTTAGAGCTAAAAATTAGCATGTTTAAAGTGATTTTCATGCTTCCAGGGGCTCGGGAAGTGAATTAAATACTATTTGGAGGCATTTAATGTTCAATCAAAAACAGCTGATTTTTGACAAAATAGATTACACCCCCCCATTACGTCATGCTTCAGAAATGTGGAAAATGGTCCGTTTTCAAATGTTTTCTTTTTGAACGTCAGTTCACATTTATAGGTGGATCATCAGTGTTAGAGCTAAAATTAGCATGTTTAAAGTGATTTTCATGCTTCCAGGGGCCCTAAACACAAGATTTATGGAATGGTTAAAAGTGTATGAAAATGGCCAAATTACTCACTCTGAGTTCTCAAAAAGGGTTTCTTCACCCCGGGAAGTTAATTAAATACCATTTGGAGGCATTTAATGTTCGAGCAAAAACGGCTGATTCTCGACAAAAGAGATAACACCCCCCCACTACGTCATGCTTCAGAAATGTGGAAAATGGTCCGTTTTCAAATGTTTTATTTTTGAACGTCAGTTCACATTTGTAGGTGGATCATCAGTGTTAGAGCTAAAATTAGCATGTTTAAAGTGATTTTCATGCTTCCAGGGGCCCTAAACACAGGATTTATGGAATGGTTAAAAGTGCATGAAAATGGCCAATTTACTCACTCTGAGTTCTCAAAAAAGGTTTCTTCACCCCGGGAAGTTAATTAAATACCATTTGGAGGCATTTAATGTTCGAGCAAAAACGGCTGATTTTCGACAAAAGAGATAACACCCCCCCATTACGTCATGCTTCAGAAATGTGGAAAATGGTCCGTTTTCAAAAGTTTTATTTTTGAACGTCAGTTCACATTTGTAGGTGGATCATCAGTGTTAGAGCTAAAATTAGCATGTTTAAAGTGATTTTCATGCTTCCAGGGTCTCGGGAAGTGAATTAAATACTATTTGGAGGCATTTAATGTTCAAGCAAAAACGGCTGATTTTCGACAAAAGAGATAACAACCCCCCATTACGTCATGCTTCAGAAATGTGGAAAATGGTCCGTTTTCAAATGTTTTATTTTTGAACATCAGTTCACATTTGTAGGTGGATCATCAGTGTTAGAGCTAAAATTAGCATGTTTAAAGTGGTTTTCATGCTTCCAGGGGCCCTAAACACAAGATTTATGGAATGGTTAAAAGTGCATGAAAATGGCCAATTTACTCACTCTGAGTTCTCAAAAAGGGTTTCTTCACCCAGGGAAGTTAATTAAATACCATTTGGAGGCATTTAATGTCCGAGCAAAAACGGCTGATTTTCGACAAAAGAGATAACACCCCCCCATTACGTCATGCTTCAGAAATGTGGAAAATGGTCCGTTTTCAAATGTTTTATTTTTGAACGTCAGTTCACATTTGTAGGTGGATCATCAGTGTTAGAGCTAAAATTAGCATGTTTAAAGTGATTTTCATGCTTCCAGGGGCTCAGGAAGTGAATTAAATACTATTTGGAGGCATTTAATGTTCAATCAAAAACAGCTGATTTTTGACAAAAGAGATAACACCCCCCCATTACGTCATGCTTCAGAAATGTGGACAATAGTCCGTTTTCAAATGTTTTATTTTTGAACGTCAGTTCACATTTGTAGGTGGATCATCAGTGTTAGAGCTAAAATTAGCATGTTTAAAGTGATTTTCATGCTACCAGGGGCTCGGGAAGTGAATAAAATACTATTTGGAGGCATTTAATGTTCAATCAAAAACAGCTGATTTTTGACAAAAGAGATAACACACCCCCATTACGTCATGCTTCAGAAATGTGGAAAATGGTCCGTTTTCAAATGTTTTCTTTTTGAACGTCAGTTCACATTTGTAGGTGGATCATCAGTGTTAGAGCTAAAATTAGCATGTTTAAAGTGATTTTCATGCTTCCAGGGGCCCTAAACACAGGATTTATGGAATGGTTAAAAGTGCATGAAAATGGCCAATTTACTCACTCTGAGTTCTCAAAAAGGGTTTCTTCACCCCGGGAAGTTAATTAAATACCATTTGGAGGCATTTAATGTTCGAGCAAAAACGGCTGATTTTCGACAAAAGAGATAACACCCCCCCATTACGTCATGCTTCAGAAATGTGGAAAATGGTCCGTTTTCAAATGTTTTATTTTTGAACGTCAGTTCACATTTGTAGGTGGATCATCAGTGTTAGAGCTAAAATTAGCATGTTTAAAGTGATTTTCATGCTTCCAGGGTCTCGGGAAGTGAATTAAATACTATTTGGAGGCATTTAATGTTCAAGCAAAAACGGCTGATTTTCGACAAAAGAGATAACAACCCCCCATTACGTCATGCTTCAGAAATGTGGAAAATGGTCCGTTTTCAAATGTTTTATTTTTGAACATCAGTTCACATTTGTAGGTGGATCATCAGTGTTAGAGCTAAAATTAGCATGTTTAAAGTGGTTTTCATGCTTCCAGGGGCCCTAAACACAAGATTTATGGAATGGTTAAAAGTGCATGAAAATGGCCAATTTACTCACTCTGAGTTCTCAAAAAGGGTTTCTTCACCCAGGGAAGTTAATTAAATACCATTTGGAGGCATTTAATGTCCGAGCAAAAACGGCTGATTTTCGACAAAAGAGATAACACCCCCCCATTACGTCATGCTTCAGAAATGTGGAAAATGGTCCGTTTTCAAATGTTTTATTTTTGAACGTCAGTTCACATTTGTAGGTGGATCATCAGTGTTAGAGCTAAAATTAGCATGTTTAAAGTGATTTTCATGCTTCCAGGGGCTCAGGAAGTGAATTAAATACTATTTGGAGGCATTTAATGTTCAATCAAAAACAGCTGATTTTTGACAAAAGAGATAACACCCCCCCATTACGTCATGCTTCAGAAATGTGGACAATAGTCCGTTTTCAAATGTTTTATTTTTGAACGTCAGTTCACATTTGTAGGTGGATCATCAGTGTTAGAGCTAAAATTAGCATGTTTAAAGTGATTTTCATGCTACCAGGGGCTCGGGAAGTGAATAAAATACTATTTGGAGGCATTTAATGTTCAATCAAAAACAGCTGATTTTTGACAAAAGAGATAACACCCCCCCATTACGTCATGCTTCAGAAATGTGGAAAATGGTCCGTTTTCAAATGTTTTCTTTTTGAACGTCAGTTCACATTTGTAGGTGGATCATCAGTGTTAGAGCTAAAATTAGCATGTTTAAAGTGATTTTCATGCTTCCAGGGGCCCTAAACACAGGATTTATGGAATGGTTAAAAGTGCATGAAAATGGCCAATTTACTCACTCTGAGTTCTCAAAAAGGGTTTCTTCACCCCGGGAAGTTAATTAAATACCATTTGGAGGCATTTAATGTTCGAGCAAAAACGGCTGATTTTCGACAAAAGAGATAACACCCCCCCATTACGTCATGCTTCAGAAATGTGGAAAATGGTCCGTTTTCAAATGTTTTATTTTTGAACGTCAGTTCACATTTGTAGGTGGATCATCAGTGTTAGAGCTAAAATTAGCATGTTTAAAGTGATTTTCATGCTTCCAGGGTCTCGGGAAGTGAATTAAATACTATTTGGAGGCATTTAATGTTCAAGCAAAAACGGCTGATTTTCGACAAAAGAGATAACACCCCCCCATTACGTCATGCTTCAAAAATGTGGAAAATGGTCCGTTTTCAAATGTTTTATTTTTGAACGTCAGTTCACATTTGTAGGTGGATCATCAGTGTTAGAGCTAAAATTAGCATGTTTAAAGTGGTTTTCATGCTTCCAGGGGCCCTAAACACAAGATTTATGGAATGGTTAAAAGTGCATGAAAATGGCCAATTTACTCACTCTGAGTTCTCAAAAAGGGTTTCTTCACCCAGGGAAGTTAATTAAATACCATTTGGAGGCATTTAATGTTCGAGCAAAAACAGCTGATTTTCGACAAAAGAGATAACACCCCCCCATTACGTCATGCTTCAGAAATGTGGAAAATGGTCCGTTTTCAAATGTTTTATTTTTGAACGTCAGTTCACATTTGTAGGTGGATCATCAGTGTTAGAGCTAAAATTAGCATGTTTAAAGTGATTTTCATGCTTCCAGGGTCTCGGGAAGTGAATTAAATACTATTTGGAGGCATTTAATGTTCAAGCAAAAACGGCTGATTTTCGACAAAATATATAACAACCCCCATTACGTCATGCTTCAGAAATGTGGAAAATGGTCCGTTTTCAAATGTTTTATTTTTGAACGTCAGTTCACATTTGTAGGTGGATCATCAGTGTTAGAGCTAAAATTAGCATGTTTAAAGTTGTTTTCATGCTTCCAGGGGCCCTAAACACAAGATTTATGGAATGGTTAAAAGTGCATGAAAATGGCCAATTTACTCACTCTGAGTTCTCAAAAAGGGTTTCTTCACCCAGGGAAGTTAAATAAATACCATTTGGAGGCATTTAATGTTCGAGCAAAAACGGCTGATTTTCGACAAAAGAGATAACACCCCCCCATTACGTCATGCTTCAGAAATGTGGAAAATGGTCCGTTTTCAAATGTTTTATTTTTGAACGTCAGTTCACATTTGTAGGTGGATCATCAGTGTTAGAGCTAAAATTAGCATGTTTAAAGTGGTTTTCATGCTTCCAGTGGCCCTAAACATAAGATTTATGGAATGGTTAAAAGTGCATGAAAATGGCCAATTTACTCACTCTGAGTTCTCAAAAAGGGTTTCTTCACCCAGGGAAGTTAATTAAATACCATTTGGAGGCATTTAATGTTCGAGCAAAAACGGCTGATTTTCGACAAAAGAGATAACACCCCCCCATTACGTCATGCTTCAGAAATGTGGAAAATGGTCCGTTTTCAAATGTTTTATTTTTGAACGTCAGTTCACATTTGTAGGTGGATCATCAGTGTTAGAGCTAAAATTAGCATGTTTAAAGTGATTTTCATGCTTCCAGGGGCTCAGGAAGTGAATTAAATACTATTTGGAGGCATTTAATGTTCAATCAAAAACAGCTGATTTTTGACAAAAGAGATAACACCCCCCCCCATTACGTCATGCTTCAGAAATGTGGACAATGGTCCGTTTTCAAATGTTTTATTTTTGAAAGTCAGTTCACATTTGTAGGTGGATCATCAGTGTTAGAGCTAAAATTAGCATGTTTAAAGTGATTTTCATGCTACCAGGGGCTCGGGAAGTGAATTAAATACTATTTGGAGGCATTTAATGTTCAATCAAAAACAGCTGATTTTTGACAAGAGAGATAACACCCCCCCCATTACGTCATGCTTCAAAAATGTGGAAAATGGTCCGTTTTCAAATGTTTTATTTTTGAACGTCAGTTCACATTTGTAGGTGGATCATCAGTGTTAGAGCTAAAATTAGCATGTTTAAAGTGGTTTTCATGCTTCCAGGGGCCCTAAACACAAGATTTATGGAATGGTTAAAAGTGCATGAAAATGGCCAATTTACTCACTCTGAGTTCTCAAAAAGGGTTTCTTCACCCAGGGAAGTTAATTAAATACCATTTGGAGGCATTTAATGTTCAAGCAAAAACGGCTGATTTTCGACAAAAGAGATAACACCCCCCCATTACGTCATGCTTCAGAAATGTGGAAAATGGTCTGTTTTCAAATGTTTTATTTTTGAACGTCAGTTCACATTTGTAGGTGGATCATCAGTGTTAGAGCTAAAATTAGCATGCTTAAAGTGATTTTCATGCTTCCAGGGGCCCTAAACACAAGATTTATGGAATGGTTAAAAGTGCATGAAAATGGCCAATTTACACACTCTGAGTTCTCAAAAAGGGTTTCTTCACCCCGGGAAGTTAATTAAATAACATTTGGAGGCATTTAATGTTCGAGCAACAACGGCTGATTTTCGACAAAAGAGATAACACCCCCCCATTACGTCAAGCTTCAGAAATGTGGAAAATGGTCCGTTTTCAAATGTTTTATTTTTGAACGTCAGTTCACATTTGTAGGTGGATCATCAGTGTTAGAGCTAAAATTAGCATGTTTAAAGTGATTTTCATGCTTCCAGGGGCTCGGGAAGTGAATTAAACACTATTTGGAGGCATTTAATGTTCAAGCAAAAACGGCTGATTTTCGACAAAAGAGATAACACCCCCCCATTACGTCATGCTTCAGAAATGTGGAAAATGGTCCGTTTTCAAATGTTTTATTTATGAACGTCAGTTCACATTTGTAGGTGGATCATCAGTGTTAGAGCTAAAATTAGCATGTTTAAAGTGATTTTCATGCTTCCAGGGGCTCGGGAAGTGAATTAAATACTATTTGGAGGCATTTAATGTTCAAGCAAAAACGGCTGATTTTCGACAAAAGAGATAACACCCCCCCATTATGTCATGCTTCAGAAATGTGGAAAATGTCCGTTTTCAAATGTTTTATTTTTGAACGTCAGTTCACATTTGTAGGTGGATCATCAGTGTTAGAGCTAAAATGAGCATGTTTAAAGTGGTTTTCATGCTTCCAGGGGCCCTAAACACAAGATTTATGGAATGGTTAAAAGTGCATGAAAATGGCCAATTTACTCACTCTGAGTTCTCAAAAAGGGTTTCTTCACCCAGGGAAGTTAATTAAATACCATTTGGAGGCATTTAATGTTCGAGCAAAAACGGCTGATTTTCGACAAAAGAGATAACACCCCCCCATTACGTCATGCTTCAGAAATGTGGAAAATGGTCTGTTTTCAAATGTTTTATTTTTGAACGTCAGTTCACATTTGTAGGTGGATCATCAGTGTTAGAGCTAAAATTAGCATGCTTAAAGTGATTTTCATGCTTCCAGGGGCCCTAAACACAAGATTTATGGAATGGTTAAAAGTGCATGAAAATGGCCAATTTACACACTCTGAGTTCTCAAAAAGGGTTTTTTCACCCCGGGAAGTTAATTAAATAACATTTGGAGGCATTTAATGTTCGAGCAAAAACGGCTGATTTTCGACAAAAGAAATAACACTCCCCCATTACGTCATGCTTCAGAAATGTGGAAAATGGTCCGTTTTCAAATGTTTTATTTTTGAAAGTCAGTTCACATTTGTAGGTGGATCATCAGTGTTAGAGCTAAAATTAGCATGTTTAAAGTGATTTTCATGCTTCCAGGGGCTCGGGAAGTGAATTAAATACTGCAAAAACGGCTGATTTTCGACAAAAGAGATAACACCCCCCCATTACGTCATGCTTCAGAAATGTGGAAAATGGTCCATTTTCAAATGTTTTATTTTTGAACGTCAGTTCACATTTGTAGGTGGATCATCAGTGTTAGAGCTAAAATTTGCATGTTTAAAGTGATTTTCATGCTTCCAGGGGCCCTAAACACAAGATTTATGGAATGGTTAAAAGTGCATGAAAATGGCCAATTTACTCACTCTGAGTTCTCAAAAAGGGTTTTTTCACCCCGGGAAGTTAATTAAATACCATTTGGAGGCATTTAATGTTCGAGCAAAAACGGCTGATTTTCGACAAAAGAAATAACACCCCTCCATTACGTCATGCTTCAGAAATGTGGAAAATGGTCCGTTTTCAAATGTTTTATTTTTGAAAGTCAGTTCACATTTGTAGGTGGATCATCAGTGTTAGAGCTAAAATTAGCATGTTTAAAGTGATTTTCATGCTTCCAGGGTCTCGGGAAGTGAATTAAATACTATTTGGAGGCATTTAATGTTCAAGCAAAAACGGCTGATTTTCGACAAAAGAGATAACAACCCCCCATTACGTCATGCTTCAGAAATGTGGAAAATGGTCCGTTTTCAAATGTTTTATTTTTGAACGTCAGTTCACATTTGTAGGTGGATCATCAGTGTTAGAGCTAAAATTAGCATGTTTAAAGTGATTTTCATGCTACCAGGGGCTCGGGAAGTGAATAAAATACTATTTGGAGGCATTTAATGTTCAATCAAAAACAGCTGATTTTTGACAAAAGAGATAACACCCCCCCATTACGTCATGCTTCAGAAATGTGGAAAATGGTCCGTTTTCAAATGTTTTCTTTTTGAACGTCAGTTCACATTTGTAGGTGGATCATCAGTGTTAGAGCTAAAATTAGCATGTTTAAAGTGATTTTCATGCTTCCAGGGGCCCTAAACACAGGATTTATGGAATGGTTAAAAGTGCATGAAAATGGCCAATTTACTCACTCTGAGTTCTCAAAAAGGGTTTCTTCACCCCGGGAAGTTAATTAAATACCATTTGGAGGCATTTAATGTTCGAGCAAAAACGGCTGATTTTCGACAAAAGAGATAACACCCCCCCATTACGTCATGCTTCAGAAATGTGGAAAATGGTCCGTTTTCAAATGTTTTATTTTTGAACGTCAGTTCACATTTGTAGGTGGATCATCAGTGTTAGAGCTAAAATTAGCATGTTTAAAGTGTCTTTCATGCTTCCAGGGTCTCGGGAAGTGAATTAAATACTATTTGGAGGCATTTAATGTTCAAGCAAAAACGGCTGATTTTCGACAAAAGAGATAACACCCCCCCATTACGTCATGCTTCAAAAATGTGGAAAATGGTCCGTTTTCAAATGTTTTATTTTTGAACGTCAGTTCACATTTGTAGGTGGATCATCAGTGTTAGAGCTAAAATTAGCATGTTTAAAGTGGTTTTCATGCTTCCAGGGGCCCTAAACACAAGATTTATGGAATGGTTAAAAGTGCATGAAAATGGCCAATTTACTCACTCTGAGTTCTCAAAAAGGGTTTCTTCACCCAGGGAAGTTAATTAAATACCATTTGGAGGCATTTAATGTTCGAGCAAAAACAGCTGATTTTCGACAAAAGAGATAACACCCCCCCATTACGTCATGCTTCAGAAATGTGGAAAATGGTCCGTTTTCAAATGTTTTCTTTTTGAACGTCAGTTCACATTTGTAGGTGGATCATCAGTGTTAGAGCTAAAATTAGCATGTTTAAAGTGATTTTCATGCTTCCAGGGGCCCTAAACACAGGATTTATGGAATGGTTAAAAGTGCATGAAAATGGCCAATTTACTCACTCTGAGTTCTCAAAAAGGGTTTCTTCACCCCGGGAAGTTAATTAAATACCATTTGGAGGCATTTAATGTTCGAGCAAAAACGGCTGATTTTCGACAAAAGAGATAACACCCCCCCATTACGTCATGCTTCAGAAATGTGGAAAATGGTCCGTTTTCAAATGTTTTATTTTTGAACGTCAGTTCACATTTGTAGGTGGATCATCAGTGTTAGAGCTAAAATTAGCATGTTTAAAGTGATTTTCATGCTTCCAGGGTCTCGGGAAGTGAATTAAATACTATTTGGAGGCATTTAATGTTCAAGCAAAAACGGCTGATTTTCGACAAAAGAGATAACACCCCCCCATTACGTCATGCTTCAAAAATGTGGAAAATGGTCCGTTTTCAAATGTTTTATTTTTGAACGTCAGTTCACATTTGTAGGTGGATCATCAGTGTTAGAGCTAAAATTAGCATGTTTAAAGTGGTTTTCATGCTTCCAGGGGCCCTAAACACAAGATTTATGGAATGGTTAAAAGTGCATGAAAATGGCAAATTTACTCACTCTGAGTTCTCAAAAAGGGTTTCTTCACCCAGGGAAGTTAATTAAATACCATTTGGAGGCATTTAATGTTCGAGCAAAAACAGCTGATTTTCGACAAAAGAGATAACACCCCCCCATTACGTCATGCTTCAGAAATGTGGAAAATGGTCCGTTTTCAAATGTTTTATTTTTGAACGTCAGTTCACATTTGTAGGTGGATCATCAGTGTTAGAGCTAAAATTAGCATGTTTAAAGTGGTTTTCATGCTTCCAGTGGCCCTAAACATAAGATTTATGGAATGGTTAAAAGTGCATGAAAATGGCCAATTTACTCACTCTGAGTTCTCAAAAAGGGTTTCTTCACCCAGGGAAGTTAATTAAATACCATTTGGAGGCATTTAATGTTCGAGCAAAAACGGCTGATTTTCGACAAAAGAGATAACACCCCCCCATTACGTCATGCTTCAGAAATGTGGAAAATGGTCCGTTTTCAAATGTTTTATTTTTGAACGTCAGTTCACATTTGTAGGTGGATCATCAGTGTTAGAGCTAAAATTAGCATGTTTAAAGTGATTTTCATGCTTCCAGGGGCTCAGGAAGTGAATTAAATACTATTTGGAGGCATTTAATGTTCAATCAAAAACAGCTGATTTTTGACAAAAGAGATAACACCCCCCCCCATTACGTCATGCTTCAGAAATGTGGACAATGGTCCGTTTTCAAATGTTTTATTTTTGAACGTCAGTTCACATTTGTAGGTGGATCATCAGTGTTAGAGCTAAAATTAGCATGTTTAAAGTGATTTTCATGCTACCAGGGGCTCGGGAAGTGAATTAAATACTATTTGGAGGCATTTAATGTTCAATCAAAAACAGCTGATTTTTGACAAAAGAGATAACACCCCCCCATTACGTCATGCTTCAAAAATGTGGAAAATGGTCCGTTTTCAAATGTTTTATTTTTGAACGTCAGTTCACATTTGTAGGTGGATCATCAGTGTTAGAGCTAAAATTAGCATGTTTAAAGTGGTTTTCATGCTTCCAGGGGCCCTAAACACAAGATTTATGGAATAGTTAAAAGTGCATGAAAATGGCCAATTTACTCACTCTGAGTTCTCAAAAAGGGTTTCTTCACCCAGGGAAGTTAATTAAATACCATTTGGAGGCATTTAATGTTCGAGCAAAAACAGCTGATTTTCGACAAAAGAGATAACACCCCCCCCATTACGTCATGCTTCAGAAATGTGGAAAATGGTCCGTTTTCAAATGTTTTATTTTTGAACGTCAGTTCACATTTGTAGGTGGATCATCAGTGTTAGAGCTAAAATTAGCATGTTTAAAGTGATTTTCATGCTTCCAGGGGCTCGGGAAGTGAATTAAACACTATTTGGAGGCATTTAATGTTCAAGCAAAAACGGCTGATTTTCGACAAAAGAGATAACACCCCCCCATTACGTCATGCTTCAGAAATGTGGAAAATGGTCCGTTTTCAAATGTTTTATTTATGAACGTCAGTTCACATTTGTAGGTGGATCATCAGTGTTAGAGCTAAAATTAGCATGTTTAAAGTGATTTTCATGCTTCCAGGGGCTCGGGAAGTGAATTAAATACTATTTGGAGGCATTTAATGTTCAAGCAAAAACGTCTGATTTTCGACAAAAGAGATAACACCCCCCCATTATGTCATGCTTCAGAAATGTGGAAAATGTCCGTTTTCAAATGTTTTATTTTTGAACGTCAGTTCACATTTGTAGGTGGATCATCAGTGTTAGAGCTAAAATTAGCATGTTTAAAGTGATTTTCATGCTTCCAGGGGCTCAGGAAGTGAATTAAATACTATTTGGAGGCATTTAATGTTCAATCAAAAACAGCTGATTTTTGACAAAAGAGATAACACCCCCCCATTACGTCATGCTTCAGAAATGTGGACAATAGTCCGTTTTCAAATGTTTTATTTTTGAACGTCAGTTCACATTTGTAGGTGGATCATCAGTGTTAGAGCTAAAATTAGCATGTTTAAAGTGATTTTCATGCTACCAGGGGCTCGGGAAGTGAATAAAATACTATTTGGAGGCATTTAATGTTCAATCAAAAACAGCTGATTTTTGACAAAAGAGATAACACCCCCCCATTACGTCATGCTTCAGAAATGTGGAAAATGGTCCGTTTTCAAATGTTTTCTTTTTGAACGTCAGTTCACATTTGTAGGTGGATCATCAGTGTTAGAGCTAAAATTAGCATGTTTAAAGTGATTTTCATGCTTCCAGGGGCCCTAAACACAGGATTTATGGAATGGTTAAAAGTGCATGAAAATGGCCAATTTACTCACTCTGAGTTCTCAAAAAGGGTTTCTTCACCCCGGGAAGTTAATTAAATACCATTTGGAGGCATTTAATGTTCGAGCAAAAACGGCTGATTTTCGACAAAAGAGATAACACCCCCCCATTACGTCATGCTTCAGAAATGTGGAAAATGGTCCGTTTTCAAATGTTTTATTTTTGAACGTCAGTTCACATTTGTAGGTGGATCATCAGTGTTAGAGCTAAAATTAGCATGTTTAAAGTGATTTTCATGCTTCCAGGGTCTCGGGAAGTGAATTAAATACTATTTGGAGGCATTTAATGTTCAAGCAAAAAAGGCTGATTTTCGACAAAAGAGATAACACCCCCCCATTACGTCATGCTTCAAAAATGTGGAAAATGGTCCGTTTTCAAATGTTTTATTTTTGAACGTCAGTTCACATTTGTAGGTGGATCATCAGTGTTAGAGCTAAAATTAGCATGTTTAAAGTGGTTTTCATGCTTCCAGGGGCCCTAAACACAAGATTTATGGAATGGTTAAAAGTGCATGAAAATGGCCAATTTACTCACTCTGAGTTCTCAAAAAGGGTTTCTTCACCCAGGGAAGTTAATTAAATACCATTTGGAGGCATTTAATGTTCGAGCAAAAACAGCTGATTTTCGACAAAAGAGATAACACCCCCCCATTACGTCATGCTTCAGAAATGTGGAAAATGGTCCGTTTTCAAATGTTTTATTTTTGAACGTCAGTTCACATTTGTAGGTGGATCATCAGTGTTAGAGCTAAAATTAGCATGTTTAAAGTGATTTTCATGCTTCCAGGGTCTCGGGAAGTGAATTAAATACTATTTGGAGGCATTTAATGTTCAAGCAAAAACGGCTGATTTTCGACAAAATATATAACAACCCCCATTACGTCATGCTTCAGAAATGTGGAAAATGGTCCGTTTTCAAATGTTTTATTTTTGAACGTCAGTTCACATTTGTAGGTGGATCATCAGTGTTAGAGCTAAAATTAGCATGTTTAAAGTTGTTTTCATGCTTCCAGGGGCCCTAAACACAAGATTTATGGAATGGTTAAAAGTGCATGAAAATGGCCAATTTACTCACTCTGAGTTCTCAAAAAGGGTTTCTTCACCCAGGGAAGTTAAATAAATACCATTTGGAGGCATTTAATGTTCGAGCAAAAACGGCTGATTTTCGACAAAAGAGATAACACCCCCCCATTACGTCATGCTTCAGAAATGTGGAAAATGGTCCGTTTTCAAATGTTTTATTTTTGAACGTCAGTTCACATTTGTAGGTGGATCATCAGTGTTAGAGCTAAAATTAGCATGTTTAAAGTGGTTTTCATGCTTCCAGTGGCCCTAAACATAAGATTTATGGAATGGTTAAAAGTGCATGAAAATGGCCAATTTACTCACTCTGAGTTCTCAAAAAGGGTTTCTTCACCCAGGGAAGTTAATTAAATACCATTTGGAGGCATTTAATGTTCGAGCAAAAACGGCTGATTTTCGACAAAAGAGATAACACCCCCCCATTACGTCATGCTTCAGAAATGTGGAAAATGGTCCGTTTTCAAATGTTTTATTTTTGAACGTCAGTTCACATTTGTAGGTGGATCATCAGTGTTAGAGCTAAAATTAGCATGTTTAAAGTGATTTTCATGCTTCCAGGGGCTCAGGAAGTGAATTAAATACTATTTGGAGGCATTTAATGTTCAATCAAAAACAGCTGATTTTTGACAAAAGAGATAACACCCCCCCCCATTACGTCATGCTTCAGAAATGTGGACAATGGTCCGTTTTCAAATGTTTTATTTTTGAACGTCAGTTCACATTTGTAGGTGGATCATCAGTGTTAGAGCTAAAATTAGCATGTTTAAAGTGATTTTCATGCTACCAGGGGCTCGGGAAGTGAATTAAATACTATTTGGAGGCATTTAATGTTCAATCAAAAACAGCTGATTTTTGACAAGAGAGATAACACCCCCCCATTACGTCATGCTTCAAAAATGTGGAAAATGGTCCGTTTTCAAATGTTTTATTTTTGAACGTCAGTTCACATTTGTAGGTGGATCATCAGTGTTAGAGCTAAAATTAGCATGTTTAAAGTGGTTTTCATGCTTCCAGGGGCCCTAAACACAAGATTTATGGAATGGTTAAAAGTGCATGAAAATGGCCAATTTACTCACTCTGAGTTCTCAAAAAGGGTTTCTTCACCCAGGGAAGTTAATTAAATACCATTTGGAGGCATTTAATGTTCAAGCAAAAACGGCTGATTTTCGACAAAAGAGATAACACCCCCCCATTACGTCATGCTTCAGAAATGTGGAAAATGGTCTGTTTTCAAATGTTTTATTTTTGAACGTCAGTTCACATTTGTAGGTGGATCATCAGTGTTAGAGCTAAAATTAGCATGCTTAAAGTGATTTTCATGCTTCCAGGGGCCCTAAACACAAGATTTATGGAATGGTTAAAAGTGCATGAAAATGGCCAATTTACACACTCTGAGTTCTCAAAAAGGGTTTCTTCACCCCGGGAAGTTAATTAAATAACATTTGGAGGCATTTAATGTTCGAGCAACAACGGCTGATTTTCGACAAAAGAGATAACACCCCCCCATTACGTCAAGCTTCAGAAATGTGGAAAATGGTCCGTTTTCAAATGTTTTATTTTTGAACGTCAGTTCACATTTGTAGGTGGATCATCAGTGTTAGAGCTAAAATTAGCATGTTTAAAGTGATTTTCATGCTTCCAGGGGCTCGGGAAGTGAATTAAACACTATTTGGAGGCATTTAATGTTCAAGCAAAAACGGCTGATTTTCGACAAAAGAGATAACACCCCCCCATTACGTCATGCTTCAGAAATGTGGAAAATGGTCCGTTTTCAAATGTTTTATTTATGAACGTCAGTTCACATTTGTAGGTGGATCATCAGTGTTAGAGCTAAAATTAGCATGTTTAAAGTGATTTTCATGCTTCCAGGGGCTCGGGAAGTGAATTAAATACTATTTGGAGGCATTTAATGTTCAAGCAAAAACGGCTGATTTTCGACAAAAGAGATAACACCCCCCCATTATGTCATGCTTCAGAAATGTGGAAAATGTCCGTTTTCAAATGTTTTATTTTTGAACGTCAGTTCACATTTGTAGGTGGATCATCAGTGTTAGAGCTAAAATGAGCATGTTTAAAGTGGTTTTCATGCTTCCAGGGGCCCTAAACACAAGATTTATGGAATGGTTAAAAGTGCATGAAAATGGCCAATTTACTCACTCTGAGTTCTCAAAAAGGGTTTCTTCACCCAGGGAAGTTAATTAAATACCATTTGGAGGCATTTAATGTTCGAGCAAAAACGGCTGATTTTCGACAAAAGAGATAACACCCCCCCATTACGTCATGCTTCAGAAATGTGGAAAATGGTCTGTTTTCAAATGTTTTATTTTTGAACGTCAGTTCACATTTGTAGGTGGATCATCAGTGTTAGAGCTAAAATTAGCATGCTTAAAGTGATTTTCATGCTTCCAGGGGCCCTAAACACAAGATTTATGGAATGGTTAAAAGTGCATGAAAATGGCCAATTTACACACTCTGAGTTCTCAAAAAGGGTTTTTTCACCCCGGGAAGTTAATTAAATAACATTTGGAGGCATTTAATGTTCGAGCAAAAACGGCTGATTTTCGACAAAAGAAATAACACTCCCCCATTACGTCATGCTTCAGAAATGTGGAAAATGGTCCGTTTTCAAATGTTTTATTTTTGAAAGTCAGTTCACATTTGTAGGTGGATCATCAGTGTTAGAGCTAAAATTAGCATGTTTAAAGTGATTTTCATGCTTCCAGGGGCTCGGGAAGTGAATTAAATACTGCAAAAACGGCTGATTTTCGACAAAAGAGATAACACCCCCCCATTACGTCATGCTTCAGAAATGTGGAAAATGGTCCATTTTCAAATGTTTTATTTTTGAACGTCAGTTCACATTTGTAGGTGGATCATCAGTGTTAGAGCTAAAATTTGCATGTTTAAAGTGATTTTCATGCTTCCAGGGGCCCTAAACACAAGATTTATGGAATGGTTAAAAGTGCATGAAAATGGCCAATTTACTCACTCTGAGTTCTCAAAAAGGGTTTTTTCACCCCGGGAAGTTAATTAAATACCATTTGGAGGCATTTAATGTTCGAGCAAAAACGGCTGATTTTCGACAAAAGAAATAACACCCCTCCATTACGTCATGCTTCAGAAATGTGGAAAATGGTCCGTTTTCAAATGTTTTATTTTTGAAAGTCAGTTCACATTTGTAGGTGGATCATCAGTGTTAGAGCTAAAATTAGCATGTTTAAAGTGATTTTCATGCTTCCAGGGTCTCGGGAAGTGAATTAAATACTATTTGGAGGCATTTAATGTTCAAGCAAAAACGGCTGATTTTCGACAAAAGAGATAACAACCCCCCATTACGTCATGCTTCAGAAATGTGGAAAATGGTCCGTTTTCAAATGTTTTATTTTTGAACGTCAGTTCACATTTGTAGGTGGATCATCAGTGTTAGAGCTAAAATTAGCATGTTTAAAGTGATTTTCATGCTACCAGGGGCTCGGGAAGTGAATAAAATACTATTTGGAGGCATTTAATGTTCAATCAAAAACAGCTGATTTTTGACAAAAGAGATAACACCCCCCCATTACGTCATGCTTCAGAAATGTGGAAAATGGTCCGTTTTCAAATGTTTTCTTTTTGAACGTCAGTTCACATTTGTAGGTGGATCATCAGTGTTAGAGCTAAAATTAGCATGTTTAAAGTGATTTTCATGCTTCCAGGGGCCCTAAACACAGGATTTATGGAATGGTTAAAAGTGCATGAAAATGGCCAATTTACTCACTCTGAGTTCTCAAAAAGGGTTTCTTCACCCCGGGAAGTTAATTAAATACCATTTGGAGGCATTTAATGTTCGAGCAAAAACGGCTGATTTTCGACAAAAGAGATAACACCCCCCCATTACGTCATGCTTCAGAAATGTGGAAAATGGTCCGTTTTCAAATGTTTTATTTTTGAACGTCAGTTCACATTTGTAGGTGGATCATCAGTGTTAGAGCTAAAATTAGCATGTTTAAAGTGTCTTTCATGCTTCCAGGGTCTCGGGAAGTGAATTAAATACTATTTGGAGGCATTTAATGTTCAAGCAAAAACGGCTGATTTTCGACAAAAGAGATAACACCCCCCCATTACGTCATGCTTCAAAAATGTGGAAAATGGTCCGTTTTCAAATGTTTTATTTTTGAACGTCAGTTCACATTTGTAGGTGGATCATCAGTGTTAGAGCTAAAATTAGCATGTTTAAAGTGGTTTTCATGCTTCCAGGGGCCCTAAACACAAGATTTATGGAATGGTTAAAAGTGCATGAAAATGGCCAATTTACTCACTCTGAGTTCTCAAAAAGGGTTTCTTCACCCAGGGAAGTTAATTAAATACCATTTGGAGGCATTTAATGTTCGAGCAAAAACAGCTGATTTTCGACAAAAGAGATAACACCCCCCCATTACGTCATGCTTCAGAAATGTGGAAAATGGTCCGTTTTCAAATGTTTTCTTTTTGAACGTCAGTTCACATTTGTAGGTGGATCATCAGTGTTAGAGCTAAAATTAGCATGTTTAAAGTGATTTTCATGCTTCCAGGGGCCCTAAACACAGGATTTATGGAATGGTTAAAAGTGCATGAAAATGGCCAATTTACTCACTCTGAGTTCTCAAAAAGGGTTTCTTCACCCCGGGAAGTTAATTAAATACCATTTGGAGGCATTTAATGTTCGAGCAAAAACGGCTGATTTTCGACAAAAGAGATAACACCCCCCCATTACGTCATGCTTCAGAAATGTGGAAAATGGTCCGTTTTCAAATGTTTTATTTTTGAACGTCAGTTCACATTTGTAGGTGGATCATCAGTGTTAGAGCTAAAATTAGCATGTTTAAAGTGATTTTCATGCTTCCAGGGTCTCGGGAAGTGAATTAAATACTATTTGGAGGCATTTAATGTTCAAGCAAAAACGGCTGATTTTCGACAAAAGAGATAACACCCCCCCATTACGTCATGCTTCAAAAATGTGGAAAATGGTCCGTTTTCAAATGTTTTATTTTTGAACGTCAGTTCACATTTGTAGGTGGATCATCAGTGTTAGAGCTAAAATTAGCATGTTTAAAGTGGTTTTCATGCTTCCAGGGGCCCTAAACACAAGATTTATGGAATGGTTAAAAGTGCATGAAAATGGCCAATTTACTCTGAGTTCTCAAAAAGGGTTTCTTCACCCAGGGAAGTTAATTAAATACCATTTGGAGGCATTTAATGTTCGAGCAAAAACAGCTGATTTTCGACAAAAGAGATAACACCCCCCCATTACGTCATGCTTCAGAAATGTGGAAAATGGTCCGTTTTCAAATGTTTTATTTTTGAACGTCAGTTCACATTTGTAGGTGGATCATCAGTGTTAGAGCTAAAATTAGCATGTTTAAAGTGGTTTTCATGCTTCCAGTGGCCCTAAACATAAGATTTATGGAATGGTTAAAAGTGCATGAAAATGGCCAATTTACTCACTCTGAGTTCTCAAAAAGGGTTTCTTCACCCAGGGAAGTTAATTAAATACCATTTGGAGGCATTTAATGTTCGAGCAAAAACGGCTGATTTTCGACAAAAGAGATAACACCCCCCCATTACGTCATGCTTCAGAAATGTGGAAAATGGTCCGTTTTCAAATGTTTTATTTTTGAACGTCAGTTCACATTTGTAGGTGGATCATCAGTGTTAGAGCTAAAATTAGCATGTTTAAAGTGATTTTCATGCTTCCAGGGGCTCAGGAAGTGAATTAAATACTATTTGGAGGCATTTAATGTTCAATCAAAAACAGCTGATTTTTGACAAAAGAGATAACACCCCCCCCCATTACGTCATGCTTCAGAAATGTGGACAATGGTCCGTTTTCAAATGTTTTATTTTTGAACGTCAGTTCACATTTGTAGGTGGATCATCAGTGTTAGAGCTAAAATTAGCATGTTTAAAGTGATTTTCATGCTACCAGGGGCTCGGGAAGTGAATTAAATACTATTTGGAGGCATTTAATGTTCAATCAAAAACAGCTGATTTTTGACAAAAGAGATAACACCCCCCCATTACGTCATGCTTCAAAAATGTGGAAAATGGTCCGTTTTCAAATGTTTTATTTTTGAACGTCAGTTCACATTTGTAGGTGGATCATCAGTGTTAGAGCTAAAATTAGCATGTTTAAAGTGGTTTTCATGCTTCCAGGGGCCCTAAACACAAGATTTATGGAATAGTTAAAAGTGCATGAAAATGGCCAATTTACTCACTCTGAGTTCTCAAAAAGGGTTTCTTCACCCAGGGAAGTTAATTAAATACCATTTGGAGGCATTTAATGTTCGAGCAAAAACAGCTGATTTTCGACAAAAGAGATAACACCCCCCCCATTACGTCATGCTTCAGAAATGTGGAAAATGGTCCGTTTTCAAATGTTTTATTTTTGAACGTCAGTTCACATTTGTAGGTGGATCATCAGTGTTAGAGCTAAAATTAGCATGTTTAAAGTGATTTTCATGCTTCCAGGGGCTCGGGAAGTGAATTAAACACTATTTGGAGGCATTTAATGTTCAAGCAAAAACGGCTGATTTTCGACAAAAGAGATAACACCCCCCCATTACGTCATGCTTCAGAAATGTGGAAAATGGTCCGTTTTCAAATGTTTTATTTATGAACGTCAGTTCACATTTGTAGGTGGATCATCAGTGTTAGAGCTAAAATTAGCATGTTTAAAGTGATTTTCATGCTTCCAGGGGCTCGGGAAGTGAATTAAATACTATTTGGAGGCATTTAATGTTCAAGCAAAAACGTCTGATTTTCGACAAAAGAGATAACACCCCCCCATTATGTCATGCTTCAGAAATGTGGAAAATGTCCGTTTTCAAATGTTTTATTTTTGAACGTCAGTTCACATTTGTAGGTGGATCATCAGTGTTAGAGCTAAAATGAGCATGTTTAAAGTGGTTTTCATGCTTCCAGGGGCCCTAAACACAAGATTTATGGAATGGTTAAAAGTGCATGAAAATGGCCAATTTACTCACTCTGAGTTCTCAAAAAGGGTTTCTTCACCCAGGGAAGTTAATTAAATACCATTTGGAGGCATTTAATGTTCGAGCAAAAACGGCTGATTTTCGACAAAAGAGATAACACCCCCCCATTACGTCATGCTTCAGAAATGTGGAAAATGGTCTGTTTTCAAATGTTTTATTTTTGAACGTCAGTTCACATTTGTAGGTGGATCATCAGTGTTAGAGCTAAAATTAGCATGCTTAAAGTGATTTTCATGCTTCCAGGGGCCCTAAACACAAGATTTATGGAATGGTTAAAAGTGCATGAAAATGGCCAATTTACACACTCTGAGTTCTCAAAAAGGGTTTCTTCACCCTGGGAAGTTAATTAAATAACATTTGGAGGCATTTAATGTTCGAGCAACAACGGCTGATTTTCGACAAAAGAGATAACACCCCCCCATTACGTCAAGCTTCAGAAATGTGGAAAATGGTCCGTTTTCAAATGTTTTATTTTTGAACGTCAGTTCACATTTGTAGGTGGATCATCAGTGTTAGAGCTAAAATTCGCATGTTTAAAGTGATTTTCATGCTTCCAGGGGCTCGGGAAGTGAATTAAATACTGCAAAAACGGCTGATTTTCGACAAAAGAGATAACACCCCCCCATTACGTCATGCTTCAGAAATGTGGAAAATGGTCCGTTTTCAAATGTTTTATTTTTGAACGTCAGTTCACATTTGTAGGTGGATCATCAGTGTTAGAGCTAAAATTTGCATGTTTAAAGTGATTTTCATGCTTCCAGGGGCCCTAAACACAAGATTTATGGAATGGTTAAAAGTGCATGAAAATGGCCAATTTACTCACTCTGAGTTCTCAAAAAGGGTTTTTTCACCCCGGGAAGTTAATTAAATACCATTTGGAGGCATTTAATGTTCGAGCAAAAACGGCTGATTTTCGACAAAAGAAATAACACCCCCCCATTACGTCATGCTTCAGAAATGTGGAAAATGGTCCGTTTTCAAATGTTTTATTTTTGAAAGTCAGTTCACATTTGTAGGTGGATCATCAGTGTTAGAGCTAAAATTAGCATGTTTAAAGTGATTTTCATGCTTCCAGGGGCTCGGGAAGTGAATTAAATACTGCAAAAACGGCTGATTTTCGACAAAAGAGATAACACCCCCCCATTACGTCATGCTTCAGAAATGTGGAAAATGGTCCGTTTTCAAATGTTTTATTTTTGAACGTCAGTTCACATTTGTAGGTGGATCATCAGTGTTAGAGCTAAAATTAGCATGTTTAAAGTGATTTTCATGCTACCAGGGGCTCGGGAAGTGAATAAAATACTATTTGGAGGCATTTAATGTTCAATCAAAAACAGCTGATTTTTGACAAAAGAGATAACACCCCCCCATTACGTCATGCTTCAGAAATGTGGAAAATGGTCCGTTTTCAAATGTTTTCTTTTTGAACGTCAGTTCACATTTGTAGGAGGATCATCAGTGTTAGAGCTAAAATTAGCATGTTTAAAGTGATTTTCATGC
Source organism: Lissotriton vulgaris (assembly GCF_964263255.1). Classification (NCBI taxonomy): domain Eukaryota; kingdom Metazoa; phylum Chordata; class Amphibia; order Caudata; family Salamandridae; genus Lissotriton; species Lissotriton vulgaris. The sequence continues at coordinate 897,461 of NW_028243998.1, forward strand.
TTCCAGGGGCCCTAAACACAGGATTTATGGAATGGTTAAAAGTGCATGAAAATGGCCAATTTACTCACTCTGAGTTCTCAAAAAGGGTTTCTTCACCCCGGGAAGTTAATTAAATACCATTTGGAGGCATTTAATGTTCGAGCAAAAACGGCTGATTTTCGACAAAAGAGATAACACCCCCCCCATTACGTCATGCTTCAGAAATGTGGAAAATGGTCCGTTTTCAAATGTTTTATTTTTGAACGTCAGTTCACATTTGTAGGTGGATCATCAGTGTTAGAGCTAAAATTAGCATGTTTAAAGTGATTTTCATGCTTCCAGGGTCTCGGGAAGTGAATTAAATACTATTTGGAGGCATTTAATGTTCAAGCAAAAACGGCTGATTTTCGACAAAAGAGATAACACCCCCCCATTACGTCATGCTTCAAAAATGTGGAAAATGGTCCGTTTTCAAATGTTTTATTTTTGAACGTCAGTTCACATTTGTAGGTGGATCATCAGTGTTAGAGCTAAAATTAGCATGTTTAAAGTGGTTTTCATGCTTCCAGGGGCCCTAAACACAAGATTTATGGAATGGTTAAAAGTGCATGAAAATGGCCAATTTACTCACTCTGAGTTCTCAAAAAGGGTTTCTTCACCCAGGGAAGTTAATTAAATACCATTTGGAGGCATTTAATGTTCGAGCAAAAACAGCTGATTTTCGACAAAAGAGATAGCACCCCCCCATTACGTCATGCTTCAGAAATGTGGGAAATGGTCCGTTTTCAAATGTTTTATTTTTGAACGTCAGTTCACATTTGTAGGTGGATCATCAGTGTTAGAGCTAAAATTAGCATGTTTAAAGTGATTTTCATGCTTCCAGGGTCTCGGGAAGTGAATTAAATACTATTTGGAGGCATTTAATGTTCAAGCAAAAACGGCTGATTTTCGACAAAATATATAACAACCCCCATTACGTCATGCTTCAGAAATGTGGAAAATGGTCCGTTTTCAAATGTTTTATTGTTGAACGTCAGTTCACATTTGTAGGTGGATCATCAGTGTTAGAGCTAAAATTAGCATGTTTAAAGTGGTTTTCATGCTTCCAGTGGCCCTAAACATAAGATTTATGGAATGGTTAAAAGTGCATGAAAATGGCCAATTTACTCACTCTGAGTTCTCAAAAAGGGTTTCTTCACCCAGGGAAGTTAATTAAATACCATTTGGAGGCATTTAATGTTCGAGCAAAAACGGCTGATTTTCGACAAAAGAGATAACACCCCCCCCATTACGTCATGCTTCAGAAATGTGGAAAATGGTCCGTTTTCAAATGTTTTATTTTTGAACGTCAGTTCACATTTGTAGGTGGATCATCAGTGTTAGAGCTAAAATTAGCATGTTTAAAGTGATTTTCATGCTTCCAGGGGCTCAGGAAGTGAATTAAATACTATTTGGAGGCATTTAATGTTCAATCAAAAACAGCTGATTTTTGACAAAAGAGATAACACCCCCCCATTACGTCATGATTCAGAAATGTGGACAATGGTCCGTTTTCAAATGTTTCATTTTTGAACGTCAGTTCACATTTGTAGGTGGATCATCAGTGTTAGAGCTAAAATTAGCATGTTTAAAGTGATTTTCATGCTTCCAGGGTCTCTGGAAGTGAATTAAATACTATTTGGAGGCATTTAATGTTCAAGCAAAAACGGCTGATTTTCGACAAAATATATAACAACCCCCATTACGTCATGCTTCAGAAATGTGGAAAATGGTCCGTTTTCAAATGTTTTATTTTTGAACGTCAGTTCACATTTGTAGGTGGATCATCAGTGTTAGAGCTAAAATTAGCATGTTTAAAGTTGTTTTCATGCTTCCAGGGGCCCTAAACACAAGATTTATGGAATGGTTAAAAGTGCATGAAAATGGCCAATTTACTCACTCTGAGTTCTCAAAAAGGGTTTCTTCACCCAGGGAAGTTAATTAAATACCATTTGGAGGCATTTAATGTTCGAGCAAAAACAGCTGATTTTCGACAAAAGAGATAACACCCCCCCATTACGTCATGCTTCAGAAATGTGGAAAATGGTCCGTTTTCAAATGTTTTATTTTTGAACGTCAGTTCACATTTGTAGGTGGATCATCAGTGTTAGAGCTAAAATTAGCATGTTTAAAGTGGTCTTCATGCTTCCAGTGGCCCTAAACATAAGATTTATGGAATGGTTAAAAGTGCATGAAAATGGCCAATTTACTCACTCTGAGTTCTCAAAAAGGGTTTCTTCACCTAGGGAAGTTAATTAAATACCATTTGGAGGCATTTAATGTTCGAGCAAAAACGGCTGATTTTCGACAAAAGAGATAACACTCCCCCATTACGTCATGCTTCAGAAATGTGGAAAATGGTCCGTTTTCAAATGTTTTATTTTTGAACGTCAGTTCACATTTGTAGGTGGATCATCAGTGTTAGAGCTAAAATTAGCATGTTTAAAGTGATTTTCATGCTTCCAGGGGCTCAGGAAGTGAATTAAATACTATTTGGAGGCATTTAATGTTCAATCAAAAACAGCTGATTTTTGACAAAAGAGATAACACCCCCCCATTACGTCATGCTTCAGAAATGTGGACAATGGTCCGTTTTCAAATGTTTTATTTTTGAACGTCAGTTCACATTTGTAGGTGGATCATCAGTGTTAGAGCTAAAATTAGCATGTTTAAAGTGATTTTCATGCTACCAGGGGCTGGGGAAGTGAATTAAATACTATTTGGAGGCATTTAATGTTCAATCAAAAACAGCTGATTTTTGACAAAAGAGATAACACCCCCCCATTACGTCATGCTTCAAAAATGTGGAAAATGGTCCGTTTTCAAATGTTTTATTTTTGAACGTCAGTTCACATTTGTAGGTGGATCATCAGTGTTAGAGCTAAAATTAGCATGTTTAAAGTGGTTTTCATGCTTCCAGGGGCCCTAAACACAAGATTTATGGAATAGTTAAAAGTGCATGAAAATGGCCAATTTACTCACTCTGAGTTCTCAAAAAGGGTTTCTTCACCCAGGGAAGTTAATTAAATACCATTTGGAGGCATTTAATGTTCGAGCAAAAACAGCTGATTTTCGACAAAAGAGATAACACCCCCCCCATTACGTCATGCTTCAGAAATGTGGAAAATGGTCCGTTTTCAAATGTTTTATTTTTGAACGTCAGTTCACATTTGTAGGTGGATCATCAGTGTTAGAGCTAAAATTAGCATGTTTAAAGTGATTTTCATGCTTCCAGGGGCTCGGGAAGTGAATTAAATACTATTTGGAGGCATTTAATGTTCAAGCAAAATCGGCTGATTTTCGACAAAAGAGATAACACCCCCCCATTACGTCATGCTTCAGAAATGTGGAAAATGGTCCGTTTTCAAATGTTTTATTTATGAACGTCAGTTCACATTTGTAGGTGGATCATCAATGTTAGAGCTAAAATTAGCATGTTTAAAGTGATTTTCATGCTTCCAGGGGCTCGGGAAGTGAATTAAATACTATTTGGAGGCATTTAATGTTCAAGCAAAAACGGCTGATTTTCGACAAAAGAGATAACACCCCCCCATTATGTCATGCTTCAGAAATGTGGAAAATGTCCGTTTTCAAATGTTTTATTTTTGAACGTCAGTTCACATTTGTAGGTGGATCATCAGTGTTAGAGCTAAAATTAGCATGTTTAAAGTGGTTTTCATGCTTCCAGGGGCCCTAAACACAAGATTTATGGAATGGTTAAAAGTGCATGAAAATGGCCAATTTACTCACTCTGAGTTCTCAAAAAGGGTTTCTTCACCCCGGGAAGTTAATTAAATACCATTTGGAGGCATTTAATGTTCGAGCAACAACGGCTGATTTTCGACAAAAGAGATAACACCCCCCCATTACGTCAAGCTTCAGAAATGTGGAAAATGGTCCGTTTTCAAATGTTTTATTTTTGAACGTCAGTTCACATTTGTAGGTGGATCATCAGTGTTAGAGCTAAAATTCGCATGTTTAAAGTGATTTTCATGCTTCCAGGGGCTCGGGAAGTGAATTAAATACTGCAAAAACGGCTGATTTTCGACAAAAGAGATAACACCCCCCCATTACGTCATGCTTCAGAAATGTGGAAAATGGTCCGTTTTCAAATGTTTTATTTTTGAACGTCAGTTCACATTTGTAGGTGGATCATCAGTGTTAGAGCTAAAATTTGCATGTTTAAAGTGATTTTCATGCTTCCAGGGGCCCTAAACACAAGATTTATGGAATGGTTAAAAGTGCATGAAAATGGCAAATTTACTCACTCTGAGTTCTCAAAAAGGGTTTTTTCACCCCGGGAAGTTAATTAAATACCATTTGGAGGCATTTAATGTTCGAGCAAAAACGGCTGATTTTCGACAAAAGAAATAACACCCCCTCATTACGTCATGCTTCAGAAATGTGGAAAATGGTCCGTTTTCAAATGTTTTATTTTTGAACGTCAGTTCACATTTGTAGGTGGATCATCAGTGTTAGAGCTAAAATTAGCATGTTTAAAGTGATTTTCATGCTTCCAGGGGCTCGGGAAGTGAATTAAATACTATTTGGAGGCATTTAATGTTCAATCAAAAACAGCTGATTTTTGACAAAAGAGATAACACCCCCCCATTACGTCATGCTTCAAAAATGTGGAAAATGGTCCGTTTTCAAATGTTTTATTTTTGAACGTCAGTTCACATTTGTAGGTGGATCATCAGTGTTAGAGCTAAAATTAGCATGTTTAAAGTGGTTTTCATGCTTCCAGGGGCCCTAAACACAAGATTTATGGAATAGTTAAAAGTGCATGAAAATGGCCAATTTACTCACTCTGAGTTCTCAAAAAGGGTTTCTTCACCCAGGGAAGTTAATTAAATACCATTTGGAGGCATTTAATGTTCGAGCAAAAACAGCTGATTTTCGACAAAAGAGATAACACCCCCCCATTACGTCATGCTTCAGAAATGTGGAAAATGGTCCGTTTTCAAATGTTTTATTTTTGAACGTCAGTTCACATTTGTAGGTGGATCATCAGTGTTAGAGCTAAAATTAGCATGTTTAAAGTGATTTTCATGCTTCCAGGGGCTCGGGAAGTGAATTAAATACTATTTGGAGGCATTTAATGTTCAAGCAAAATCGGCTGATTTTCGACAAAAGAGATAACACCCCCCCATTATGTCATGCTTCAGAAATGTGGAAAATGTCCGTTTTCAAATGTTTTATTTTTGAACGTCAGTTCACATTTGTAGGTGGATCATCAGTGTTAGAGCTAAAATTAGCATGTTTAAAGTGGTTTTCATGCTTCCAGGGGCCCTAAACACAAGATTTATGGAATGGTTAAAAGTGCATGAAAATGGCCAATTTACTCACTCTGAGTTCTCAAAAAGGGTTTCTTCACCCAGGGAAGTTAATTAAATACCATTTGGAGGCATTTAATGTTCGAGCAAAAACGGCTGATTTTCGACAAAAGAGATAACACCCCCCCATTACGTCATGCTTCAGAAATGTGGAAAATGGTCTGTTTTCAAATGTTTTATTTTTGAACTTCAGTTCACATTTGTAGGTGGATCATCAGTGTTAGAGCTAAAATTAGCATGCTTAAAGTGATTTTCATGCTTCCAGGGGCCCTAAACACAAGATTTATGGAATGGTTAAAAGTGCATGAAAATGGCCAATTTACACACTCTGAGTTCTCAAAAAGGGTTTCTTCACCCCGGGAAGTTAATTAAATAACATTTGGAGGCATTTAATGTTCGAGCAACAACGGCTGATTTTCGACAAAAGAGATAACACCCCCCCATTACGTCAAGCTTCAGAAATGTGGAAAATGGTCCGTTTTCAAATGTTTTATTTTTGAACGTCAGTTCACATTTGTAGGTGGATCATCAGTGTTAGAGCTAAAATTTGCATGTTTAAAGTGATTTTCATGCTTCCAGGGGCTCGGGAAGTGAATTAAATACTGCAAAAACGGCTGATTTTCGACAAAAGAGATAACACCCCCCCATTACGTCATGCTTCAGAAATGTGGAAAATGGTCCGTTTTCAAATGTTTTATTTTTGAACGTCAGTTCACATTTGTAGGTGGATCATCAGTGTTAGAGCTAAAATTTGCATGTTTAAAGTGATTTTCATGCTTCCAGGGGCCCTAAACACAAGATTTATGGAATGGTTAAAAGTGCATGAAAATGGCAAATTTACTCACTCTGAGTTCTCAAAAAGGGTTTTTTCACCCCGGGAAGTTAATTAAATACCATTTGGAGGCATTTAATGTTCGAGCAAAAACGGCTGATTTTCGACAAAAGAAATAACACCCCCTCATTACGTCATGCTTCAGAAATGTGGAAAATGGTCAGTTTTCAAATGTTTTATTTTTGAACGTCAGTTCACATTTGTAGGTGGATCATCAGTGTTAGAGCTAAAATTAGCATGTTTAAAGTGATTTTCATGCTTCCAGGGGCTCGGGAAGTGAATTAAATACTATTTGGAGGCATTTAATGTTCAATCAAAAACAGCTGATTTTTGACAAAAGAGATAACACCCCCCCATTACGTCATGCTTCAGAAATGTGGAAAATGGTCCGTTTTCAAATGTTTTATTTTTGAACGTCAGTTCACATTTGTAGGTGGATCATCAGTGTTAGAGCTAAAATTAGCATGTTTAAAGTGATTTTCATGCTTCCAGGGGCTCGGGAAGTGAATTAAATACTATTTGGAGGCATTTAATGTTCAAGCAAAAACGGCTGATTTTCGACAAAAGAGATAACACCCCCCCCCCATTACGTCATGCTTCAGAAATGTGGAAAATGGTCCGTTTTCAAATGTTTTATTTTTGAACGTCAGTTCACATTTGTAGGTGGATCATCAGTGTTAGAGCTAAAATTAGCATGTTTAAAGTGGTTTTCATGCTTCCAGGGGCCCTAAACACAAGATTTATGGAATGGTTAAAAGTGCATGAAAATGGCCAATTTACTCACTCTGAGTTCTCAAAAAGGGTTTCTTCACCCAGGGAAGTTAATTAAATACCATTTGGAGGCATTTAATGTTCAAGCAAAAATGGCTGATTTTCGACAAAAGAGATAACACCCCCCCATTACGTCATGCTTAAGAAATGTGGAAAATGGTCCGTTTTCAAATGTTTTATTTTTGAACGTCAGTTCACATTTGTAGGTGGATCATCAGTGTTAGAGCTAAAATTAGCATGTTTAAAGTGATTTTCATGCTTCCAGGGGCTCAGGAAGTGAATTACATACTATTTGGAGGCATTTAATGTTCAATCAAAAACAGCTGATTTTTGACAAAAGAGATAACACCCCCCCATTACGTCATGCTTCAGAAATGTGGACAATGGTCCGTTTTCAAATGTTTTATTTTTGAACGTCAGTTCACATTTGTAGGTGGATCATCAGTGTTAGAGCTAAAATTAGCATGTTTAAAGTGATTTTCATGCTTCCAGGGTCTTGGGAAGTGAATTAAATACTATTTGGAGGCATTTAATGTTCAAGCAAAAACGGCTGATTTTCGACAAAAGAGATAACACCCCCCCATTACGTCATGCTTCAAAAATGTGGAAAATGGTCCGTTTTCAAATGTTTTATTTTTGAACGTCAGTTCACATTTGTAGGTGGATCATCAGTGTTAGAGCTAAAATTAGCATGTTTAAAGTGCTTTTCATGCTTCCAGGGGCCCTAAACACAAGATTTATGGAATGGTTAAAAGTGCATGAAAATGGCCAATTTACTCACTCTGAGTTCTCAAAAAGGGTTTCTTCACCCAGGGAATTTAATTAAATACCATTTGGAGGCATTTAATGTTCGAGCAAAAACAGCTGATTTTCGACAAAAGAGATAACACCCCCCCATTACGTCATGCTTCAGAAATGTGAAAAATGGTCTGTTTTCAAATGTTTTATTTTTGAACGTCAGTTCACATTTGTAGGTGGATCATCAGTGTTAGAGCTAAAATTAGCATGTTTAAAGTGATTTTCATGCTTCCAGGGGCTCGGGAAGTGAATTAAATACTATTTGGAGGCATTTAATTTTCAATCAAAAACAGCTGATTTTTGACAAAAGAGTTAACACCCCCCCATTACGTCATGCTTCAGAAATGTGGAAAATGGTCCGTTTTCAAATGTTTTATTTTTGAACGTCAGTTCACATTTGTAGGTGGATCATCAGTGTTAGAGCTAAAATTAGCATGTTTAAAGTGATTTTCATGCTTCTAGGGGCCCTAAACACAAGATTTATGGAATGGTTAAAAGTGCATGAAAATGGCCAATTTACTCACTCTGAGTTCTCAAAAAGGGTTTCTTCACCCTGGGAAGTTAATTAAATACCATTTGGAGGCATTTAATGTTCGGGCAAAAACGGCTGATTTTCGACAAAAGAGATAACACCCCCCCATTACGTCATGCTTCAGAAATGTGGAAAATGGTCTGTTTTCAAATGTTTTATTTTTGAACGTCAGTTCACATTTGTAGGTGGATCATCAGTGTTAGAGCTAAAATTAGCATGCTTAAAGTGATTTTCATGCTTCCAGGGGCCCTAAACACAAGATTTATGGAATGGTTAAAAGTGCATGAAAATGGCCAATTTACACACTCTGAGTTCTCAAAAAGGGTTTCTTCACCCCGGGAAGTTAATTAAATAACATTTGGAGGCATTTAATGTTCGAGCAACAACGGCTGATTTTCGACAAAAGAGATAACACCCCCCCATTACGTCAAGCTTCAGAAATGTGGAAAATGGTCCGTTTTCAAATGTTTTATTTTTGAACGTCAGTTCACATTTGTAGGTGGATCATCAGTGTTAGAGCTAAAATTCGCATGTTTAAAGTGATTTTCATGCTTCCAGGGGCTCGGGAAGTGAATTAAATACTGCAAAAACGGCTGATTTTCGACAAAAGAGATAACACCCCCCCATTACGTCATGCTTCAGAAATGTGGAAAATGGTCCGTTTTCAAATGTTTTATTTTTGAACGTCAGTTCACATTTGTAGGTGGATCATCAGTGTTAGAGCTAAAATTTGCATGTTTAAAGTGATTTTCATGCTTCCAGGGGCCCTAAACACAAGATTTATGGAATGGTTAAAAGTGCATGAAAATGGCCAATTTACTCACTCTGAGTTCTCAAAAAGGGTTTTTTCACCCCGGGAAGTTAATTAAATACCATTTGGAGGCATTTAATGTTCGAGCAAAAACGGCTGATTTTCGATAAAAGAAATAACACCCCCTCATTACGTCATGCTTCAGAAATGTGGACAATGGTCCGTTTTCAAATGTTTTATTTTTGAACGTCAGTTCACATTTGTAGGTGGATCATCAGTGTTAGAGCTAAAATTAGCATGTTTAAAGTGATTTTCATGCTTCCAGGGTCTTGGGAAGTGAATTAAATACTATTTGGAGGCATTTAATGTTCGAGCAACAACGGCTGATTTTCGACAAAAGAGATAACACCCCCCCATTACGTCAAGCTTCAGAAATGTGGAAAATGGTCCGTTTTCAAATGTTTTATTTTTGAACGTCAGTTCACATTTGTAGGTGGATCATCAGTGTTAGAGCTAAAATTCGCATGTTTAAAGTGATTTTCATGCTTCCAGGGGCTCGGGAAGTGAATTAAATACTGCAAAAACGGCTGATTTTCGACAAAAGAGATAACACCCCCCCATTACGTCATGCTTCAGAAATGTGGAAAATGGTCCGTTTTCAAATGTTTTATTTTTGAACGTCAGTTCACATTTGTAGGTGGATCATCAGTGTTAGAGCTAAAATTTGCATGTTTAAAGTGATTTTCATGCTTCCAGGGGCCCTAAACACAAGATTTATGGAATGGTTAAAAGTGCATGAAAATGGCAAATTTACTCACTCTGAGTTCTCAAAAAGGGTTTTTTCACCCCGGGAAGTTAATTAAATACCATTTGGAGGCATTTAATGTTCGAGCAAAAACGGCTGATTTTCGACAAAAGAAATAACACCCCCTCATTACGTCATGCTTCAGAAATGTGGAAAATGGTCCGTTTTCAAATGTTTTATTTTTGAACGTCAGTTCACATTTGTAGGTGGATCATCAGTGTTAGAGCTAAAATTAGCATGTTTAAAGTGATTTTCATGCTTCCAGGGGCTCGGGAAGTGAATTAAATACTATTTGGAGGCATTTAATGTTCAATCAAAAACAGCTGATTTTTGACAAAAGAGATAACACCCCCCCATTACGTCATGCTTCAAAAATGTGGAAAATGGTCCGTTTTCAAATGTTTTATTTTTGAACGTCAGTTCACATTTGTAGGTGGATCATCAGTGTTAGAGCTAAAATTAGCATGTTTAAAGTGGTTTTCATGCTTCCAGGGGCCCTAAACACAAGATTTATGGAATAGTTAAAAGTGCATGAAAATGGCCAATTTACTCACTCTGAGTTCTCAAAAAGGGTTTCTTCACCCAGGGAAGTTAATTAAATACCATTTGGAGGCATTTAATGTTCGAGCAAAAACAGCTGATTTTCGACAAAAGAGATAACACCCCCCCATTACGTCATGCTTCAGAAATGTGGAAAATGGTCCGTTTTCAAATGTTTTATTTTTGAACGTCAGTTCACATTTGTAGGTGGATCATCAGTGTTAGAGCTAAAATTAGCATGTTTAAAGTGATTTTCATGCTTCCAGGGGCTCGGGAAGTGAATTAAATACTATTTGGAGGCATTTAATGTTCAAGCAAAATCGGCTGATTTTCGACAAAAGAGATAACACCCCCCCATTATGTCATGCTTCAGAAATGTGGAAAATGTCCGTTTTCAAATGTTTTATTTTTGAACGTCAGTTCACATTTGTAGGTGGATCATCAGTGTTAGAGCTAAAATTAGCATGTTTAAAGTGGTTTTCATGCTTCCAGGGGCCCTAAACACAAGATTTATGGAATGGTTAAAAGTGCATGAAAATGGCCAATTTACTCACTCTGAGTTCTCAAAAAGGGTTTCTTCACCCAGGGAAGTTAATTAAATACCATTTGGAGGCATTTAATGTTCGAGCAAAAACGGCTGATTTTCGACAAAAGAGATAACACCCCCCCATTACGTCATGCTTCAGAAATGTGGAAAATGGTCTGTTTTCAAATGTTTTATTTTTGAACTTCAGTTCACATTTGTAGGTGGATCATCAGTGTTAGAGCTAAAATTAGCATGCTTAAAGTGATTTTCATGCTTCCAGGGGCCCTAAACACAAGATTTATGGAATGGTTAAAAGTGCATGAAAATGGCCAATTTACACACTCTGAGTTCTCAAAAAGGGTTTCTTCACCCCGGGAAGTTAATTAAATAACATTTGGAGGCATTTAATGTTCGAGCAACAACGGCTGATTTTCGACAAAAGAGATAACACCCCCCCATTACGTCAAGCTTCAGAAATGTGGAAAATGGTCCGTTTTCAAATGTTTTATTTTTGAACGTCAGTTCACATTTGTAGGTGGATCATCAGTGTTAGAGCTAAAATTCGCATGTTTAAAGTGATTTTCATGCTTCCAGGGGCTCGGGAAGTGAATTAAATACTGCAAAAACGGCTGATTTTCGACAAAAGAGATAACACCCCCCCATTACGTCATGCTTCAGAAATGTGGAAAATGGTCCGTTTTCAAATGTTTTATTTTTGAACGTCAGTTCACATTTGTAGGTGGATCATCAGTGTTAGAGCTAAAATTTGCATGTTTAAAGTGATTTTCATGCTTCCAGGGGCCCCAAACACAAGATTTATGGAATGGTTAAAAGTGCATGAAAATGGCAAATTTACTCACTCTGAGTTCTCAAAAAGGGTTTTTTCACCCCGGGAAGTTAATTAAATACCATTTGGAGGCATTTAATGTTCGAGCAAAAACGGCTGATTTTCGACAAAAGAAATAACACCCCCTCATTACGTCATGCTTCAGAAATGTGGAAAATGGTCAGTTTTCAAATGTTTTATTTTTGAACGTCAGTTCACATTTGTAGGTGGATCATCAGTGTTAGAGCTAAAATTAGCATGTTTAAAGTGATTTTCATGCTTCCAGGGGCTCGGGAAGTGAATTAAATACTATTTGGAGGCATTTAATGTTCAATCAAAAACAGCTGATTTTTGACAAAAGAGATAACACCCCCCCATTACGTCATGCTTCAGAAATGTGGAAAATGGTCCGTTTTCAAATGTTTTATTTTTGAACGTCAGTTCACATTTGTAGGTGGATCATCAGTGTTAGAGCTAAAATTAGCATGTTTAAAGTGATTTTCATGCTTCCAGGGGCTCGGGAAGTGAATTAAATACTATTTGGAGGCATTTAATGTTCAAGCAAAAACGGCTGATTTTCGACAAAAGAGATAACACCCCCCCCCCATTACGTCATGCTTCAGAAATGTGGAAAATGGTCCGTTTTCAAATGTTTTATTTTTGAACGTCAGTTCACATTTGTAGGTGGATCATCAGTGTTAGAGCTAAAATTAGCATGTTTAAAGTGGTTTTCATGCTTCCAGGGGCCCTAAACACAAGATTTATGGAATGGTTAAAAGTGCATGAAAATGGCCAATTTACTCACTCTGAGTTCTCAAAAAGGGTTTCTTCACCCAGGGAAGTTAATTAAATACCATTTGGAGGCATTTAATGTTCAAGCAAAAATGGCTGATTTTCGACAAAAGAGATAACACCCCCCCATTACGTCATGCTTAAGAAATGTGGAAAATGGTCCGTTTTCAAATGTTTTATTTTTGAACGTCAGTTCACATTTGTAGGTGGATCATCAGTGTTAGAGCTAAAATTAGCATGTTTAAAGTGATTTTCATGCTTCCAGGGGCTCAGGAAGTGAATTACATACTATTTGGAGGCATTTAATGTTCAATCAAAAACAGCTGATTTTTGACAAAAGAGATAACACCCCCCCATTACGTCATGCTTCAGAAATGTGGACAATGGTCCGTTTTCAAATGTTTTATTTTTGAACGTCAGTTCACATTTGTAGGTGGATCATCAGTGTTAGAGCTAAAATTAGCATGTTTAAAGTGATTTTCATGCTTCCAGGGTCTTGGGAAGTGAATTAAATACTATTTGGAGGCATTTAATGTTCAAGCAAAAACGGCTGATTTTCGACAAAAGAGATAACACCCCCCCATTACGTCATGCTTCAAAAATGTGGAAAATGGTCCGTTTTCAAATGTTTTATTTTTGAACGTCAGTTCACATTTGTAGGTGGATCATCAGTGTTAGAGCTAAAATTAGCATGTTTAAAGTGCTTTTCATGCTTCCAGGGGCCCTAAACACAAGATTTATGGAATGGTTAAAAGTGCATGAAAATGGCCAATTTACTCACTCTGAGTTCTCAAAAAGGGTTTCTTCACCCAGGGAATTTAATTAAATACCATTTGGAGGCATTTAATGTTCGAGCAAAAACAGCTGATTTTCGACAAAAGAGATAACACCCCCCCATTACGTCATGCTTCAGAAATGTGAAAAATGGTCTGTTTTCAAATGTTTTATTTTTGAACGTCAGTTCACATTTGTAGGTGGATCATCAGTGTTAGAGCTAAAATTAGCATGTTTAAAGTGATTTTCATGCTTCCAGGGGCTCGGGAAGTGAATTAAATACTATTTGGAGGCATTTAATTTTCAATCAAAAACAGCTGATTTTTGACAAAAGAGTTAACACCCCCCCATTACGTCATGCTTCAGAAATGTGGAAAATGGTCCGTTTTCAAATGTTTTATTTTTGAACGTCAGTTCACATTTGTAGGTGGATCATCAGTGTTAGAGCTAAAATTAGCATGTTTAAAGTGATTTTCATGCTTCTAGGGGCCCTAAACACAAGATTTATGGAATGGTTAAAAGTGCATGAAAATGGCCAATTTACTCACTCTGAGTTCTCAAAAAGGGTTTCTTCACCCTGGGAAGTTAATTAAATACCATTTGGAGGCATTTAATGTTCGGGCAAAAACGGCTGATTTTCGACAAAAGAGATAACACCCCCCCATTACGTCATGCTTCAGAAATGTGGAAAATGGTCTGTTTTCAAATGTTTTATTTTTGAACGTCAGTTCACATTTGTAGGTGGATCATCAGTGTTAGAGCTAAAATTAGCATGCTTAAAGTGATTTTCATGCTTCCAGGGGCCCTAAACACAAGATTTATGGAATGGTTAAAAGTGCATGAAAATGGCCAATTTACACACTCTGAGTTCTCAAAAAGGGTTTCTTCACCCCGGGAAGTTAATTAAATAACATTTGGAGGCATTTAATGTTCGAGCAACAACGGCTGATTTTCGACAAAAGAGATAACACCCCCCCATTACGTCAAGCTTCAGAAATGTGGAAAATGGTCCGTTTTCAAATGTTTTATTTTTGAACGTCAGTTCACATTTGTAGGTGGATCATCAGTGTTAGAGCTAAAATTCGCATGTTTAAAGTGATTTTCATGCTTCCAGGGGCTCGGGAAGTGAATTAAATACTGCAAAAACGGCTGATTTTCGACAAAAGAGATAACACCCCCCCATTACGTCATGCTTCAGAAATGTGGAAAATGGTCCGTTTTCAAATGTTTTATTTTTGAACGTCAGTTCACATTTGTAGGTGGATCATCAGTGTTAGAGCTAAAATTTGCATGTTTAAAGTGATTTTCATGCTTCCAGGGGCCCTAAACACAAGATTTATGGAATGGTTAAAAGTGCATGAAAATGGCCAATTTACTCACTCTGAGTTCTCAAAAAGGGTTTTTTCACCCCGGGAAGTTAATTAAATACCATTTGGAGGCATTTAATGTTCGAGCAAAAACGGCTGATTTTCGATAAAAGAAATAACACCCCCTCATTACGTCATGCTTCAGAAATGTGGAAAATGGTCCGTTTTCAAATGTTTTATTTTTGAACGTCAGTTCACATTTGTAGGTGGATCATCAGTGTTAGAGCTAAAATTAGCATGTTTAAAGTGATTTTCATGCTTCCAGGGGCTCGGGAAGTGAATTAAATACTATTTGGAGGCATTTAATGTTCAATCAAAAACAGCTGATTTTTGACAAAAGAGATAACACCCCCCCATTACGTCATGCTTCAGAAATGTGGAAAATGGTCCGTTTTCAAATGTTTTCTTTTTGAACGTCAGTTCACATTTGTAGGTGGATCATCAGTGTTAGAGCTAAAATTAGCATGTTTAAAGTGATTTTCATGCTTCCAGGGGCCCTAAACACAAGATTTATGGAATGGTTAAAAGTGCATGAAAATGGCCAATTTACTCACTCTGAGTTCTCAAAAAGGGGTTCTTCACCCCGGGAAGTTAATTAAATACTATTTGGAGGCATTTAATGTTCGAGCAAAAACGGCTGATTTTCGACAAAAGAGATAACACCCCCCATTACGTCATGGTTCAGAAATGTGGAAAATGGTCCGTTTTCAAATGTTTTATTTTTGAACGTCAGTTCACATTTGTAGGTGGATCATCAGTGTTAGAGCTAAAATTAGCATGTTTAAAGTGATTTTCATGCTTCCAGGGGCTCGGGAAGTGAATTAAATACTATTTGGAGGCATTTAATGTTCAAGCAAAAACGGCTGATTTTCGACAAAAGAGATAACACCCCCCCCCATTACGTCATGCTTCAGAAATGTGGAAAATGGTCCGTTTTCAAATGTTTTATTTTTGAACGTCAGTTCACATTTGTAGGTGGATCATCAGTGTTAGAGCTAAAATTAGCATGTTTAAAGTGGTTTTCATGCTTCCAGGGGCCCTAAACACAAGATTTATGGAATGGTTAAAAGTGCATGAAAATGGCCAATTTACTCACTCTGAGTTCTCAAAAAGGGTTTCTTCACCCAGGGAAGTTAATTAAATACCATTTGGAGGCATTTAATGTTCAAGCAAAAATGGCTGATTTTCGACAAAAGAGATAACACCCCCCCATTACGTCATGCTTAAGAAATGTGGAAAATGGTCCGTTTTCAAATGTTTTATTTTTGAACGTCAGTTCACATTTGTAGGTGGATCATCAGTGTTAGAGCTAAAATTAGCATGTTTAAAGTGATTTTCATGCTTCCAGGGGCTCGGGAAGTGAATTAAATACTATTTGGAGGCATTTAATTTTCAATCAAAAACAGCTGATTTTTGACAAAAGAGTTAACACCCCCCCATTACGTCATGCTTCAGAAATGTGGAAAATGGTCCGTTTTCAAATGTTTTATTTTTGAACGTCAGTTCACATTTGTAGGTGGATCATCAGTGTTAGAGCTAAAATTAGCATGCTTAAAGTGATTTTCATGCTTCCAGGGGCCCTAAACACAAGATTTATGGAATGGTTAAAAGTGCATGAAAATGGCCAATTTACACACTCTGAGTTCTCAAAAAGGGTTTCTTCACCCCGGGAAGTTAATTAAATAACATTTGGAGGCATTTAATGTTCGAGCAACAACGGCTGATTTTCGACAAAAGAGATAACACCCCCCCATTACGTCAAGCTTCAGAAATGTGGAAAATGGTCCGTTTTCAAATGTTTTATTTTTGAACGTCAGTTCACATTTGTAGGTGGATCATCAGTGTTAGAGCTAAAATTCGCATGTTTAAAGTGATTTTCATGCTTCCAGGGGCTCGGGAAGTGAATTAAATACTGCAAAAACGGCTGATTTTCGACAAAAGAGATAACACCCCCCCATTACGTCATGCTTCAGAAATGTGGACAATGGTCCGTTTTCAAATGTTTCATTTTTGAACGTCAGTTCACATTTGTAGGTGGATCATCAGTGTTAGAGCTAAAATTAGCATGTTTAAAGTGATTTTCATGCTTCCAGGGTCTCGGGAAGTGAATTAAATACTATTTGGAGGCATTTAATGTTCAAGCAAAAACGGCTGATTTTCGACAAAATATATAACAACCCCCATTACGTCATGCTTCAGAAATGTGGAAAATGGTCCGTTTTCAAATGTTTTATTTTTGAACGTCAGTTCACATTTGTAGGTGGATCATCAGTGTTAGAGCTAAAATTAGCATGTTTAAAGTTGTTTTCATGCTTCCAGGGGCCCTAAACACAAGATTTATGGAATGGTTAAAAGTGCATGAAAATGGCCAATTTACTCACTCTGAGTTCTCAAAAAGGGTTTCTTCACCCAGGGAAGTTAATTAAATACCATTTGGAGGCATTTAATGTTCGAGCAAAAACGGCTGATTTTCGACAAAAGAGATAACACCCCCCCATTACGTCATGCTTCAGAAATGTGGAAAATGGTCCGTTTTCAAATGTTTTATTTTTGAACGTCAGTTCACATTTGTAGGTGGATCATCAGTGTTAGAGCTAAAATTAGCATGTTTAAAGTGGTTTTCATGCTTCCAGTGGCCCTAAACATAAGATTTATGGAATGGTTAAAAGTGCATGAAAATGGCCAATTTACTCACTCTGAGTTCTCAAAAAGGGTTTCTTCACCTAGGGAAGTTAATTAAATACCATTTGGAGGCATTTAATGTTCGAGCAAAAACGGCTGATTTTCGACAAAAGAGATAACACTCCCCCATTACGTCATGCTTCAGAAATGTGGACAATGGTCCGTTTTCAAATGTTTTATTTTTGAACGTCAGTTCACATTTGTAGGTGGATCATCAGTGTTAGAGCTAAAATTAGCATGTTTAAAGTGATTTTCATGCTACCAGGGGATCGGGAAGTGAATTAAATACTATTTGGAGGCATTTAATGTTCAATCAAAAACAGCTGATTTTTGACAAAAGAGATAACACCCCCCCATTACGTCATGCTTCAAAAATGTGGAAAATGGTCCGTTTTCAAATGTTTTATTTTTGAACGTCAGTTCACATTTGTAGGTGGATCATCAGTGTTAGAGCTAAAATTAGCATGTTTAAAGTGGTTTTCATGCTTCCAGGGGCCCTAAACACAAGATTTATGGAATAGTTAAAAGTGCATGAAAATGGCCAATTTACTCACTCTGAGTTCTCAAAAAGGGTTTCTTCACCCAGGGAAGTTAATTAAATACCATTTGGAGGCATTTAATGTTCGAGCAAAAACAGCTGATTTTCGACAAAAGAGATAACACCCCCCCATTACGTCATGCTTCAGAAATGTGGAAAATGGTCCGTTTTCAAATGTTTTATTTTTGAACGTCAGTTCACATTTGTAGGTGGATCATCAGTGTTAGAGCTAAAATTAGCATGTTTAAAGTGATTTTCATGCTTCCAGGGGCTCGGGAAGTGAATTAAATACTATTTGGAGGCATTTAATGTTCAAGCAAAATCGGCTGATTTTCGACAAAAGAGATAACACCCCCCCATTACGTCATGCTTCAGAAATGTGGAAAATGGTCCGTTTTCAAATGTTTTATTTATGAACGTCAGTTCACATTTGTAGGTGGATCATCAGTGTTAGAGCTAAAATTAGCATGTTTAAAGTGATTTTCATGCTTCCAGGGGCTCGGGAAGTGAATTAAATACTATTTGGAGGCATTTAATGTTCAAGCAAAAACGGCTGATTTTCGACAAAAGAGATAACACCCCCCCATTATGTCATGCTTCAGAAATGTGGAAAATGTCCGTTTTCAAATGTTTTATTTTTGAACGTCAGTTCACATTTGTAGGTGGATCATCAGTGTTAGAGCTAAAATTAGCATGTTTAAAGTGGTTTTCATGCTTCCAGGGGCCCTAAACACAAGATTTATGGAATGGTTAAAAGTGCATGAAAATGGCCAATTTACTCACTCTGAGTTCTCAAAAAGGGTTTCTTCACCCAGGGAAGTTAATTAAATACCATTTGGAGGCATTTAATGTTCGAGCAAAAACGGCTGATTTTCGACAAAAGAGATAACACCCCCCCATTACGTCATGCTTCAGAAATGTGGAAAATGGTCTGTTTTCAAATGTTTTATTTTTGAACTTCAGTTCACATTTGTAGGTGGATCATCAGTGTTAGAGCTAAAATTAGCATGCTTAAAGTGATTTTCATGCTTCCAGGGGCCCTAAACACAAGATTTATGGAATGGTTAAAAGTGCATGAAAATGGCCAATTTACACACTCTGAGTTCTCAAAAAGGGTTTCTTCACCCCGGGAAGTTAATTAAATAACATTTGGAGGCATTTAATGTTCGAGCAACAACGGCTGATTTTCGACAAAAGAGATAACACCCCCCCATTACGTCAAGCTTCAGAAATGTGGAAAATGGTCCGTTTTCAAATGTTTTATTTTTGAACGTCAGTTCACATTTGTAGGTGGATCATCAGTGTTAGAGCTAAAATTTGCATGTTTAAAGTGATTTTCATGCTTCCAGGGGCCCTAAACACAAGATTTATGGAATGGTTAAAAGTGCATGAAAATGGCAAATTTACTCACTCTGAGTTCTCAAAAAGGGTTTTTTCACCCCGGGAAGTTAATTAAATACCATTTGGAGGCATTTAATGTTCGAGCAAAAACGGCTGATTTTCGACAAAAGAAATAACACCCCCTCATTACGTCATGCTTCAGAAATGTGGAAAATGGTCCGTTTTCAAATGTTTTATTTTTGAACGTCAGTTCACATTTGTAGGTGGATCATCAGTGTTAGAGCTAAAATTAGCATGTTTAAAGTGATTTTCATGCTTCCAGGGGCTCGGGAAGTGAATTAAATACTATTTGGAGGCATTTAATGTTCAATCAAAAACAGCTGATTTTTGACAAAAGAGATAACACCCCCCCATTACGTCATGCTTCAGAAATGTGGAAAATGGTCCGTTTTCAAATGTTTTCTTTTTGAACGTCAGTTCACATTTGTAGGTGGATCATCAGTGTTAGAGCTAAAATTAGCATGTTTAAAGTGATTTTCATGCTTCCAGGGGCCCTAAACACAAGATTTATGGAATGGTTAAAAGTGCATGAAAATGGCCAATTTACTCACTCTGAGTTCTCAAAAAGGGGTTCTTCACCCCGGGAAGTTAATTAAATACTATTTGGAGGCATTTAATGTTCGAGCAAAAACGGCTGATTTTCGACAAAAGAGATAACACCCCCCCCCCATTACGTCATGCTTCAGAAATGTGGAAAATGGTCCGTTTTCAAATGTTTTATTTTTGAACGTCAGTTCACATTTGTAGGTGGATCATCAGTGTTAGAGCTAAAATTAGCATGTTTAAAGTGATTTTCATGCTTCCAGGGGCTCGGGAAGTGAATTAAATACTATTTGGAGGCATTTAATGTTCAAGCAAAAACGGCTGATTTTCGACAAAAGAGATAACACCCCCCCCCCATTACGTCATGCTTCAGAAATGTGGAAAATGGTCCGTTTTCAAATGTTTTATTTTTGAACGTCAGTTCACATTTGTAGGTGGATCATCAGTGTTAGAGCTAAAATTAGCATGTTTAAAGTGGTTTTCATGCTTCCAGGGGCCCTAAACACAAGATTTATGGAATGGTTAAAAGTGCATGAAAATGGCCAATTTACTCACTCTGAGTTCTCAAAAAGGGTTTCTTCACCCAGGGAAGTTAATTAAATACCATTTGGAGGCATTTAATGTTCAAGCAAAAATGGCTGATTTTCGACAAAAGAGATAACACCCCCCCATTACGTCATGCTTAAGAAATGTGGAAAATGGTCCGTTTTCAAATGTTTTATTTTTGAACGTCAGTTCACATTTGTAGGTGGATCATCAGTGTTAGAGCTAAAATTAGCATGTTTAAAGTGATTTTCATGCTTCCAGGGGCTCAGGAAGTGAATTACATACTATTTGGAGGCATTTAATGTTCAATCAAAAACAGCTGATTTTTGACAAAAGAGATAACACCCCCCCATTACGTCATGCTTCAGAAATGTGGACAATGGTCCGTTTTCAAATGTTTTATTTTTGAACGTCAGTTCACATTTGTAGGTGGATCATCAGTGTTAGAGCTAAAATTAGCATGTTTAAAGTGATTTTCATGCTTCCAGGGTCTTGGGAAGTGAATTAAATACTATTTGGAGGCATTTAATGTTCAAGCAAAAACGGCTGATTTTCGACAAAAGAGATAACACCCCCCCATTACGTCATGCTTCAAAAATGTGGAAAATGGTCCGTTTTCAAATGTTTTATTTTTGAACGTCAGTTCACATTTGTAGGTGGATCATCAGTGTTAGAGCTAAAATTAGCATGTTTAAAGTGCTTTTCATGCTTCCAGGGGCCCTAAACACAAGATATATGGAATGGTTAAAAGTGCATGAAAATGGCCAATTTACTCACTCTGAGTTCTCAAAAAGGGTTTCTTCACCCAGGGAATTTAATTAAATACCATTTGGAGGCATTTAATGTTCGAGCAAAAACAGCTGATTTTCGACAAAAGAGATAACACCCCCCCATTACGTCATGCTTCAGAAATGTGAAAAATGGTCTGTTTTCAAATGTTTTATTTTTGAACGTCAGTTCACATTTGTAGGTGGATCATCAGTGTTAGAGCTAAAATTAGCATGTTTAAAGTGATTTTCATGCTTCCAGGGGCTCGGGAAGTGAATTAAATACTATTTGGAGGCATTTAATTTTCAATCAAAAACAGCTGATTTTTGACAAAAGAGTTAACACCCCCCCATTACGTCATGCTTCAGAAATGTGGAAAATGGTCCGTTTTCAAATGTTTTATTTTTGAACGTCAGTTCACATTTGTAGGTGGATCATCAGGGTTAGAGCTAAAATTAGCATGTTTAGAGTGATTTTCATGCTTCTAGGGGCCCTAAACACAAGATTTATGGAATGGTTAAAAGTGCATGAAAATGGCCAATTTACTCACTCTGAGTTCTCAAAAAGGGTTTCTTCACCCTGGGAAGTTAATTAAATACCATTTGGAGGCATTTAATGTTCGGGCAAAAACGGCTGATTTTCGACAAAAGAGATAACACCCCCCCATTACGTCATGCTTCAGAAATGTGGAAAATGGTCTGTTTTCAAATGTTTTATTTTTGAACGTCAGTTCACATTTGTAGGTGGATCATCAGTGTTAGAGCTAAAATTAGCATGCTTAAAGTGATTTTCATGCTTCCAGGGGCCCTAAACACAAGATTTATGGAATGGTTAAAAGTGCATGAAAATGGCCAATTTACACACTCTGAGTTCTCAAAAAGGGTTTCTTCACCCCGGGAAGTTAATTAAATAACATTTGGAGGCATTTAATGTTCGAGCAACAACGGCTGATTTTCGACAAAAGAGATAACACCCCCCCCATTACGTCAAGCTTCAGAAATGTGGAAAATGGTCCGTTTTCAAATGTTTTATTTTTGAACGTCAGTTCACATTTGTAGGTGGATCATCAGTGTTAGAGCTAAAATTCGCATGTTTAAAGTGATTTTCATGCTTCCAGGGGCTCGGGAAGTGAATTAAATACTGCAAAAACTGCTGATTTTCGACAAAAGAGATAACACCCCCCCATTACGTCATGCTTCAGAAATGTGGAAAATGGTCCGTTTTCAAATGTTTTATTTTTGAACGTCAGTTCACATTTGTAGGTGGATCATCAGTGTTAGAGCTAAAATTTGCATGTTTAAAGTGATTTTCATGCTTCCAGGGGCCCTAAACACAAGATTTATGGAATGGTTAAAAGTGCATGAAAATGGCCAATTTACTCACTCTGAGTTCTCAAAAAGGGTTTTTTCACCCCGGGAAGTTAATTAAATACCATTTGGAGGCATTTAATGTTCGAGCAAAAACGGCTGATTTTCGATAAAAGAAATAACACCCCCTCATTACGTCATGCTTCAGAAATGTGGAAAATGGTCCGTTTTCAAATGTTTTATTTTTGAACGTCAGTTCACATTTGTAGGTGGATCATCAGTGTTAGAGCTAAAATTAGCATGTTTAAAGTGATTTTCATGCTTCCAGGGGCTCGGGAAGTGAATTAAATACTATTTGGAGGCATTTAATGTTCAATCAAAAACAGCTGATTTTTGACAAAAGAGATAACACCCCCCCATTACGTCATGCTTCAGAAATGTGGAAAATGGTCCGTTTTCAAATGTTTTCTTTTTGAACGTCAGTTCACATTTGTAGGTGGATCATCAGTGTTAGAGCTAAAATTAGCATGTTTAAAGTGATTTTCATGCTTCCAGGGGCCCTAAACACAAGATTTATGGAATGGTTAAAAGTGCATGAAAATGGCCAATTTACTCACTCTGAGTTCTCAAAAAGGGGTTCTTCACCCCGGGAAGTTAATTAAATACTATTTGGAGGCATTTAATGTTCGAGCAAAAACGGCTGATTTTCGACAAAAGAGATAACACCCCCCATTACGTCATGGTTCAGAAATGTGGAAAATGGTCCGTTTTCAAATGTTTTATTTTTGAACGTCAGTTCACATTTGTAGGTGGATCATCAGTGTTAGAGCTAAAATTAGCATGTTTAAAGTGATTTTCATGCTTCCAGGGGCTCGGGAAGTGAATTAAATACTATTTGGAGGCATTTAATGTTCAAGCAAAAACGGCTGATTTTCGACAAAAGAGATAACACCCCCCCCCATTACGTCATGCTTCAGAAATGTGGAAAATGGTCCGTTTTCAAATGTTTTATTTTTGAACGTCAGTTCACATTTGTAGGTGGATCATCAGTGTTAGAGCTAAAATTAGCATGTTTAAAGTGGTTTTCATGCTTCCAGGGGCCCTAAACACAAGATTTATGGAATGGTTAAAAGTGCATGAAAATGGCCAATTTACTCACTCTGAGTTCTCAAAAAGGGTTTCTTCACCCAGGGAAGTTAATTAAATACCATTTGGAGGCATTTAATGTTCAAGCAAAAATGGCTGATTTTCGACAAAAGAGATAACACCCCCCCATTACGTCATGCTTAAGAAATGTGGAAAATGGTCCGTTTTCAAATGTTTTATTTTTGAACGTCAGTTCACATTTGTAGGTGGATCATCAGTGTTAGAGCTAAAATTAGCATGTTTAAAGTGATTTTCATGCTTCCAGGGGCTCGGGAAGTGAATTAAATACTATTTGGAGGCATTTAATTTTCAATCAAAAACAGCTGATTTTTGACAAAAGAGTTAACACCCCCCCATTACGTCATGCTTCAGAAATGTGGAAAATGGTCCGTTTTCAAATGTTTTATTTTTGAACGTCAGTTCACATTTGTAGGTGGATCATCAGTGTTAGAGCTAAAATTAGCATGTTTAAAGTGATTTTCATGCTTCTAGGGGCCCTAAACACAAGATTTATGGAATGGTTAAAAGTGCATGAAAATGGCCAATTTACTCACTCTGAGTTCTCAAAAAGGGTTTCTTCACCCTGGGAAGTTAATTAAATACCATTTGGAGGCATTTAATGTTCGGGCAAAAACGGCTGATTTTCGACAAAAGAGATAACACCCCCCCATTACGTCATGCTTCAGAAATTTGGAAAATGGTCTGTTTTCAAATGTTTTATTTTTGAACGTCAGTTCACATTTGTAGGTGGATCATCAGTGTTAGAGCTAAAATTAGCATGCTTAAAGTGATTTTCATGCTTCCAGGGGCCCTAAACACAAGATTTATGGAATGGTTAAAAGTGCATGAAAATGGCCAATTTACACACTCTGAGTTCTCAAAAAGGGTTTCTTCACCCCGGGAAGTTAATTAAATAACATTTGGAGGCATTTAATGTTCGAGCAACAACGGCTGATTTTCGACAAAAGAGATAACACCCCCCCATTACGTCAAGCTTCAGAAATGTGGAAAATGGTCCGTTTTCAAATGTTTTATTTTTTAACGTCAGTTCACATTTGTAGGTGGATCATCAGTGTTAGAGCTAAAATTCGCATGTTTAAAGTGATTTTCATGCTTCCAGGGGCTCGGGAAGTGAATTAAATACTGCAAAAACGGCTGATTTTCGACAAAAGAGATAACACCCCCCCATTACGTCATGCTTCAGAAATGTGGAAAATGGTCCATTTTCAAATGTTTTATTTTTGAACGTCAGTTCACATTTGTAGGTGGATCATCAGTGTTAGAGCTAAAATTTGCATGTTTAAAGTGATTTTCATGCTTCTAGGGGCCCTAAACACAAGATTTATGGAATGGTTAAAAGTGCATGAAAATGGCCAATTTACTCACTCTGAGTTCTCAAAAAGGGTTTTTTCACCCCGGGAAGTTAATTAAATACCATTTGGAGGCATTTAATGTTCGAGCAAAAACGGCTGATTTTCGACAAAAGAAATAACACCCCCTCATTACGTCATGCTTCAGAAATGTGGAAAATGGTCCGTTTTCAAATGTTTTATTTTTGAACGTCAGTTCACATTTGTAGGTGGATCATCAGTGTTAGAGCTAAAATTAGCATGTTTAAAGTGATTTTCATGCTTCCAGGGGCTCGGGAAGTGAATTAAATACTATTTGGAGGCATTTAATGTTCAATCAAAAACAGCTGATTTTTGACAAAAGAGATAACACCCCCCCATTACGTCATGCTTCAGAAATGTGGAAAATGGTCCGTTTTCAAATGTTTTCTTTTTGAACGTCAGTTCACATTTGTAGGTGGATCATCAGTGTTAGAGCTAAAATTAGCATGTTTAAAGTGATTTTCATGCTTCCAGGGGCCCTAAACACAAGATTTATGGAATGGTTAAAAGTGCATGAAAATGGCCAATTTACTCACTCTGAGTTCTCAAAAAGGGGTTCTTCACCCCGGGAAGTTAATTAAATACTATTTGGAGGCATTTAATGTTCGAGCAAAAACGGCTGATTTTCGACAAAAGAGATAACACCCCCCCCATTACGTCATGCTTCAGAAATGTGGAAAATGGTCCGTTTTCAAATGTTTTATTTTTGAACGTCAGTTCACATTTGTAGGTGGATCATCAGTGTTAGAGCTAAAATTAGCATGTTTAAAGTGATTTTCATGCTTCCAGGGGCTCGGGAAGTGAATTAAATACTATTTGGAGGCATTTAATGTTCAAGCAAAAACGGCTGATTTTCGACAAAAGAGATAACACCCCCCCCATTACGTCATGCTTCAGAAATGTGGAAAATGGTCCGTTTTCAAATGTTTTATTTTTGAACGTCAGTTCACATTTGTAGGTGGATCATCAGTGTTAGAGCTAAAATTAGCATGTTTAAAGTGGTTTTCATGCTTCCAGGGGCCCTAAACACAAGATTTATGGAATGGTTAAAAGTGCATGAAAATGGCCAATTTACTCACTCTGAGTTCTCAAAAAGGGTTTCTTCACCCAGGGAAGTTAATTAAATACCATTTGGAGGCATTTAATGTTCAAGCAAAAATGGCTGATTTTCGACAAAAGAGATAACACCCCCCCATTACGTCATGCTTAAGAAATGTGGAAAATGGTCCGTTTTCAAATGTTTTATTTTTGAACGTCAGTTCACATTTGTAGGTGGATCATCAGTGTTAGAGCTAAAATTAGCATGTTTAAAGTGATTTTCATGCTTCCAGGGTCTCAGGAAGTGAATTAAATACTATTTGGAGGCATTTAATGTTCAATCAAAAACAGCTGATTTTTGACAAAAGAGATAACACCCCCCATTACGTCATGCTTCAGAAATGTGGACAATGGTCCGTTTTCAAATGTTTTATTTTTGAACGTGAGTTCACATTTGTAGGTGGATCATCAGTGTTAGAGCTAAAATTAGCATGTTTAAAGTGATTTTCATGCTTCCAGGGTCTTGGGAAGTGAATTAAATACTATTTGGAGGCATTTAATGTTCAAGCAAAAACGGCTGATTTTCGACAAAAGAGATAACACCCCCCCATTACGTCATGCTTCAAAAATGTGGAAAATGGTCCGTTTTCAAATGTTTTATTTTTGAACGTCAGTTCACATTTGTAGGTGGATCATCAGTGTTAGAGCTAAAATTAGCATGTTTAAAGTGCTTTTCATGCTTCCAGGGGCCCTAAACACAAGATTTATGGAATGGTTAAAAGTGCATGAAAATGGCCAATTTACTCACTCTGAGTTCTCAAAAAGGGTTTCTTCACCCAGGGAATTTAATTAAATACCATTTGGAGGCATTTAATGTTCGAGCAAAAACAGCTGATTTTCGACAAAAGAGATAACACCCCCCCATTACGTCATGCTTCAGAAATGTGAAAAATGGTCTGTTTTCAAATGTTTTATTTTTGAACGTCAGTTCACATTTGTAGGTGGATCATCAGTGTTAGAGCTAAAATTAGCATGTTTAAAGTGATTTTCATGCTTCCAGGGGCTCGGGAAGTGAATTAAATACTATTTGGAGGCATTTAATGTTCAAGCAAAATCGGCTGATTTTCGACAAAAGAGATAACACCCCCCCATTACGTCATGCTTCAGAAATGTGGAAAATGGTCCGTTTTCAAATGTTTTATTTATGAACGTCAGTTCACATTTGTAGGTGGATCATCAGTGTTAGAGCTAAAATTAGCATGTTTAAAGTGATTTTCATGCTTCCAGGGGCTCGGGAAGTGAATTAAATACTATTTGGAGGCATTTAATGTTCAAGCAAAAACGGCTGATTTTCGACAAAAGAGATAACACCCCCCCATTATGTCATGCTTCAGAAATGTGGAAAATGTCCGTTTTCAAATGTTTTATTTTTGAACGTCAGTTCACATTTGTAGGTGGATCATCAGTGTTAGAGCTAAAATTAGCATGTTTAAAGTGGTTTTCATGCTTCCAGGGGCCCTAAACACAAGATTTATGGAATGGTTAAAAGTGCATGAAAATGGCCAATTTACTCACTCTGAGTTCTCAAAAAGGGTTTCTTCACCCAGGGAAGTTAATTAAATACCATTTGGAGGCATTTAATGTTCGAGCAAAAACGGCTGATTTTCGACAAAAGAGATAACACCCCCCCATTACGTCATGCTTCAGAAATGTGGAAAATGGTCTGTTTTCAAATGTTTTATTTTTGAACTTCAGTTCACATTTGTAGGTGGATCATCAGTGTTAGAGCTAAAATTAGCATGCTTAAAGTGATTTTCATGCTTCCAGGGGCCCTAAACACAAGATTTATGGAATGGTTAAAAGTGCATGAAAATGGCCAATTTACACACTCTGAGTTCTCAAAAAGGGTTTCTTCACCCCGGGAAGTTAATTAAATAACATTTGGAGGCATTTAATGTTCGAGCAACAACGGCTGATTTTCGACAAAAGAGATAACACCCCCCCATTACGTCAAGCTTCAGAAATGTGGAAAATGGTCCGTTTTCAAATGTTTTATTTTTGAACGTCAGTTCACATTTGTAGGTGGATCATCAGTGTTAGAGCTAAAATTTGCATGTTTAAAGTGATTTTCATGCTTCCAGGGGCCCTAAACACAAGATTTATGGAATGGTTAAAAGTGCATGAAAATGGCAAATTTACTCACTCTGAGTTCTCAAAAAGGGTTTTTTCACCCCGGGAAGTTAATTAAATACCATTTGGAGGCATTTAATGTTCGAGCAAAAACGGCTGATTTTCGACAAAAGAAATAACACCCCCTCATTACGTCATGCTTCAGAAATGTGGAAAATGGTCCGTTTTCAAATGTTTTATTTTTGAACGTCAGTTCACATTTGTAGGTGGATCATCAGTGTTAGAGCTAAAATTAGCATGTTTAAAGTGATTTTCATGCTTCCAGGGGCTCGGGAAGTGAATTAAATACTATTTGGAGGCATTTAATGTTCAATCAAAAACAGCTGATTTTTGACAAAAGAGATAACACCCCCCCATTACGTCATGCTTCAGAAATGTGGAAAATGGTCCGTTTTCAAATGTTTTCTTTTTGAACGTCAGTTCACATTTGTAGGTGGATCATCAGTGTTAGAGCTAAAATTAGCATGTTTAAAGTGATTTTCATGCTTCCAGGGGCCCTAAACACAAGATTTATGGAATGGTTAAAAGTGCATGAAAATGGCCAATTTACTCACTCTGAGTTCTCAAAAAGGGGTTCTTCACCCCGGGAAGTTAATTAAATACTATTTGGAGGCATTTAATGTTCGAGCAAAAACGGCTGATTTTCGACAAAAGAGATAACACCCCCCCCCCATTACGTCATGCTTCAGAAATGTGGAAAATGGTCCGTTTTCAAATGTTTTATTTTTGAACGTCAGTTCACATTTGTAGGTGGATCATCAGTGTTAGAGCTAAAATTAGCATGTTTAAAGTGATTTTCATGCTTCCAGGGGCTCGGGAAGTGAATTAAATACTATTTGGAGGCATTTAATGTTCAAGCAAAAACGGCTGATTTTCGACAAAAGAGATAACACCCCCCCCCCATTACGTCATGCTTCAGAAATGTGGAAAATGGTCCGTTTTCAAATGTTTTATTTTTGAACGTCAGTTCACATTTGTAGGTGGATCATCAGTGTTAGAGCTAAAATTAGCATGTTTAAAGTGGTTTTCATGCTTCCAGGGGCCCTAAACACAAGATTTATGGAATGGTTAAAAGTGCATGAAAATGGCCAATTTACTCACTCTGAGTTCTCAAAAAGGGTTTCTTCACCCAGGGAAGTTAATTAAATACCATTTGGAGGCATTTAATGTTCAAGCAAAAATGGCTGATTTTCGACAAAAGAGATAACACCCCCCCATTACGTCATGCTTAAGAAATGTGGAAAATGGTCCGTTTTCAAATGTTTTATTTTTGAACGTCAGTTCACATTTGTAGGTGGATCATCAGTGTTAGAGCTAAAATTAGCATGTTTAAAGTGATTTTCATGCTTCCAGGGGCTCAGGAAGTGAATTACATACTATTTGGAGGCATTTAATGTTCAATCAAAAACAGCTGATTTTTGACAAAAGAGATAACACCCCCCCATTACGTCATGCTTCAGAAATGTGGACAATGGTCCGTTTTCAAATGTTTTATTTTTGAACGTCAGTTCACATTTGTAGGTGGATCATCAGTGTTAGAGCTAAAATTAGCATGTTTAAAGTGATTTTCATGCTTCCAGGGTCTTGGGAAGTGAATTAAATACTATTTGGAGGCATTTAATGTTCAAGCAAAAACGGCTGATTTTCGACAAAAGAGATAACACCCCCCCATTACGTCATGCTTCAAAAATGTGGAAAATGGTCCGTTTTCAAATGTTTTATTTTTGAACGTCAGTTCACATTTGTAGGTGGATCATCAGTGTTAGAGCTAAAATTAGCATGTTTAAAGTGCTTTTCATGCTTCCAGGGGCCCTAAACACAAGATTTATGGAATGGTTAAAAGTGCATGAAAATGGCCAATTTACTCACTCTGAGTTCTCAAAAAGGGTTTCTTCACCCAGGGAATTTAATTAAATACCATTTGGAGGCATTTAATGTTCGAGCAAAAACAGCTGATTTTCGACAAAAGAGATAACACCCCCCCATTACGTCATGCTTCAGAAATGTGAAAAATGGTCTGTTTTCAAATGTTTTATTTTTGAACGTCAGTTCACATTTGTAGGTGGATCATCAGTGTTAGAGCTAAAATTAGCATGTTTAAAGTGATTTTCATGCTTCCAGGGGCTCGGGAAGTGAATTAAATACTATTTGGAGGCATTTAATTTTCAATCAAAAACAGCTGATTTTTGACAAAAGAGTTAACACCCCCCCATTACGTCATGCTTCAGAAATGTGGAAAATGGTCCGTTTTCAAATGTTTTATTTTTGAACGTCAGTTCACATTTGTAGGTGGATCATCAGTGTTAGAGCTAAAATTAGCATGTTTAAAGTGATTTTCATGCTTCTAGGGGCCCTAAACACAAGATTTATGGAATGGTTAAAAGTGCATGAAAATGGCCAATTTACTCACTCTGAGTTCTCAAAAAGGGTTTCTTCACCCTGGGAAGTTAATTAAATACCATTTGGAGGCATTTAATGTTCGGGCAAAAACGGCTGATTTTCGACAAAAGAGATAACACCCCCCCATTACGTCAAGCTTCAGAAATGTGAAAAATGGTCTGTTTTCAAATGTTTTATTTTTGAACGTCAGTTCACATTTGTAGGTGGATCATCAGTGTTAGAGCTAAAATTAGCATGCTTAAAGTGATTTTCATGCTTCCAGGGGCCCTAAACACAAGATTTATGGAATGGTTAAAAGTGCATGAAAATGGCCAATTTACACACTCTGAGTTCTCAAAAAGGGTTTCTTCACCCCGGGAAGTTAATTAAATAACATTTGGAGGCATTTAATGTTCGAGCAACAACGGCTGATTTTCGACAAAAGAGATAACACCCCCCCATTACGTCAAGCTTCAGAAATGTGGAAAATGGTCCGTTTTCAAATGTTTTATTTTTGAACGTCAGTTCACATTTGTAGGTGGATCATCAGTGTTAGAGCTAAAATTCGCATGTTTAAAGTGATTTTCATGCTTCCAGGGGCTCGGGAAGTGAATTAAATACTGCAAAAACGGCTGATTTTCGACAAAAGAGATAACACCCCCCCATTACGTCATGCTTCAGAAATGTGGAAAATGGTCCGTTTTCAAATGTTTTATTTTTGAACGTCAGTTCACATTTGTAGGTGGATCATCAGTGTTAGAGCTAAAATTTGCATGTTTAAAGTGATTTTCATGCTTCCAGGGGCCCTAAACACAAGATTTATGGAATGGTTAAAAGTGCATGAAAATGGCCAATTTACTCACTCTGAGTTCTCAAAAAGGGTTTTTTCACCCCGGGAAGTTAATTAAATACCATTTGGAGGCATTTAATGTTCGAGCAAAAACGGCTGATTTTCGATAAAAGAAATAACACCCCCTCATTACGTCATGCTTCAGAAATGTGGAAAATGGTCCGTTTTCAAATGTTTTATTTTTGAACGTCAGTTCACATTTGTAGGTGGATCATCAGTGTTAGAGCTAAAATTAGCATGTTTAAAGTGATTTTCATGCTTCCAGGGGCTCGGGAAGTGAATTAAATACTATTTGGAGGCATTTAATGTTCAATCAAAAACATGCTGATTTTTGACAAAAGAGATAACACCCCCCCATTACGTCATGCTTCAGAAATGTGGAAAATGGTCCGTTTTCAAATGTTTTCTTTTTGAACGTCAGTTCACATTTGTAGGTGGATCATCAGTGTTAGAGCTAAAATTAGCATGTTTAAAGTGATTTTCATGCTTCCAGGGGCCCTAAACACAAGATTTATGGAATGGTTAAAAGTGCATGAAAATGGCCAATTTACTCACTCTGAGTTCTCAAAAAGGGGTTCTTCACCCCGGGAAGTTAATTAAATACTATTTGGAGGCATTTAATGTTCGAGCAAAAACGGCTGATTTTCGACAAAAGAGATAACACCCCCCATTACGTCATGGTTCAGAAATGTGGAAAATGGTCCGTTTTCAAATGTTTTATTTTTGAACGTCAGTTCACATTTGTAGGTGGATCATCAGTGTTAGAGCTAAAATTAGCATGTTTAAAGTGATTTTCATGCTTCCAGGGGCTCGGGAAGTGAATTAAATACTATTTGGAGGCATTTAATGTTCAAGCAAAAACGGCTGATTTTCGACAAAAGAGATAACACCCCCCCCCATTACGTCATGCTTCAGAAATGTGGAAAATGGTCCGTTTTCAAATGTTTTATTTTTGAACGTCAGTTCACATTTGTAGGTGGATCATCAGTGTTAGAGCTAAAATTAGCATGTTTAAAGTGGTTTTCATGCTTCCAGGGGCCCTAAACACAAGATTTATGGAATGGTTAAAAGTGCATGAAAATGGCCAATTTACTCACTCTGAGTTCTCAAAAAGGGTTTCTTCACCCAGGGAAGTTAATTAAATACCATTTGGAGGCATTTAATGTTCAAGCAAAAATGGCTGATTTTCGACAAAAGAGATAACACCCCCCCATTACGTCATGCTTAAGAAATGTGGAAAATGGTCCGTTTTCAAATGTTTTATTTTTGAACGTCAGTTCACATTTGTAGGTGGATCATCAGTGTTAGAGCTAAAATTAGCATGTTTAAAGTGATTTTCATGCTTCCAGGGGCTCGGGAAGTGAATTAAATACTATTTGGAGGCATTTAATTTTCAATCAAAAACAGCTGATTTTTGACAAAAGAGTTAACACCCCCCCATTACGTCATGCTTCAGAAATGTGGAAAATGGTCCGTTTTCAAATGTTTTATTTTTGAACGTCAGTTCACATTTGTAGGTGGATCATCAGTGTTAGAGCTAAAATTAGCATGTTTAAAGTGATTTTCATGCTTCTAGGGGCCCTAAACACAAGATTTATGGAATGGTTAAAAGTGCATGAAAATGGCCAATTTACTCACTCTGAGTTCTCAAAAAGGGTTTCTTCACCCTGGGAAGTTAATTAAATACCATTTGGAGGCATTTAATGTTCGGGCAAAAACGGCTGATTTTCGACAAAAGAGATAACACCCCCCCATTACGTCATGCTTCAGAAATTTGGAAAATGGTCTGTTTTCAAATGTTTTATTTTTGAACGTCAGTTCACATTTGTAGGTGGATCATCAGTGTTAGAGCTAAAATTAGCATGCTTAAAGTGATTTTCATGCTTCCAGGGGCCCTAAACACAAGATTTATGGAATGGTTAAAAGTGCATGAAAATGGCCAATTTACACACTCTGAGTTCTCAAAAAGGGTTTCTTCACCCCGGGAAGTTAATTAAATAACATTTGGAGGCATTTAATGTTCGAGCAACAACGGCTGATTTTCGACAAAAGAGATAACACCCCCCCATTACGTCAAGCTTCAGAAATGTGGAAAATGGTCCGTTTTCAAATGTTTTATTTTTGAACGTCAGTTCACATTTGTAGGTGGATCATCAGTGTTAGAGCTAAAATTCGCATGTTTAAAGTGATTTTCATGCTTCCAGGGGCTCGGGAAGTGAATTAAATACTGCAAAAACGGCTGATTTTCGACAAAAGAGATAACACCCCCCCATTACGTCATGCTTCAGAAATGTGGAAAATGGTCCATTTTCAAATGTTTTATTTTTGAACGTCAGTTCACATTTGTAGGTGGATCATCAGTGTTAGAGCTAAAATTTGCATGTTTAAAGTGATTTTCATGCTTCTAGGGGCCCTAAACACAAGATTTATGGAATGGTTAAAAGTGCATGAAAATGGCCAATTTACTCACTCTGAGTTCTCAAAAAGGGTTTTTTCACCCCGGGAAGTTAATTAAATACCATTTGGAGGCATTTAATGTTCGAGCAAAAACGGCTGATTTTCGACAAAAGAGATAACACCCCCCCATTACGTCATGCTTCAGAAATGTGGAAAATGGTCCGTTTTCAAATGTTTTATTTTTGAACGTCAGTTCACATTTGTAGGTGGATCATCAGTGTTAGAGCTAAAATTCGCATGTTTAAAGTGATTTTCATGCTTCCAGGGGCTCGGGAAGTGAATTAAATACTGCAAAAATGGCTGATTTTCGACAAAAGAGATAACACCCCCCCATTACGTCATGCTTCAGAAATGTGGAAAATGGTCCGTTTTCAAATGTTTTATTTTTGAACGTCAGTTCACATTTGTAGGTGGATCATCAGTGTTAGAGCTAAAATTTGCATGTTTAAAGTGATTTTCATGCTTCCAGGGGCCCTAAACACAAGATTTATGGAATGGTTAAAAGTGCATGAAAATGGCCAATTTACTCACTCTGAGTTCTCAAAAAGGGTTTTTTCACCCCGGGAAGTTAATTAAATACCATTTGGAGGCATTTAATGTTCGAGCAAAAACGGCTGATTTTCGACAAAAGAAATAACACCCCCTCATTACGTCATGCTTCAGAAATGTGGAAAATGGTCCGTTTTCAAATGTTTTATTTTTGAACGTCAGTTCACATTTGTAGGTGGATCATCAGTGTTAGAGCTAAAATTAGCATGTTTAAAGTGATTTTCATGCTTCCAGGGGCTCGGGAAGTGAATTAAATACTATTTGGAGGCATTTAATGTTCAATCAAAAACAGCTGATTTTTGACAAAAGAGATAACACCCCCCCATTACGTCATGCTTCAGAAATGTGGAAAATGGTCCGTTTTCAAATGTTTTCTTTTTGAACGTCAGTTCACATTTGTAGGTGGATCATCAGTGTTAGAGCTAAAATTAGCATGTTTAAAGTGATTTTCATGCTTCCAGGGGCCCTAAACACAAGATTTATGGAATGGTTAAAAGTGCATGAAAATGGCCAATTTACTCACTCTGAGTTCTCAAAAAGGGGTTCTTCACCCCGGGAAGTTAATTAAATACTATTTGGAGGCATTTAATGTTCGAGCAAAAACGGCTGATTTTCGACAAAAGAGATAACACCCCCCCCATTACGTCATGCTTCAGAAATGTGGAAAATGGTCCGTTTTCAAATGTTTTATTTTTGAACGTCAGTTCACATTTGTAGGTGGATCATCAGTGTTAGAGCTAAAATTAGCATGTTTAAAGTGATTTTCATGCTTCCAGGGGCTCGGGAAGTGAATTAAATACTATTTGGAGGCATTTAATGTTCAAGCAAAAACGGCTGATTTTCGACAAAAGAGATAACACCCCCCCCATTACGTCATGCTTCAGAAATGTGGAAAATGGTCCGTTTTCAAATGTTTTATTTTTGAACGTCAGTTCACATTTGTAGGTGGATCATCAGTGTTAGAGCTAAAATTAGCATGTTTAAAGTGGTTTTCATGCTTCCAGGGGCCCTAAACACAAGATTTATGGAATGGTTAAAAGTGCATGAAAATGGCCAATTTACTCACTCTGAGTTCTCAAAAAGGGTTTCTTCACCCAGGGAAGTTAATTAAATACCATTTGGAGGCATT
Organism: Lissotriton vulgaris; assembly: GCF_964263255.1. Lineage (NCBI taxonomy): Eukaryota > Metazoa > Chordata > Amphibia > Caudata > Salamandridae > Lissotriton > Lissotriton vulgaris. The sequence continues at coordinate 933,043 of NW_028243998.1, forward strand.
TAATGTTCAAGCAAAAATGGCTGATTTTCGACAAAAGAGATAACACCCCCCCATTACGTCATGCTTAAGAAATGTGGAAAATGGTCCGTTTTCAAATGTTTTATTTTTGAACGTCAGTTCACATTTGTAGGTGGATCATCAGTGTTAGAGCTAAAATTAGCATGTTTAAAGTGATTTTCATGCTTCCAGGGTCTCAGGAAGTGAATTAAATACTATTTGGAGGCATTTAATGTTCAATCAAAAACAGCTGATTTTTGACAAAAGAGATAACACCCCCCATTACGTCATGCTTCAGAAATGTGGACAATGGTCCGTTTTCAAATGTTTTATTTTTGAACGTGAGTTCACATTTGTAGGTGGATCATCAGTGTTAGAGCTAAAATTAGCATGTTTAAAGTGATTTTCATGCTTCCAGGGTCTTGGGAAGTGAATTAAATACTATTTGGAGGCATTTAATGTTCAAGCAAAAACGGCTGATTTTCGACAAAAGAGATAACACCCCCCCATTACGTCATGCTTCAAAAATGTGGAAAATGGTCCGTTTTCAAATGTTTTATTTTTGAACGTCAGTTCACATTTGTAGGTGGATCATCAGTGTTAGAGCTAAAATTAGCATGTTTAAAGTGCTTTTCATGCTTCCAGGGGCCCTAAACACAAGATTTATGGAATGGTTAAAAGTGCATGAAAATGGCCAATTTACTCACTCTGAGTTCTCAAAAAGGGTTTCTTCACCCAGGGAATTTAATTAAATACCATTTGGAGGCATTTAATGTTCGAGCAAAAACAGCTGATTTTCGACAAAAGAGATAACACCCCCCCATTACGTCATGCTTCAGAAATGTGAAAAATGGTCTGTTTTCAAATGTTTTATTTTTGAACGTCAGTTCACATTTGTAGGTGGATCATCAGTGTTAGAGCTAAAATTAGCATGTTTAAAGTGATTTTCATGCTTCCAGGGGCTCGGGAAGTGAATTAAATACTATTTGGAGGCATTTAATTTTCAATCAAAAACAGCTGATTTTTGACAAAAGAGTTAACACCCCCCCATTACGTCATGCTTCAGAAATGTGGAAAATGGTCCGTTTTCAAATGTTTTATTTTTGAACGTCAGTTCACATTTGTAGGTGGATCATCAGTGTTAGAGCTAAAATTAGCATGTTTAAAGTGATTTTCATGCTTCTAGGGGCCCTAAACACAAGATTTATGGAATGGTTAAAAGTGCATGAAAATGGCCAATTTACTCACTCTGAGTTCTCAAAAAGGGTTTCTTCACCCTGGGAAGTTAATTAAATACCATTTGGAGGCATTTAATGTTCGGGCAAAAACGGCTGATTTTCGACAAAAGAGATAACACCCCCCCATTACGTCATGCTTCAGAAATGTGGAAAATGGTCTGTTTTCAAATGTTTTATTTTTGAACGTCAGTTCACATTTGTAGGTGGATCATCAGTGTTAGAGCTAAAATTAGCATGCTTAAAGTGATTTTCATGCTTCCAGGGGCCCTAAACACAAGATTTATGGAATGGTTAAAAGTGCATGAAAATGGCCAATTTACACACTCTGAGTTCTCAAAAAGGGTTTCTTCACCCCGGGAAGTTAATTAAATAACATTTGGAGGCATTTAATGTTCGAGCAACAACGGCTGATTTTCGACAAAAGAGATAACACCCCCCCCATTATGTCAAGCTTCAGAAATGTGGAAAATGGTCTGTTTTCAAATGTTTTATTTTTGAACGTCAGTTCACATTTGTAGGTGGATCATCAGTGTTAGAGCTAAAATTAGCATGTTTAAAGTGATTTTCATGCTTCCAGGGGCTCGGGAAGTGAATTAAATACTATTTGGAGGCATTTAATTTTCAATCAAAAACAGCTGATTTTTGACAAAAGAGTTAACACCCCCCCATTACGTCATGCTTCAGAAATGTGGAAAATGGTCCGTTTTCAAATGTTTTATTTTTGAACGTCAGTTCACATTTGTAGGTGGATCATCAGTGTTAGAGCTAAAATTAGCATGTTTAAAGTGATTTTCATGCTTCTAGGGGCCCTAAACACAAGATTTATGGAATGGTTAAAAGTGCATGAAAATGGCCAATTTACTCACTCTGAGTTCTCAAAAAGGGTTTCTTCACCCTGGGAAGTTAATTAAATACCATTTGGAGGCATTTAATGTTCGGGCAAAAACGGCTGATTTTCGACAAAAGAGATAACACCCCCCCATTACGTCATGCTTCAGAAATGTGGAAAATGGTCTGTTTTCAAATGTTTTATTTTTGAACGTCAGTTCACATTTGTAGGTGGATCATCAGTGTTAGAGCTAAAATTAGCATGCTTAAAGTGATTTTCATGCTTCCAGGGGCCCTAAACACAAGATTTATGGAATGGTTAAAAGTGCATGAAAATGGCCAATTTACACACTCTGAGTTCTCAAAAAGGGTTTCTTCACCCCGGGAAGTTAATTAAATAACATTTGGAGGCATTTAATGTTCGAGCAACAACGGCTGATTTTCGACAAAAGAGATAACACCCCCCCCATTATGTCAAGCTTCAGAAATGTGGAAAATGGTCCGTTTTCATATGGCTGAGATACCCGCCACCCCCTCTCAACACAATCCCCAAAGGAGGGAAACCGGAAACAGTTCTTGAAGTTTTTGGAAGTGGGAGGGAGTGACCCTCCCGGCCGTATTTATTAAAACAAAAAATTATAAACATTTAAACATTAATGTACAATTTCATACCACATTGCGATGTTTGGCTAACCTTAACAGATTCTCTAATACAGAGGTTCTCCTAGCCGAACTAACATCCTACAAAACATTTACTTGAAATATTGAAATTGTACATCCTAACGTTTAAGGGCCAACGGCAAGGTCGTAACCGGTGTCAAGATCCCTAACCAGACATACCCCCCCCACTTGGAGGGGCGACAGCACTGAGGCGTACTCAAGTGCAACTACTACCAATTTCCCTTGACTTGACGGGGGCACTTATCAACTCGACGCCAGTTAAAGGTCGTTCGAAGACTCGTGTGAGGTATCTAGAAGGTATCGTAGACCTCCCCCCAACCCCACACAACTTACCGCATCTGCCGTCGCAGATGTCACTGGCCCCGGGAAATTCCCCAGGAGGGGGCTGTAACCCCTTCTACACAGGAAGGGGCCTTGACCGCCTTTCCTCTTCTTTCGGCAACCCATCCTTAGAAGGGACCGCCTCCCCGTTGAGGGGCCAAAGGCCACCTCCCCCGAGCGCTCCCATCCGTGTTGGGTGACGCCCACTCATAGGGATCTTCCAATTAGTGCTCACCGATCATGACCTTACCGCCACAGGCCGGATAGTTGACCGGCTATCCGGACCCCCCACACAACTCCTACCTAAAGGTCATGTTTCAACGATTTTAACCATGCTAAGAAGTCTCCTAAGAGTAACTCATTCCCCACCCAAGACAAATGCACACCATCCCCCGAATACATACTGTCATCATTAATACAGCTATGAGAAATAGAATGCAATGCCCTGGAACGGAACAACCTACTCACTTTATTGTTAAGCTTTCTAACAGAATGGTTCAAAGCAGGAATAGAGATAGCCCCCCGCCACACCTTTCGTGGAATCAAATGGGACCATGCAATCGTGCACCCCGGAACTCTCCTCGCCAACCAACTTACGGTGGAAAGCATTGCCTCCAGGAGTAGTCGTCTACCGATGGTGACCAAATCATTACCCCCAACATGTACTATAACTATAGACGGCGGTGACCTTGTCCGCCCTAACAAACCCTCGAAAAATGTTTGAAACTGGTCAATACAGAGACCGCCCCTGCCGTAGAAGGACATCCTGTACCCGTATTCCCCAGCTACGTGAATCATGTCACCTGCTTTGAATACGTCTGCGGCACGCCTCACGTATGAGTGGCCCACGACCCACACCTCCTTTTCCACAGCCGGTGATGTCTGACCGCTGGCCCGGTGTAGGGTCGACTGCATAGTCCGCCCCGCCTCGTAGGCTTGCGTAACTGAAAACCAAACAAAAACAAGAAGCGTGAGTACATTATTACAGCTTCACAACATGTGCAACCGCACGTATCTTTTGTAACAATTGGAGGACCAACGCCCCACTCGTTTCACTTGCTCAACATTAAGACCCCTGGCTGTAGCTTCCGTAGCAGCCCCTATCCGAAAGGAATGGGTCCCAAATTCGCCCGGGTTCAAGCCCGCAGCGGCAATTGACATCGCAAGCACCCGCTGAAACTGAAATTTCGTCAGTGGGGTGGCGTCAGCGTGTCTTAACAAAGTCCCCCCCCATGATGCCACCCTTCGTGCTAGGTAATCCTCTAAACACTTTACCGGACACATGGAGGACCCAGGAATCCTGCGTATGATGACGCAGTCACCCATCCCATCTTGATCAGTCTTGGATTTTACAAAGGAGACAGTCATTGTTTCTCCCCTGATCTGAACGTGTTCCTGGCACAAACCCCCTGCCACATCCAGTTTGTTCCTTGCAACTAGTTCGCTTACCCGCATTGCTCCGTGAAATGCTAGCGTAAAAGCGGCTCGGAACAGCACCGCCTCAAACTGCGATGAACATGTGGCCGGGAGTGTGGCCAACAACTGGGACAATCTATCCAAACCTATCGGGCGCCTTTCATCTACTCTGCGACCCTCAAGGCGTTGCCACCCACGCAGCGCTTTCTGTACAACGAAAGACGCTGTTGGGTCCTGGATAGCATGTGCTCTGGCAACAAAGGAAATGGCAGCACGATGCCTCTGGGCCGTAGCCACCGATTTCCCAGCCCTACGTAAGGACATCAGGAAATTCACTACCCCTTCCTCGTGACCCCAAAGTCGCTCTCTATCACACCCCAAAAAGGCTAAATAGGCCCGAAACGCCCCTTCGTATGCCTTCCTCGTCCTTGGTGCTAGACTCTCTCCCATGAGGTGACGAAGTTCGGGGCACCGAGAGACCAGAGAGCTTCGGGAAAGGGTGCCGGCTCTGGGTCCGCTGAGGGGAGGAAAGCCGAAAAAGCCTGCATTTGAAAACGAGACAGTGCGTCAGCCGCCTGATTCATCACCCCTGGAACATGTTTTGCTCTGAATAGCACGTTCAATTGCATACATAGTAAAACAATTTCCTTAAGCAGTCTTAAAATCAGTTTACAACGTGCTGCCTGACTATTGATGCACTCGACCACGGTCATATTGTCAGACCAAAATATGACAGAGTGATCTTTGAACCCATCGGGCCATGTTCTCAAGGCCACCAAGATGGGAAACAGTTCCAGGAAAGCAATATTACTCGTCAGACCATTCTCATGCCACCATGTCGGCCATCTTTGTGCCGACCATTTCGTGCCGAAGATGGCGCCAAAACCTATGCTTCCTGCTGAATCTGTCCACAGCCCCAGCTCTTCAGAAGACACGGCTGGTTCATTCCACACGATTCTACCATTGAAGTCCGCCAGAAATGCTAACCAAATACGTATGTCCTGGCGGATCTCGGCCGATAGTCTCGTGCGATGATGGCACTCTTTAAGGCCGACCATCGCTTGGGCAATTGAACGGGAAAAGGGGCGGGCCATTGGTATTACCCTCAGGGCAAAATTCAACTGTCCCACCAACTGCTGTAATTGTTGCAGCGTAACTTTTGATGCATTTATACACACTTGCAGCGCAGCCCTGAACTTCAACACTTTCTCAGCTGGCAAACGGAAACACCCTTCAATGGAGTCCAACTCGATCCCCAGAAACTCAAGGCAAGTCGTAGGACCCACTGTTTTACCCGGCGCCAATGGCACACCAAACTGTTTCATTAACACACAAAATTCGGCCAAGGCCCGGCCACATTCAAGATCCCCGGCTGTCCCAAGAAACAGAAAATCATCAAGGTAGTGCATTACATCTTGGAAACCTGTTTTCTTTGTGAAGACCCATTGTAGAAAACTACTGAATTTCTCGAAATAAGCACAGGATATAGAGCACCCCATTGGCATACACCTATCCATGTAATAACAACCCTGAAACATGAATCCTAGGAGACGCTGGTCGTCCGGGTGTACCGGGAGCAATCGGAACGCTGACTCGATATCTGACTTCGCCATCAGCGCCCCGGGCCCCAGGCGATTTAAAATGGCTACGGCCTCATCGAAGGATGCGTACCGCACCGAACACACTTCTGGATCGATTGCATCATTTACGGAAAGACCTCGTGGAGCTGATAAATTATGAATCAGTCGGAACTCACCGGGGTCTTTCTTGGGGACTACCCCTAAGGGAGAACAAACAAAATTCTGGACCGGGGGTACACTAAACGGGCCGGCGACCCGACCTCGAGTCACCTCTTTCCGGATCTTATCCTGTACTACGGTCGTATGCTGCAGGACGGAAAGTTGATTTTTACACTTTTCCACACCCTGAAAGTCCCCTACCGGGATGCGGAAACCATACGAAAAACCGTTCCGCAGCACCCCAGCAGAAGTACGATCCGGGTATTCACTGAGCCAGGGAATCATCGCCAGGGTATCAATTGGGGTAGGTAAAGGCGCCCCTCGGACTATATTAGACCTGTTTGGCACCTCCTCTCCCCCCATTATCACCCGTTCTGGCTCTGCACGAGGACTCAGGATGGGACGACCCACAACCACTACATTCATGTTTGAATTTACACGATCCCTGGGGTCTAGTACATTTACCTCTGTTGTAATTAAAGCAGAAACCCCTTTTCCCGGTATTGCCGGCAGGTTTCGAGTAATCGTCGGCACCCGTACCTGATCGAAAGGGTGTCCCCGCATATTGCCGGGAGGATTCGCCAACATTACTTCCCACCAACGGCATTTTCAACATTCCTGACTCCTTCATTTTATCCCAAGTCAAGGAATCATAACAATCCCAGGTTAAACTTTTATTATGCTCTTTTTCCTTTCTGAGCAGATTATCGTAACAGAACCAATGATTACCCTGGTGCGATGTCGAGTACCCCATGATTCGTGATTGATAGATTGGGAACTCGGAAAGCAACTCAGGTCTACGTTCCCCCAAAATTGATGTAAAGATTCCCCAAGCATTGCCCCAATTGCCGATATTCTCATTCACTTTAAAGGCGGCCATTTTTGCGCGCCAAACACTCGGATGCATGAGATCCTTCTGACTCTTTACATGCTCTACCTCATAATGATCAACAAGCAGTGAGAAAATGTTCACATACTCCCCCGCCCAAATCTTTTCCTTAATTGCCAAAGGAACATGTTGCCCCAACTTTTCTCTCCGAGAGGGTGTTGACTCATCCCTCGCGATCGGCAATGGCCGCTTACCTGCACCTGACGCTGCCTCTGTGGTCGCAATCGTCCCTGGTGTCTTGTCCCCTACTGCAGCCGGCACGGGCACCTTGGCTGCTTCCCGTTTCTCACGCAATTGCTTTATCAGCGCCTGCGCATCGACAGCCGTGGCGCCCTCGTTACCTTTTCCCAACCACGCTGCCAATTGTGCTGCCAGCTCGGGCGGCATATCATCCTCGGACACGGGGGTGACCACAACGGGAATTGGATTCCCCTTCTCCGGCACGGGAGTTGGAGCCTCGAGCGGGGCACTGGGACCCGGGATGTCTTCACCCGCTGCCCCCCTCCTGGGCCTCTTGTTTTTCCCTCCCGGGGCTGCTCCCGCCAAAGGACGTTTTGGACCCCCTTCCTCATTCTTGTCCACCCGCTTCTTTAGCTCGGACATCTCCTTCATGAGAACACGCAGCATCTGGTCAGTAGTCATGCGCTTTCCCATCTTCTTCGGCATTCTCCAACAAAGTAACTGTAAAACAAACAAGAACGATTAAAACGCTCAAAATTGGCTCTTCGTTCCGTCTCGAGCTCACGTGCAGCGAGGAGGTGCAGCTTCAGAGCACAGGAACAAGAGGATGTCTTCTGGTCTTGCGTCCCTTTTTATCCATCTTCAGGGCGGGCGTAAACCCGCCCCTGCCTGCCCCGAGGGCGTGGCCAGCCGCGTCAGTGTCTAGGCCAGCCCACTCTAGGGCGGGAAAAAGCGCGCCCCGGCTACGCCGCTTCGGGCATACCAGCCGAGACGCGCCTCCCGCCCAACATGGCTTCCCGGGGGGATCGAGGCACTCTGCCATACGTTCGGGGGGACCGAGTGGTCGCCCCTTTCCAAATGTTTTATTTTTGAACATCAGTTCACATTTGTAGGTGGATCATCAGTGTTAGAGCTAAAATTCGCATGTTTAAAGTGATTTTCATGCTTCCAGGGGCTCGGGAAGTGAATTAAATACTGCAAAAACGGCTGATTTTCGACAAAAGAGATAACACCCCCCCATTACGTCATGCTTCAGAAATGTGGAAAATGGTCCATTTTCAAATGTTTTATTTTTGAACGTCAGTTCACATTTGTAGGTGGATCATCAGTGTTAGAGCTAAAATTTGCATGTTTAAAGTGATTTTCATGCTTCTAGGGGCCCTAAACACAAGATTTATGGAATGGTTAAAAGTGCATGAAAATGGCCAATTTACTCACTCTGAGTTCTCAAAAAGGGTTTTTTCACCCCGGGAAGTTAATTAAATACCATTTGGAGGCATTTAATGTTCGAGCAAAAACGGCTGATTTTCGACAAAAGAGATAACACCCCCCCATTACGTCATGCTTCAGAAATGTGGAAAATGGTCCGTTTTCAAATGTTTTATTTTTGAACGTCAGTTCACATTTGTAGGTGGATCATCAGTGTTAGAGCTAAAATTAGCATGTTTAAAGTGATTTTCATGCTTCCAGGGTCTCGGGAAGTGAATTAAATACTATTTGGAGGCATTTAATGTTCAATCAAAAACAGCTGATTTTTGACAAAAGAGATAACACCCCCCCATTACGTCATGCTTCAGAAATGTGGAAAATGGTCCGTTTTCAAATGTTTTCTTTTTGAACGTCAGTTCACATTTGTAGGTGGATCATCAGTGTTAGAGCTAAAATTAGCATGTTTAAAGTGATTTTCATGCTTCCAGGGGCCCTAAACACAAGATTTATGGAATGGTTAAAAGTGCATGAAAATGGCCAATTTACTCACTCTGAGTTCTCAAAAAGGGGTTCTTCACCCCGGGAAGTTAATTAAATACTATTTGGAGGCATTTAATGTTCGAGCAAAAACGGCTGATTTTCGACAAAAGAGATAACAACCCCCCATTACGTCATGCTTCAGAAATGTGGAAAATGGTCAGTTTTCAAATGTTTTATTTTTGAACGTCAGTTCACATTTGTAGGTGGATCATCAGTGTTAGAGCTAAAATTAGCATGTTTAAAGTGGTTTTCATGCTTCCAGGGGCCCTAAACTCAAGATTTATGGAATGGTTAAAAGTGCATGAAAATGGCCAATTTACTCACTCTGAGTTCTCAAAAAGGGTTTCTTCACCCAGGGAAGTTAATTAAATACCATTTGGAGGCATTTAATGTTCAAGCAAAAACGGCTGATTTTCGACAAAAGAGATAACACCCCCCCATTACGTCATGCTTCAGAAATGTGGAAAATGGTCCGTTTTCAAATGTTTTATTTTTGAACGTCAGTTCACATTTGTAGGTGGATCATCAGTGTTAGAGCTAAAATTAGCATGTTTAAAGTGATTTTCATGCTTCCAGGGGCTCAGGAAGTGAATTAAATACTATTTGGAGGCATTTAATGTTCAATCAAAAACAGCTGATTTTTGACAAAAGAGATAACACCCCCCCATTACGTCATGCTTCAGAAATGTGGACAATGGTCCTTTTTCAAATGTTTTATTTTTGAACGTCAGTTCACATTTGTAGGTGGATCATCAGTGTTAGAGCTAAAATTAGCATGTTTAAAGTGATTTTCATGCTTCCAGGGGCTCAGGAAGTGAATTAAATACTATTTGGAGGCATTTAATGTTCAATCAAAAACAGCTGATTTTTGACAAAAGAGATAACACCCCCCCATTAAATCATGCTTCAGAAATGTGGACAATGGTCCTTTTTCAAATGTTTTATTTTTGAACGTCAGTTCACATTTGTAGGTGGATCATCAGTGTTAGAGCTAAAATTAGCATGTTTAAAGTTGTTTTCATGCTTCCAGGGGCCCTAAACACAAGATTTATGGAATGGTTAAAAGTGCATGAAAATGGCCAATTTACTCACTCTGAGTTCTCAAAAAGGGTTTCTTCACCCAGGGAAGTTAATTAAATACCATTTGGAGGCATTTAATGTTCGAGCAAAAACGGCTGATTTTCGACAAAAGAGATAACACCCCCCCATTACGTCATGCTTCAGAAATGTGGAAAATGGTCCGTTTTCAAATGTTTTATTTTTGAACGTCAGTTCACATTTGTAGGTGGATCATCAGTGTTGAGCTAAAATTAGGGAAGTTAATTAAATACCATTTGGAGGCATTTAATGTTCGAGCAAAAACGGCTGATTTTCGACAAAAGAAATAACACCCCCTCATTACGTCATGCTTCAGAAATGTGGAAAATGGTCCGTTTTCAAATGTTTTATTTTTGAACGTCAGTTCACATTTGTAGGTGGATCATCAGTGTTAGAGCTAAAATTAGCATGTTTAAAGTGATTTTCATGCTTCCAGGGGCTCGGGAAGTGAATTAAATACTATTTGGAGGCATTTAATGTTCAATCAAAAACAGCTGATTTTTGACAAAAGAGATAACACCCACCCATTACGTCATGCTTCAGAAATGTGGAAAATGGTCCGTTTTCAAATGTTTTCTTTTTGAACGTCAGTTCACATTTGTAGGTGGATCATCAGTGTTAGAGCTAAAATTAGCATGTTTAAAGTGATTTTCATGCTTCCAGGGGCCCTAAACACAAGATTTATGGAATGGTTAAAAGTGCATGAAAATGGCCAATTTACTCACTCTGAGTTCTCAAAAAGGGGTTCTTCACCCCGGGAAGTTAATTAAATACTATTTGGAGGCATTTAATGTTCGAGCAAAAACGGCTGATTTTCGACAAAAGAGATAACACCCCCCCCATTACGTCATGCTTCAGAAATGTGGAAAATGGTCCGTTTTCAAATGTTTTATTTTTGAACGTCAGTTCACATTTGTAGGTGGATCATCAGTGTTAGAGCTAAAATTAGCATGTTTAAAGTGATTTTCATGCTTCCAGGGGCTCGGGAAGTGAATTAAATACTATTTGGAGGCATTTAATGTTCAAGCAAAAACGGCTGATTTTCGACAAAAGAGATAACACCCCCCCCATTACGTCATGCTTCAGAAATGTGGAAAATGGTCCATTTTCAAATGTTTTATTTTTGAACATCAGTTCACATTTGTAGGTGGATCATCAGTGTTAGAGCTAAAATTAGCATGTTTAAAGTGGTTTTCATGCTTCCAGGGGCCCTAAACACAAGATTTATGGAATGGTTAAAAGTGCATGAAAATGGCCAATTTACTCACTCTGAGTTCTCAAAAAGGGTTTCTTCACCCAGGGAAGTTAATTAAATACCATTTGGAGGCATTTAATGTTCAAGCAAAAATGGCTGATTTTCGACAAAAGAGATAACACCCCCCCATTACGTCATGCTTAAGAAATGTGGAAAATGGTCCGTTTTCAAATGTTTTATTTTTGAACGTCAGTTCACATTTGTAGGTGGATCATCAGTGTTAGAGCTAAAATTAGCATGTTTAAAGTGATTTTCATGCTTCCAGGGGCTCAGGAAGTGAATTAAATACTATTTGGAGGCATTTAATGTTCAATCAAAAACAGCTGATTTTTGACAAAAGAGATAACACCCCCCCATTACGTCATGCTTCAGAAATGTGGACAATGGTCCGTTTTCAAATGTTTTATTTTTGAACGTCAGTTCACATTTGTAGGTGGATCATCAGTGTTAGAGCTAAAATTAGCATGTTTAAAGTGATTTTCATGCTTCCAGGGTCTTGGGAAGTGAATTAAATACTATTTGGAGGCATTTAATGTTCAAGCAAAAACGGCTGATTTTCGACAAAAGAGATAACACCCCCCCATTACGTCATGCTTCAAAAATGTGGAAAATGGTCCGTTTTCAAATGTTTTATTTTTGAACGTCAGTTCACATTTGTAGGTGGATCATCAGTGTTAGAGCTAAAATTAGCATGTTTAAAGTGCTTTTCATGCTTCCAGGGGCCCTAAACACAAGATTTATGGAATGGTTAAAAGTGCATGAAAATGGCCAATTTACTCACTCTGAGTTCTCAAAAAGGGTTTCTTCACCCAGGGAATTTAATTAAATACCATTTGGAGGCATTTAATGTTCGAGCAAAAACAGCTGATTTTCGACAAAAGAGATAACACCCCCCCATTACGTCATGCTTCAGAAATGTGAAAAATGGTCTGTTTTCAAATGTTTTATTTTTGAACGTCAGTTCACATTTGTAGGTGGATCATCAGTGTTAGAGCTAAAATTTGCATGTTTAAAGTGATTTTCATGCTTCCAGGGGCTCGGGAAGTGAATTAAATACTATTTGGAGGCATTTAATTTTCAATCAAAAACAGCTGATTTTTGACAAAAGAGTTAACACCCCCCCATTACGTCATGCTTCAGAAATGTGGAAAATGGTCCGTTTTCAAATGTTTTATTTTTGAACGTCAGTTCACATTTGTAGGTGGATCATCAGTGTTAGAGCTAAAATTAGCATGTTTAAAGTGATTTTCATGCTTCTAGGGGCCCTAAACACAAGATTTATGGAATGGTTAAAAGTGCATGAAAATGGCCAATTTACTCACTCTGAGTTCTCAAAAAGGGTTTCTTCACCCTGGGAAGTTAATTAAATACCATTTGGAGGCATTTAATGTTCGGGCAAAAACGGCTGATTTTCGACAAAAGAGATAACACCCCCCCATTACGTCATGCTTCAGAAATGTGGAAAATGGTCTGTTTTCAAATGTTTTATTTTTGAACGTCAGTTCACATTTGTAGGTGGATCATCAGTGTTAGAGCTAAAATTAGCATGCTTAAAGTGATTTTCATGCTTCCAGGGGCCCTAAACACAAGATTTATGGAATGGTTAAAAGTGCATGAAAATGGCCAATTTACACACTCTGAGTTCTCAAAAAGGGTTTCTTCACCCCGGGAAGTTAATTAAATAACATTTGGAGGCATTTAATGTTCGAGCAACAACGGCTGATTTTCGACAAAAGAGATAACACCCCCCCATTACGTCAAGCTTCAGAAATGTGGAAAATGGTCCGTTTTCAAATGTTTTATTTTTGAACGTCAGTTCACATTTGTAGGTGGATCATCAGTGTTAGAGCTAAAATTCGCATGTTTAAAGTGATTTTCATGCTTCCAGGGGCTCGGGAAGTGAATTAAATACTGCAAAAACGGCTGATTTTCGACAAAAGAGATAACACCCCCCCATTACGTCATGCTTCAGAAATGTGGAAAATGGTCCATTTTCAAATGTTTTATTTTTGAACGTCAGTTCACATTTGTAGGTGGATCATCAGTGTTAGAGCTAAAATTTGCATGTTTAAAGTGATTTTCATGCTTCTAGGGGCCCTAAACACAAGATTTATGGAATGGTTAAAAGTGCATGAAAATGGCCAATTTACTCACTCTGAGTTCTCAAAAAGGGTTTTTTCACCCCGGGAAGTTAATTAAATACCATTTGGAGGCATTTAATGTTCGAGCAAAAACGGCTGATTTTCGACAAAAGAGATAACACCCCCCCATTACGTCATGCTTCAGAAATGTGGAAAATGGGCCGTTTTCAAATGTTTTATTTTTGAACGTCAGTTCACATTTGTAGGTGGATCATCAGTGTTAGAGCTAAAATTAGCATGTTTAAAGTGATTTTCATGCTTCCAGGGGCTCGGGAAGTGAATTAAATACTATTTGGAGGCATTTAATGTTCAATCAAAAACAGCTGATTTTTGACAAAAGAGATAACACCCCCCCATTACGTCATGCTTCAGAAATGTGGAAAATGGTCCGTTTTCAAATGTTTTCTTTTTGAACGTCAGTTCACATTTGTAGGTGGATCATCAGTGTTAGAGCTAAAATTAGCATGTTTAAAGTGATTTTCATGCTTCCAGGGGCCCTAAACACAAGATTTATGGAATGGTTAAAAGTGCATGAAAATGGCCAATTTACTCACTCTGAGTTCTCAAAAAGGGGTTCTTCACCCCGGGAAGTTAATTAAATACTATTTGGAGGCATTTAATGTTCGAGCAAAAACGGCTGATTTTCGACAAAAGAGATAACACCCCCCCATTACGTCATGCTTCAGAAATGTGGAAAATGGTCCGTTTTCAAATGTTTTATTTTTGAACGTCAGTTCACATTTGTAGGTGGATCATCAGTGTTAGAGCTAAAATTAGCATGTTTAAAGTGGTTTTCATGCTTCCAGGGGCCCTAAACTCAAGATTTATGGAATGGTTAAAAGTGCATGAAAATGGCCAATTTACTCACTCTGAGTTCTCAAAAAGGGTTTCTTCACCCAGGGAAGTTAATTAAATACCATTTGGAGGCATTTAATGTTCAAGCAAAAACGGCTGATTTTCGACAAAAGAGATAACACCCCCCCATTACGTCATGCTTCAGAAATGTGGAAAATGGTCCGTTTTCAAATGTTTTATTTTTGAACGTCAGTTCACATTTGTAGGTGGATCATCAGTGTTAGAGCTAAAATTAGCATGTTTAAAGTGATTTTCATGCTTCCAGGGGCTCTGGAAGTGAATTAAATACTATTTGGAGGCATTTAATGTTCAATCAAAAACAGCTGATTTTTGACAAAAGAGATAACACCCCCCCATTACGTCATGCTTCAGAAATGTGGACAATGGTCCTTTTTCAAATGTTTTATTTTTGAACGTCAGTTCACATTTGTAGGTGGATCATCAGTGTTAGAGCTAAAATTAGCATGTTTAAAGTGATTTTCATGCTTCCAGGGGCTCAGGAAGTGAATTAAATACTATTTGGAGGCATTTAATGTTCAATCAAAAACAGCTGATTTTTGACAAAAGAGATAACACCCCCCCATTACGTCATGCTTCAGAAATGTGGACAATGGTCCTTTTTCAAATGTTTTATTTTTGAACGTCAGTTCACATTTGTAGGTGGATCATCAGTGTTAGAGCTAAAATTAGCATGTTTAAAGTTGTTTTCATGCTTCCAGGGGCCCTAAACACAAGATTTATGGAATGGTTAAAAGTGCATGAAAATGGCCAATTTACTCACTCTGAGTTCTCAAAAAGGGTTTCTTCACCCAGGGAAGTTAATTAAATACCATTTGGAGGCATTTAATGTTCGAGCAAAAACGGCTGATTTTCGACAAAAGAGATAACACCCCCCCATTACGTCATGCTTCAGAAATGTGGAAAATGGTCCGTTTTCAAATGTTTTATTTTTGAACGTCAGTTCACATTTGTAGGTGGATCATCAGTGTTGAGCTAAAATTAGCATGTTTAAAGTGGTTTTCATGCTTCCAGTGGCCCTAAACATAAGATTTATGGAATGGTTAAAAGTGCATGAAAATGGCCAATTTACTCACTCTGAGTTCTCAAAAAGGGTTTCTTCACCCAGGGAAGTTAATTAAATACCATTTGGAGGCATTTAATGTTCGAGCAAAAACGGCTGATTTTCGACAAAAGAGATAACACTCCCCCATTACGTCATGCTTCAGAAATGTGGAAAATGGTCCGTTTTCAAATGTTTTATTTTTGAACGTCAGTTCACATTTGTAGGTGGATCATCAGTGTTAGAGCTAAAATTAGCATGTTTAAAGTGATTTTCATGCTTCCAGGGGCTCAGGAAGTGAATTAAATACTATTTGGAGGCATCTAATGTTCAATCAAAAACAGCTGATTTTTGACAAAAGAGATAACACCCCCCCATTACGTCATGCTTCAGAAATGTGGAAAATGGTCCGTTTTCAAATGTTTTATTTTTGAATGTCAGTTCACATTTGTAGGTGGATCATCAGTGTTAGAGCTAAAATTAGCATGTTTAAAGTGGTTTTCATGCTTCCAGGGGCCCTAAACACAAGATTTATGGAATAGTTAAAAGTGCATGAAAATGGCCAATTTACTCACTCTGAGTTCTCAAAAAGGGTTTCTTCACCCAGGGAAGTTAATTAAATACCATTTGGAGGCATTTAATGTTCGAGCAAAAACAGCTGATTTTCGACAAAAGAGATAACACCCCCCCATTACGTCATGCTTCAGAAATGTGGAAAATGGTCCGTTTTCAAATGTTTTATTTTTGAACGTCAGTTCACATTTGTAGGTGGATCATCAGTGTTAGAGCTAAAATTAGCATGTTTAAAGTGATTTTCATGCTTCCAGGGGCTCGGGAAGTGAATTAAATACTATTTGGAGGCATTTAATGTTCAAGCAAAATCGGCTGATTTTCGACAAAAGAGATAACACCCCCCCATTACGTCATGCTTCAGAAATGTGGAAAATGGTCCGTTTTCAAATGTTTTATTTATGAACGTCAGTTCACATTTGTAGGTGGATCATCAGTGTTAGAGCTAAAATTAGCATGTTTAAAGTGATTTTCATGCTTCCAGGGGCTCGGGAAGTGAATTAAATACTATTTGGAGGCATTTAATGTTCAAGCAAAAACGGCTGATTTTCGACAAAAGAGATAACACCCCCCCATTATGTCATGCTTCAGAAATGTGGAAAATGTCCGTTTTCAAATGTTTTATTTTTGAACGTCAGTTCACATTTGTAGGTGGATCATCAGTGTTAGAGCTAAAATTAGCATGTTTAAAGTGGTTTTCATGCTTCCAGGGGCCCTAAACACAAGATTTATGGAATGGTTAAAAGTGCATGAAAATGGCCAATTTACTCACTCTGAGTTCTCAAAAAGGGTTTCTTCACCCAGGGAAGTTAATTAAATACCATTTGGAGGCATTTAATGTTCAAGCAAAAACGGCTGATTTTCGACAAAAGAGATAACACCCCCCCATTACGTCATGCTTCAGAAATGTGGAAAATGGTCTGTTTTCAAATGTTTTATTTTTGAACGTCAGTTCACATTTGTAGGTGGATCATCAGTGTTAGAGCTAAAATTAGCATGCTTAAAGTGATTTTCATGCTTCCAGGGGCCCTAAACACAAGATTTATGGAATGGTTAAAAGTGCATGAAAATGGCCAATTTACACACTCTGAGTTCTCAAAAAGGGTTTCTTCACCCCGGGAAGTTAATTAAATAACATTTGGAGGCATTTAATGTTCGAGCAACAACGGCTGATTTTCGACAAAAGAGATAACACCCCCCCATTACGTCAAGCTTCAGAAATGTGGAAAATGGTCCGTTTTCAAATGTTTTATTTTTGAACGTCAGTTCACATTTGTAGGTGGATCATCAGTGTTAGAGCTAAAATTCGCATGTTTAAAGTGATTTTCATGCTTCCAGGGGCTCGGGAAGTGAATTAAATACTGCAAAAACGGCTGATTTTCGACAAAAGAGATAACACCCCCCCATTACGTCATGCTTCAGAAATGTGGAAAATGGTCCGTTTTCAAATGTGTTATTTTTGAACGTCAGTTCACATTTGTAGGTGGATCATCAGTGTTAGAGCTAAAATTTGCATGTTTAAAGTGATTTTCATGCTTCCAGGGGCCCTAAACACAAGATTTATGGAATGGTTAAAAGTGCATGAAAATGGCCAATTTACTCACTCTGAGTTCTCAAAAAGGGTTTTTTCACCCCGGGAAGTTAATTAAATACCATTTGGAGGCATTTAATGTTCGAGCAAAAACGGCTGATTTTCGACAAAAGAAATAACACCCCCTCATTACGTCATGCTTCAGAAATGTGGAAAATGGTCCGTTTTCAAATGTGTTATTTTTGAACGTCAGTTCACATTTGTAGGTGGATCATCAGTGTTAGAGCTAAAATTTGCATGTTTAAAGTGATTTTCATGCTTCCAGGGGCCCTAAACACAAGATTTATGGAATGGTTAAAAGTGCATGAAAATGGCCAATTTACTCACTCTGAGTTCTCAAAAAGGGGTTCTTCACCCCGGGAAGTTAATTAAATACTATTTGGAGGCATTTAATATTCGAGCAAAAACGGCTGATTTTCGACAAAAGAGATAACACCCCCCCCATTACGTCATGCTTCAGAAATGTGGAAAATGGTCCGTTTTCAAATGTTTTATTTTTGAACGTCAGTTCACATTTGTAGGTGGATCATCAGTGTTAGAGCTAAAATTAGCATGTTTAAAGTGATTTTCATGCTTCCAGGGGCTCGGGAAGTGAATTAAATACTATTTGGAGGCATTTAATGTTCAAGCAAAAACGGCTGATTTTCGACAAAAGAGATAACACCCCCCCCCATTACGTCATGCTTCAGAAATGTGGAAAATGGTCCGTTTTCAAATGTTTTATTTTTGAACGTCAGTTCACATTTGTAGGTGGATCATCAGTGTTAGAGCTAAAATTAGCATGTTTAAAGTGGTTTTCATGCTTCCAGGGGCCCTAAACACAAGATTTATGGAATGGTTAAAAGTGCATGAAAATGGCCAATTTACTCACTCTGAGTTCTCAAAAAGGGTTTCTTCACCCAGGGAATTTAATTAAATACCATTTGGAGGCATTTAATGTTCGAGCAAAAACAGCTGATTTTCGACAAAAGAGATAACACCCCCCCATTACGTCATGCTTCAGAAATGTGAAAAATGGTCCGTTTTCAAATGTTTTATTTTTGAACGTCAGTTCACATTTGTAGGTGGATCATCAGTGTTAGAGCTAAAATTAGCATGTTTAAAGTGATTTTCATGCTTCCAGGGGCTCGGGAAGTGAATTAAATACTATTTGGAGGCATTTAATTTTCAATCAAAAACAGCTGATTTTTGACAAAAGAGTTAACACCCCCCCATTACGTCATGCTTCAGAAATGTGGAAAATGGTCCGTTTTCAAATGTTTTATTTTTGAACGTCAGTTCACATTTGTAGGTGGATCATCAGTGTTAGAGCTAAAATTAGCATGTTTAAAGTGATTTTCATGCTTCTAGGGGCCCTAAACACAAGATTTATGGAATGGTTAAAAGTGCATGAAAATGGCCAATTTACTCACTCTGAGTTCTCAAAAAGGGTTTCTTCACCCTGGGAAGTTAATTAAATACCATTTGGAGGCATTTAATGTTCGGGCAAAAACGGCTGATTTTCGACAAAAGAGATAACACCCCCCCATTACGTCAAGCTTCAGAAATGTGGAAAATGGTCCGTTTTCAAATGTTTTATTTTTGAACGTCAGTTCACATTTGTAGGTGGATCATCAGTGTTAGAGCTAAAATTCGCATGTTTAAAGTGATTTTCATGCTTCCAGGGGCTCGGGAAGTGAATTAAATACTGCAAAAACGGCTGATTTTCGACAAAAGAGATAACACCCCCCCATTACGTCATGCTTCAGAAATGTGGAAAATGGTCCATTTTCAAATGTTTTATTTTTGAACGTCAGTTCACATTTGTAGGTGGATCATCAGTGTTAGAGCTAAAATTTGCATGTTTAAAGTGATTTTCATGCTTCTAGGGGCCCTAAACACAAGATTTATGGAATGGTTAAAAGTGCATGAAAATGGCCAATTTACTCACTCTGAGTTCTCAAAAAGGGTTTTTTCACCCCGGGAAGTTAATTAAATACCATTTGGAGGCATTTAATGTTCGAGCAAAAACGGCTGATTTTCGACAAAAGAGATAACACCCCCCCATTACGTCATGCTTCAGAAATGTGGAAAATGGTCCGTTTTCAAATGTTTTATTTTTGAACGTCAGTTCACATTTGTAGGTGGATCATCAGTGTTAGAGCTAAAATTAGCATGTTTAAAGTGATTTTCATGCTTCCAGGGGCTCGGGAAGTGAATTAAATACTATTTGGAGGCATTTAATGTTCAATCAAAAACAGCTGATTTTTGACAAAAGAGATAACACCCCCCCATTACGTCATGCTTCAGAAATGTGGAAAATGGTCCGTTTTCAAATGTTTTCTTTTTGAACGTCAGTTCACATTTGTAGGTGGATCATCAGTGTTAGAGCTAAAATTAGCATGTTTAAAGTGATTTTCATGCTTCCAGGGGCCCTAAACACAAGATTTAT
This sequence comes from Lissotriton vulgaris, assembly GCF_964263255.1. NCBI lineage: Eukaryota > Metazoa > Chordata > Amphibia > Caudata > Salamandridae > Lissotriton > Lissotriton vulgaris. The sequence continues at coordinate 953,082 of NW_028243998.1, forward strand.
GGAATGGTTAAAAGTGCATGAAAATGGCCAATTTACTCACTCTGAGTTCTCAAAAAGGGGTTCTTCACCCCGGGAAGTTAATTAAATACTATTTGGAGGCATTTAATGTTCGAGCAAAAACGGCTGATTTTCGACAAAAGAGATAACACCCCCCCCCATTACGTCATGCTTCAGAAATGTGGAAAATGGTCCGTTTTCAAATGTTTTATTTTTGAACGTCAGTTCACATTTGTAGGTGGATCATCAGTGTTAGAGCTAAAATTAGCATGTTTAAAGTGGTTTTCATGCTTCCAGGGGCCCTAAACTCAAGATTTATGGAATGGTTAAAAGTGCATGAAAATGGCCAATTTACTCACTCTGAGTTCTCAAAAAGGGTTTCTTCACCCAGGGAAGTTAATTAAATACCATTTGGAGGCATTTAATGTTCAAGCAAAAACGGCTGATTTTCGACAAAAGAGATAACACCCCCCCATTACGTCATGCTTCAGAAATGTGGAAAATGGTCCGTTTTCAAATGTTTTATTTTTGAACGTCAGTTCACATTTGTAGGTGGATCATCAGTGTTAGAGCTAAAATTAGCATGTTTAAAGTGATTTTCATGCTTCCAGGGGCTCAGGAAGTGAATTAAATACTATTTGGAGGCATTTAATGTTCAATCAAAAACAGCTGATTTTTGACAAAAGAGATAACACCCCCCCATTACGTCATGCTTCAGAAATGTGGACAATGGTCCTTTTTCAAAGGTTTTATTTTTGAACGTCAGTTCACATTTGTAGGTGGATCATCAGTGTTAGAGCTAAAATTAGCATGTTTAAAGTGATTTTCATGCTTCCAGGGGCTCAGGAAGTGAATTAAATACTATTTGGAGGCATTTAATGTTCAATCAAAAACAGCTGATTTTTGACAAAAGAGATAACACCCCCCCATTACGTCATGCTTCAGAAATGTGGACAATGGTCCTTTTTCAAATGTTTTATTTTTGAACGTCAGTTCACATTTGTAGGTGGATCATCAGTGTTAGAGCTAAAATTAGCATGTTTAAAGTTGTTTTCATGCTTCCAGGGGCCCTAAACACAAGATTTATGGAATGATTAAAAGTGCATGAAAATGGCCAATTTACTCACTCTGAGTTCTCAAAAAGGGTTTCTTCACCCAGGGAAGTTAATTAAATACCATTTGGAGGCATTTAATGTTCGAGCAAAAACGGCTGATTTTCGACAAAAGAGATAACACCCCCCCATTACGTCATGCTTCAGAAATGTGGAAAATGGTCCGTTTTCAAATGTTTTATTTTTGAACGTCAGTTCACATTTGTAGGTGGATCATCAGTGTTGAGCTAAAATTAGCATGTTTAAAGTGGTTTTCATGCTTCCAGTGGCCCTAAACATAAGATTTATGGAATGGTTAAAAGTGCATGAAAATGGCCAATTTACTCACTCTGAGTTCTCAAAAAGGGTTTCTTCACCCAGGGAAGTTAATTAAATACCATTTGGAGGCATTTAATGTTCGAGCAAAAACGGCTGATTTTCGACAAAAGAGATAACACTCCCCCATTACGTCATGCTTCAGAAATGTGGAAAATGGTCCGTTTTCAAATGTTTTATTTTTGAACGTCAGTTCACATTTGTAGGTGGATCATCAGTGTTAGAGCTAAAATTAGCATGTTTAAAGTGATTTTCATGCTTCCAGGGGCTCAGGAAGTGAATTAAATACTATTTGGAGGCATTTAATGTTCAATCAAAAACAGCTGATTTTTGACAAAAGAGATAACACCCCCCCATTACGTCATGCTTCAGAAATGTGGAAAATGGTCCGTTTTCAAATGTTTTATTTTTGAACGTCAGTTCACATTTGTAGGTGGATCATCAGTGTTAGAGCTAAAATTAGCATGTTTAAAGTGATTTTCATGCTTCCAGGGGCTCGGGAAGTGAATTAAATACTATTTGGAGGCATTTAATGTTCAAGCAAAATCGGCTGATTTTCGACAAAAGAGATAACACCCCCCCATTACGTCATGCTTCAGAAATGTGGAAAATGGTCCGTTTTCAAATGTTTTATTTATGAACGTCAGTTCACATTTGTAGGTGGATCATCAGTGTTAGAGCTAAAATTAGCATGTTTAAAGTGATTTTCATGCTTCCAGGGGCTCGGGAAGTGAATTAAATACTATTTGGAGGCATTTAATGTTCAAGCAAAAACGGCTGATTTTCGACAAAAGAGATAACACCCCCCCATTATGTCATGCTTCAGAAATGTGGAAAATGTCCGTTTTCAAATGTTTTATTTTTGAACGTCAGTTCACATTTGTAGGTGGATCATCAGTGTTAGAGCTAAAATTAGCATGTTTAAAGTGGTTTTCATGCTTCCAGGGGCCCTAAACACAAGATTTATGGAATGGTTAAAAGTGCATGAAAATGGCCAATTTACTCACTCTGAGTTCTCAAAAAGGGTTTCTTCACCCAGGGAAGTTAATTAAATACCATTTGGAGGCATTTAATGTTCAAGCAAAAACGGCTGATTTTCGACGAAAGAGATAACACCCCCCCATTACGTCATGCTTCAGAAATGTGGAAAATGGTCTGTTTTCAAATGTTTTATTTTTGAACGTCAGTTCACATTTGTAGGTGGATCATCAGTGTTAGAGCTAAAATTAGCATGCTTAAAGTGATTTTCATGCTTCCAGGGGCCCTAAACACAAGATTTATGGAATGGTTAAAAGTGCATGAAAATGGCCAATTTACACACTCTGAGTTCTCAAAAAGGGTTTCTTCACCCCGGGAAGTTAATTAAATAACATTTGGAGGCATTTAATGTTCGAGCAACAACGGCTGATTTTCGAGAAAAGAGATAACACCCCCCCATTACGTCAAGCTTCAGAAATGTGGAAAATGGTCCGTTTTCAAATGTTTTATTTTTGAACGTCAGTTCACATTTGTAGGTGGATCATCAGTGTTAGAGCTAAAATTCGCATGTTTAAAGTGATTTTCATGCTTCCAGGGGCTCGGGAAGTGAATTAAATACTGCAAAAACGGCTGATTTTCGACAAAAGAGATAACACCCCCCCATTACGTCATGCTTCAGAAATGTGGAAAATGGTCCGTTTTCAAATGTGTTATTTTTGAACGTCAGTTCACATTTGTAGGTGGATCATCAGTGTTAGAGCTAAAATTTGCATGTTTAAAGTGATTTTCATGCTTCCAGGGGCCCTAAACACAAGATTTATGGAATGGTTAAAAGTGCATGAAAATGGCCAATTTACTCACTTTGAGTTCTCAAAAAGGGTTTTTTCACCCCGGGAAGTTAATTAAATACCATTTGGAGGCATTTAATGTTCGAGCAAAAACGGCTGATTTTCGACAAAAGAAATAACACCCCCTCATTACGTCATGCTTCAGAAATGTGGAAAATGGTCCGTTTTCAAATGTTTTATTTTTGAACGTCAGTTCACATTTGTAGGTGGATCATCAGTGTTAGAGCTAAAATTAGCATGTTTAAAGTGATTTTCATGCTTCCAGGGGCTCGGGAAGTGAATTAAATACTATTTAGAGGCATTTAATGTTCAATCAAAAACAGCTGATTTTTGACAAAAGAGATAACACCCCCCCATTACGTCATGCTTCAGAAATGTGGAAAATGGTCCGTTTTCAAATGTTTTCTTTTTGAACGTCAGTTCACATTTGTAGGTGGATCATCAGTGTTAGAGCTAAAATTAGCATGTTTAAAGTGATTTTCATGCTTCCAGGGGCCCTAAACACAAGATTTATGGAATGGTTAAAAGTGCATGAAAATGGCCAATTTACTCACTCTGAGTTCTCAAAAAGGGGTTCTTCACCCCGGGAAGTTAATTAAATACTATTTGGAGGCATTTAATGTTCGAGCAAAAACGGCTGATTTTCGACAAAAGAGATAACACCCCCCCCCATTACGTCATGCTTCAGAAATGTGGAAAATGGTCCGTTTTCAAATGTTTTATTTTTGAACGTCAGTTCACATTTGTAGGTGGATCATCAGTGTTAGAGCTAAAATTAGCATGTTTAAAGTGATTTTCATGCTTCCAGGGGCTCGGGAAGTGAATTAAATACTATTTGGAGGCATTTAATGTTCAAGCAAAAACTGCTGATTTTCGACAAAAGAGATAACACCCCCCCCCATTACGTCATGCTTCAGAAATGTGGAAAATGGTCCGTTTTCAAATGTTTTATTTTTGAACGTCAGTTCACATTTGTAGGTGGATCATCAGTGTTAGAGCTAAAATTAGCATGTTTAAAGTGGTTTTCATGCTTCCAGGGGCCCTAAACACAAGATTTATGGAATGGTTAAAAGTGCATGAAAATGGCCAATTTACTCACTCTGAGTTCTCAAAAAGGGTTTCTTCACCCAGGGAAGTTAATTAAATACCATTTGGAGGCATTTAATGTTCAAGCAAAAACGGCTGATTTTCGACAAAAGAGATAACACCCCCCATTACGTCATGCTTAAGAAATGTGGAAAATGGTCCGTTTTCAAATGTTTTATTTTTGAACGTCAGTTCACATTTGTAGGTGGATCATCAGTGTTAGAGCTAAAATTAGCATGTTTAAAGTGATTTTCATGCTTCCAGGGGCTCAGGAAGTGAATTAAATACTATTTGGAGGCATTTAATGTTCAATCAAAAACAGCTGATTTTTGACAAAAGAGATAACACCCCCCCATTACGTCATGCTTCAGAAATGTGGACAATGGTCCGTTTTCAAATGTTTTATTTTTGAACGTCAGTTCACATTTGTAGGTGGATCATCAGTGTTAGAGCTAAAATTAGCATGTTTAAAGTGATTTTCATGCTTCCAGGGTCTTGGGAAGTGAATTAAATACTATTTGGAGGCATTTAATGTTCAAGCAAAAACGGCTGATTTTCGACAAAAGAGATAACACCCCCCCATTACGTCATGCTTCAAAAATGTGGAAAATGGTCCGTTTTCAAATGTTTTCTTTTTGAACGTCAGTTCACATTTGTAGGTGGATCATCAGTGTTAGAGCTAAAATTAGCATGTTTAAAGTGCTTTTCATGCTTCCAGGGGCCCTAAACACAAGATTTATGGAATGGTTAAAAGTGCATGAAAATGGCCAATTTACTCACTCTGAGTTCTCAAAAAGGGTTTCTTCACCCAGGGAATTTAATTAAATACCATTTGGAGGCATTTAATGTTCGAGCAAAAACAGCTGATTTTCGACAAAAGAGATAACACCCCCCCATTACGTCATGCTTCAGAAATGTGAAAAATGGTCCGTTTTCAAATGTTTTATTTTTGAACGTCAGTTCACATTTGTAGGTGGATCATCAGTGTTAGAGCTAAAATTAGCATGTTTAAAGTGATTTTCATGCTTCCAGGGGCTCGGGAAGTGAATTAAATACTATTTGGAGGCATTTAATTTTCAATCAAAAACAGCTGATTTTTGACAAAAGAGTTAACACCCCCCCATTACGTCATGCTTCAGAAATGTGGAAAATGGTCCGTTTTCAAATGTTTTATTTTTGAACGTCAGTTCACATTTGTAGGTGGATCATCAGTGTTAGAGCTAAAATTAGCATGTTTAAAGTGATTTTCATGCTTCTAGGGGCCCTAAACACAAGATTTATGGAATGGTTAAAAGTGCATGAAAATGGCCAATTTACTCACTCTGAGTTCTCAAAAAGGGTTTCTTCACCCTGGGAAGTTAATTAAATACCATTTGGAGGCATTTAATGTTCGGGCAAAAACGGCTGATTTTCGACAAAAGAGATAACACCCCCCCATTACGTCATGCTTCAGAAATGTGGAAAATGGTCTGTTTTCAAATGTTTTATTTTTGAACGTCAGTTCACATTTGTAGGTGGATCATCAGTGTTAGAGCTAAAATTAGCATGCTTAAAGTGATTTTCATGCTTCCAGGGGCCCTAAACACAAGATTTATGGAATGGTTAAAAGTGCATGAAAATGGCCAATTTACACACTCTGAGTTCTCAAAAAGGGTTTCTTCACCCCGGGAAGTTAATTAAATAACATTTGGAGGCATTTAATGTTCGAGCAACAACGGCTGATTTTCGACAAAAGAGATAACACCCCCCCATTACGTCAAGCTTCAGAAATGTGGAAAATGGTCCGTTTTCAAATGTTTTATTTTTGAACGTCAGTTCACATTTGTAGGTGGATCATCAGTGTTAGAGCTAAAATTCGCATGTTTAAAGTGATTTTCATGCTTCCAGGGGCTCGGGAAGTGAATTAAATACTGCAAAAACGGCTGATTTTCGACAAAAGAGATAACACCCTCCCATTACGTCATGCTTCAGAAATGTCGAAAATGGTCCATTTTCAAATGTTTTATTTTTGAACGTCAGTTCACATTTGTAGGTGGATCATCAGTGTTAGAGCTAAAATTTGCATGTTTAAAGTGATTTTCATGCTTCCAGGGGCCCTAAACACAAGATTTATGGAATGGTTAAAAGTGCATGAAAATGGCCAATTTACTCACTCTGAGTTCTCAAAAAGGGTTTTTTCACACCGGGAAGTTAATTAAATACCATTTGGAGGCATTTAATGTTCGAGCAAAAATGGCTGATTTTCGACAAAAGAGATAACACCCCCCCATTACGTCATGCTTCAGAAATGTGGAAAATGGTCCGTTTTCAAATGTTTTATTTTTGAACGTCAGTTCACATTTGTAGGTGGATCATCAGTGTTAGAGCTAAAATTAGCATGTTTAAAGTGATTTTCATGCTTCCAGGGGCTCGGGAAGTGAATTAAATACTATTTGGAGGCATTTAATGTTCAATCAAAAACAGCTGATTTTTGACAAAAGAGATAACACCCCCCCATTACGTCATGCTTCAGAAATGTGGAAAATGGTCCGTTTTCAAATGTTTTCTTTTTGAACGTCAGTTCACATTTGTAGGTGGATCATCAGTGTTAGAGCTAAAATTAGCATGTTTAAAGTGATTTTCATGCTTCCAGGGGCCCTAAACACAAGATTTATGGAATGGTTAAAAGTGCATGAAAATGGCCAATTTACTCACTCTGAGTTCTCAAAAAGGGGTTCTTCACCCCGGGAAGTTAATTAAATACTATTTGGAGGCATTTAATGTTCGAGCAAAAACGGCTGATTTTCGACAAAAGAGATAACACCCCCCCATTACGTCATGCTTCAGAAATGTGGAAAATGGTCCGTTTTCAAATGTTTTATTTTTGAACGTCAGTTCACATTTGTAGGTGGATCATCAGTGTTAGAGCTAAAATTAGCATGTTTAAAGTGGTTTTCATGCTTCCAGGGGCCCTAAACTCAAGATTTATGGAATGGTTAAAAGTGCATGAAAATGGCCAATTTACTCACTCTGAGTTCTCAAAAAGGGTTTCTTCACCCAGGGAAGTTAATTAAATACCATTTGGAGGCATTTAATGTTCAAGCAAAAACGGCTGATTTTCGACAAAAGAGATAACACCCCCCCATTACGTCATGCTTCAGAAATGTGGAAAATGGTCCGTTTTCAAATGTTTTATTTTTGAACGTCAGTTCACATTTGTAGGTGGATCATCAGTGTTAGAGCTAAAATTAGCATGTTTAAAGTGATTTTCATGCTTCCAGGGGCTCAGGAAGTGAATTAAATACTATTTGGAGGCATTTAATATTCAATCAAAAACAGCTGATTTTTGACAAAAGAGATAACACCCCCCCATTACGTCATGCTTCAGAAATGTGGACAATGGTCCTTTTTCAAATGTTTTATTTTTGAACGTCAGTTCACATTTGTAGGTGGATCATCAGTGTTAGAGCTAAAATTAGCATGTTTAAAGTGATTTTCATGCTACCAGGGGCTCGGGAAGTGAATTAAATACTATTTGGAGGCATTTAATGTTCAATCAAAAACAGCTGATTTTTGACAAAAGAGATAACACCCCCCCATTACGTCATGCTTCAGAAATGTGGAAAATGGTCCGTTTTCAAATGTTTTCTTTTTGAACGTCAGTTCACGTTTGTAGGTGGATCATCAGTGTTAGAGCTAAAATTAGCATGTTTAAAGTGATTTTCATGCTTCCAGGGGCCCTAAACACAGGATTTATGGAATGGTTAAAAGTGCATGAAAATGGCCAATTTACTCACTCTGAGTTCTCAAAAAGGGTTTCTTCACCCCGGGAAGTTAATTAAATACCATTTGGAGGCATTTAATGTTCGAGCAAAAACGGCTGATTTTCGACAAAAGAGATAACACCCCCCCATTACGTCATGCTTCAGAAATGTGGAAAATGGTCCGTTTTCAAATGTTTTATTTTTGAACGTCAGTTCACATTTGTAGGTGAATCATCAGTGTTAGAGCTAAAATTAGCATGTTTAAAGTGATTTTCATGCTTCCAGGGTCTCGGGAAGTGAATTAAATACTATTTGGAGGCATTTAATGTTCAAGCAAAAACGGCTGATTTTCGACAAAAGAGATAACACCCCCCCATTATGTCATGCTTCAAAAATGTGGAAAATGGTCCGTTTTCAAATGTTTTATTTTTGAACGTCAGTTCACATTTGTAGGTGGATCATCAGTGTTAGAGCTAAAATTAGCATGTTTAAAGTGGTTTTCATGCTTCCAGGGGCCCTAAACACAAGATTTATGGAATGGTTAAAAGTGCATGAAAATGGCCAATTTACTCACTCTGAGTTCTCAAAAAGGATTTCTTCACCCAGGGAAGTTAATTAAATACCATTTGGAGGCATTTAATGTTCGAGCAAAAACAGCTGATTTTCGACAAAAGAGATAACACCCCCCCATTACGTCATGCTTCAGAAATGTGGAAAATGGTCCGTTTTCAAATGTTTTATTTTTGAACGTCAGTTCACATTTGTAGGTGGATCATCAGTGTTAGAGCTAAAATTAGCATGTTTAAAGTGATTTTCATGCCATCAGGGGCTCGGGAAGTGAATTAAATACTATTTGGAGGCATTTAATTTTCAATCAAAAACAGCTGATTTTTGACAAAAGAGTTAACACCCCCCCATTACGTCATGCTTCAGAAATGTGGAAAATGGTCCGTTTTCAAATGTTTTATTTTTGAACGTCAGTTCACATTTGTGGGTGGATCATCAGTGTTAGAGCTAAAATTAGCATGTTTAAAGTGATTTTCATGCTACCAGGGGCTCGGGAAGTGAATTAAATACTATTTGGAGGCATTTAATGTTCAATCAAAAACAGCTGATTTTTGACAAAAGAGATAACACCCCCCCATTACGTCATGCTTCAGAAATGTGGAAAATGGTCCGTTTTCAAATGTTTTCTTTTTGAACGTCAGTTCACGTTTGTAGGTGGATCATCAGTGTTAGAGCTAAAATTAGCATGTTTAAAGTGATTTTCATGCTTCCAGGGGCCCTAAACACAGGATTTATGGAATGGTTAAAAGTGCATGAAAATGGCCAATTTACTCACTCTGAGTTCTCAAAAAGGGTTTCTTCACCCCGGGAAGTTAATTAAATACCATTTGGAGGCATTTAATGTTCGAGCAAAAACGGCTGATTTTCGACAAAAGAGATAACACCCCCCCATTACGTCATGCTTCAGAAATGTGGAAAATGGTCCGTTTTCAAATGTTTTATTTTTGAACGTCAGTTCACATTTGTAGGTGAATCATCAGTGTTAGAGCTAAAATTAGCATGTTTAAAGTGATTTTCATGCTTCCAGGGTCTCGGGAAGTGAATTAAATACTATTTGGAGGCATTTAATGTTCAAGCAAAAACGGCTGATTTTCGACAAAAGAGATAACACCCCCCCATTATGTCATGCTTCAAAAATGTGGAAAATGGTCCGTTTTCAAATGTTTTATTTTTGAACGTCAGTTCACATTTGTAGGTGGATCATCAGTGTTAGAGCTAAAATTAGCATGTTTAAAGTGGTTTTCATGCTTCCAGGGGCCCTAAACACAAGATTTATGGAATGGTTAAAAGTGCATGAAAATGGCCAATTTACTCACTCTGAGTTCTCAAAAAGGATTTCTTCACCCAGGGAAGTTAATTAAATACCATTTGGAGGCATTTAATGTTCGAGCAAAAACAGCTGATTTTCGACAAAAGAGATAACACCCCCCCATTACGTCATGCTTCAGAAATGTGGAAAATGGTCCGTTTTCAAATGTTTTATTTTTGAACGTCAGTTCAGATTTGTAGGTGGATCATCAGTGTTAGAGCTAAAATTAGCATGTTTAAAGTGATTTTCATGCCATCAGGGGCTCGGGAAGTGAATTAAATACTATTTGGAGGCATTTAATTTTCAATCAAAAACAGCAGATTTTTGACAAAAGAGTTAACACCCCCCCATTACGTCATGCTTCAGAAATGTGGAAAATGGTCCGTTTTCAAATGTTTTATTTTTGAACGTCAGTTCACATTTGTGGGTGGATCATCAGTGTTAGAGCTAAAATTAGCATGTTTAAAGTGATTTTCATGCTTCTAGGGGCCCTAAACACAAGATTTATGGAATGGTTAAAAGTGCATGAAAATGGCCAATTTACTCACTCTGAGTTCTCAAAAAGGGTTTCTTCACCCTGGGAAGTTAATTAAATACCATTTGGAGGCATTTAATGTTCGGGCAAAAACGGCTGATTTTCGACAAAAGAGATAACACCCCCCGATTACGTCATGCTTGAGAAATGTGGAAAATGGTCCGTTTTCAAATGTTTTCTTTTTGAACGTCAGTTCACATTTGTAGGTGGATCATCAGTGTTAGAGCTAAAATTAGCATGTTTGAAGTGATTTTCATGCTTCCTGGGGCCCTAAACACAAGATTTATGGAATGGTTAAAAGTGCATGAAAATGGCCAATTTACTCACTCTGAGTTCTCAAAAAGGGTTTCTTCACCCCGGGAAGTTAATTAAATACCATTTGGAGGCATTTAATGTTCGAGCAAAAACGGCTGATTTTCGACAAAAGAGATAACACCCCCCATTACGTCATGCTTCAGAAATGTGGAAAATGGTCCGTTTTCAAATGTTTTATTTTTGAACGTCAGTTCACATTTGTAGGTGGATCATCAGTGTTAGAGCTAAAATTAGCATGTTTAAAGTGATGTTCATGGTTCCAGGGGCTCGGGAAGTGAATTAAATACTATTTGGAGGCATTTAATGTTCAAGCAAAAACGGCTGATTTTCGACAAAAGAGATAACACCCCCCCATTACGTCATGCTTCAGAAATGCGGAAAATGGTTCGTTTTCAAATGTTTTATTTTTGAACGTCAGTTCACATTTGTAGGTGGATCATCAGTGTTAGAGCTAAAATTAGCATGTTTAAAGTGATTTTCATGCTTCCAGGGACCCTAAACACAAGATTTATGGAATGGTTAAAAGTGCATGAAAATGGCCAATTTACTCACTCTGAGTTCTCAAAAAGGGTTTCTTCACCCCGGGAAGTTAATTAAATACCATTTGGAGGCATTTAATGTTCGAGCAAAAACGGCTGATTTTCGACAAAAGAGATAACACCCCCCCATTACGTCATGCTTCAGAAATGTGGAAAATGGTCCGTTTTCAAATGTTTTATTTTTGAATGTCAGTTCACATTTGTAGGTGGATCATCAGTGTTAGAGCTAAAATTAGCCTGTTTAAAGTGATTTTCATGCTTCCAGGGGCTCGGGAAGTGAATTAAATACTATTTGGAGGCATTTAATGTTCAATCAAAAACAGCTGATTTTTGACAAAAGAGATAACACCCCCCCATTACGTCATGCTTCAGAAATGTGGAAAATGGTCCGTTTTCAAATGTTTTCTTTTTGAACGTCAGTTCACATTTGTAGGTGGATCATCAGTGTTAGAGCTAAAATTAGCATGTTTAAAGTGATTTTCATGCTTCCAGGGGCCCTAAACACAAGATTTATGGAATGGTTAAAAGTGCGTGAAAATGGCCAATTTACTCACTCTGAGTTCTCAAAAAGGGTTTCTTCACCCCGGGAAGTTAATTAAATACCATTTGGAGGCATTTAATGTTCGAGCAAAAACGGCTGATTTTCGACAAAAGAGATACCCCCCATTACGTCATGCTTCAGAAATGTGGAAAATGGTCCGTTTTCAAATGTTTTATTTTTGAACGTCAGTTCACATTTGTAGGTGGATCATCAGTGTTAGAGCTAAAATTAGCATGTTTAAAGTGATTTTCATGCTTCCAGGGTCTCGGGAAGTGAATTAAATACTATTTGGAGGCATTTAATGTTCAAGCAAAAACGGCTGATTTTCGACAAAAGAGATAACAACCCCCCATTACGTCATGCTTCAGAAATGTGGAAAATGGTCCGTTTTCAAATGTTTTATTTTTGAACATCAGTTCACATTTGTAGGTGGATCATCAGTGTTAGAGCTAAAATTAGTATGTTTAAAGTGATTTTCATGCTTCCAGGGGCCCTAAACACAGGATTTATGGAATGGTTAAAAGTGCATGAAAATGGCCAATTTACTCACTCTGAGTTCTCAAAAAAGGTTTCTTCACCCCGGGAAGTTAATTAAATACCATTTGGAGGCATTTAATGTTCGAGCAAAAACGGCTGATTTTCGACAAAAGAGATAACACCCCCCCATTACGTCATGCTTCAGAAATGTGGAAAATGGTCCGTTTTCAAATGTTTTATTTTTGAACGTCAGTTCACATTTGTAGGTGGATCATCAGTGTTAGAGCTAAAATTAGCATGTTTAAAGTGATTTTCATGCTTCCAGGGTCTCGGGAAGTGAATTAAATACTATTTGGAGGCATTTAATGTTCAAGCAAAAACGGCTGATTTTCGACAAAAGAGATAACACCCCCCCATTACGTCATGCTTCAAAAATGTGGAAAATGGTCCGTTTTCGAATGTTTTATTTTTGAACGTCAGTTCACATTTGTAGGTGGATCATCAGTGTTAGAGCTAAAATTAGCATGTTTAAAGTGGTTTTCATGCTTCCAGGGGCCCTAAACACAAGATTTATGGAATGGTTAAAAGTGCATGAAAATGGCCAATTTACTCACTCTGAGTTCTCAAAAAGGGTTTCTTCACCCAGGGAAGTTAATTAAATACCATTTGGAGGCATTTAATGTTCAAGCAAAAACGGCTGATTTTCGACAAAAGAGATAACACCCCCCCATTACGTCATGCTTAAGAAATGTGGAAAATGGTCCGTTTTCAAATGTTTTATTTTTGAACGTCAGTTCACATTTGTAGGTGGATCATCAGTGTTAGAGCTAAAATTAGCATGTTTAAAGTGATTTTCATGCTTCCAGGGGCTCAGGAAGTGAATTAAATACTATTTGGAGGCATTTAATGTTCAATCAAAAACAGCTGATTTTTGACAAAAGAGATAACACCCCCCCATTACGTCATGCTTCAGAAATGTGGACAATGGTCCGTTTTCAAATGTTTTATTTTTGAACGTCAGTTCACATTTGTAGGTGGATCATCAGTGTTAGAGCTAAAATTAGCATGTTTAAAGTGATTTTCATGCTTCCAGGGTCTTGGGAAGTGAATTAAATACTATTTGGAGGCATTTAATGTTCAAGCAAAAACGGCTGATTTTCGACAAAAGAGATAACACCCCCCCATTACGTCATGCTTCAAAAATGTGGAAAATGGTCCGTTTTCAAATGTTTTATTTTTGAACGTCAGTTCACATTTGTAGGTGGATCATCAGTGTTAGAGCTAAAATTAGCATGTTTAAAGTGATTTTCATGCTTCTAGGGGCCCTAAACACAAGATTTATGGAATGGTTAAAAGTGCATGAAAATGGCCAATTTACTCACTCTGAGATCTCAAAAAGGGTTTCTTCACCCTGGGAAGTTAATTAAATACCATTTGGAGGCATTTAATGTTCGGGCAAAAACGGCTGATTTTCGACAAAAGAGATAAAACCCCCCCATTACGTCATGCTTCAGAAATGTGGAAAATGGTCCGTTTTCAAATGTTTTATTTTTGAACGTCAGTTCACATTTGTAGGTGGATCATCAGTGTTAGAGCTAAAATTAGCATGTTTAAAGTGATTTTCATGCTTCCAGGGTCTCGGGAAGTGAAATAAATACTATTTGGAGGCATTTAATGTTCAAGCAAAAACGGCTGATTTTCGACAAAAGAGATAACAACCCCCCATTACGTCATGCTTCAGAAATGTGGAAAATGGTCCGTTTTCAAATGTTTTATTTTTGAACATCAGTTCACATTTGTAGGTGGATCATCAGTGTTAGAGCTAAAATTAGCATGTTTAAAGTGGTTTTCATGCTTCCAGGGGCCCTAAACACAAGATTTATGGAATGGTTAAAAGTGCATGAAAATGGCCAATTTACTCACTCTGAGTTCTCAAAAAGGGTTTCTTCACCCAGGGAAGTTAATTAAATACCATTTGGAGGCATTTAATGTCCAAGCAAAAACAGCTGATTTTCGACAAAAGAGATAACACCCCCCCATTACGTCATGCTTCAGAAATGTGGAAAATGGTCCGTTTTCAAATGTTTTATTTTTGAACATCAGTTCACATTTGTAGGTGGATCATCAGTGTTAGAGCTAAAATTAGCATGTTTAAAGTGATTTTCATGCTTCCAGGGGCTCAGGAAGTGAATTAAATACTATTTGGAGGCATTTAATGTTCAATCAAAAACAGCTGATTTTTGACAATGAGATAACACCCCCCCCATTACGTCATGCTTCAGAAATGTGGACAATAGTCCGTTTTCAAATGTTTTATTTTTGAACGTCAGTTCACATTTGTAGGTGGATCATCAGTGTTAGAGCTAAAATTAGCATGTTTAAAGTGATTTTCATGCTACCAGGGGCTCGGGAAGTGAATAAAATACTATTTGGAGGCATTTATTGTTCAATCAAAAACAGCTGATTTTTGACAAAAGAGATAACACCCCCCCATTACGTCATGCTTCAGAAATGTGGAAAATGGTCCGTTTTCAAATGTTTTCTTTTTGAACGTCAGTTCACATTTGTAGGTGGATCATCAGTGTTAGAGCTAAAATTAGCATGTTTAAAGTGATTTTCATGCTTCCAGGGGCCCTAAACACAAGATTTATGGAATGGTTAAAAGTGCATGAAAATGGCCAATTTACTCACTCTGAGTTCTCAAAAAGGGTTTCTTCACCCAGGGAAGTTAATTAAATACCATTTGGAGGCATTTAATGTCCGAGCAAAAACGGCTGATTTTCGACAAAAGAGATAACACCCCCCCATTACGTCATGCTTCAGAAATGTGGAAAATGGTCCGTTTTCAAATGTTTTATTTTTGAACGTCAGTTCACATTTGTAGGTGGATCATCAGTGTTAGAGCTAAAATTAGCATGTTTAAAGTGATTTTCATGCTTCCAGGGGCTCAGGAAGTGAATTAAATACTATTTGGAGGCATTTAATGTTCAATCAAAAACAGCTGATTTTTGACAAAAGAGATAACACCCCCCCATTACGTCATGCTTCAGAAATGTGGACAATAGTCCGTTTTCAAATGTTTTATTTTTGAACGTCAGTTCACATTTGTAGGTGGATCATCAGTGTTAGAGCTAAAATTAGCATGTTTAAAGTGATTTTCATGCTACCAGGGGCTCGGGAAGTGAATAAAATACTATTTGGAGGCATTTAATGTTCAATCAAAAACAGCTGATTTTTGACAAAAGAGATAACACCCCCCCATTACGTCATGCTTCAGAAATGTGGAAAATGGTCCGTTTTCAAATGTTTTCTTTTTGAACGTCAGTTCACATTTGTAGGTGGATCATCAGTGTTAGAGCTAAAATTAGCATGTTTAAAGTGATTTTCATGCTTCCAGGGGCCCTAAACACAGGATTTATGGAATGGTTAAAAGTGCATGAAAATGGCCAATTTACTCACTCTGAGTTCTCAAAAAGGGTTTCTTCACCCCGGGAAGTTAATTAAATACCATTTGGAGGCATTTAATGTTCGAGCAAAAACGGCTGATTTTCGACAAAAGAGATAACACCCCCCCATTACGTCATGCTTCAGAAATGTGGAAAATGGTCCGTTTTCAAATGTTTTATTTTTGAACGTCAGTTCACATTTGTAGGTGGATCATCAGTGTTAGAGCTAAAATTAGCATGTTTAAAGTGATTTTCATGCTTCTAGGGGCCCTAAACACAAGATTTATGGAATGGTTAAAAGTGCATGAAAATGGCCAATTTACTCACTCTGAGTTCTCAAAAAGGGTTTCTTCACCCTGGGAAGTTAATTAAATACCATTTGGAGGCATTTAATGTTCGGGCAAAAACGGCTGATTTTCGACAAAAGAGATAAAACCCCCCCATTACGTCATGCTTCAGAAATGTGGAAAATGGTCCGTTTTCAAATGTTTTATTTTTGAACGTCAGTTCACATTTGTAGGTGGATCATCAGTGTTAGAGCTAAAATTAGCATGTTTAAAGTGATTTTCATGCTTCCAGGGTCTCGGGAAGTGAAATAAATACTATTTGGAGGCATTTAATGTTCAAGCAAAAACGGCTGATTTTCGACAAAAGAGATAACAACCCCCCATTACGTCATGCTTCAGAAATGTGGAAAATGGTCCGTTTTCAAATGTTTTATTTTTGAACATCAGTTCACATTTGTAGGTGGATCATCAGTGTTAGAGCTAAAATTAGCATGTTTAAAGTGGTTTTCATGCTTCCAGGGGCCCTAAACACAAGATTTATGGAATGGTTAAAAGTGCATGAAAATGGCCAATTTACTCACTCTGAGTTCTCAAAAAGGGTTTCTTCACCCAGGGAAGTTAATTAAATACCATTTGGAGGCATTTAATGTCCAAGCAAAAACAGCTGATTTTCGACAAAAGAGATAACACCCCCCCATTACGTCATGCTTCAGAAATGTGGAAAATGGTCCGTTTTCAAATGTTTTATTTTTGAACATCAGTTCACATTTGTAGGTGGATCATCAGTGTTAGAGCTAAAATTAGCATGTTTAAAGTGATTTTCATGCTTCCAGGGGCTCAGGAAGTGAATTAAATACTATTTGGAGGCATTTAATGTTCAATCAAAAACAGCTGATTTTTGACAATGAGATAACACCCCCCCCATTACGTCATGCTTCAGAAATGTGGACAATAGTCCGTTTTCAAATGTTTTATTTTTGAACGTCAGTTCACATTTGTAGGTGGATCATCAGTGTTAGAGCTAAAATTAGCATGTTTAAAGTGATTTTCATGCTACCAGGGGCTCGGGAAGTGAATAAAATACTATTTGGAGGCATTTATTGTTCAATCAAAAACAGCTGATTTTTGACAAAAGAGATAACACCCCCCCATTACGTCATGCTTCAGAAATGTGGAAAATGGTCCGTTTTCAAATGTTTTCTTTTTGAACGTCAGTTCACATTTGTAGGTGGATCATCAGTGTTAGAGCTAAAATTAGCATGTTTAAAGTGATTTTCATGCTTCCAGGGGCCCTAAACACAAGATTTATGGAATGGTTAAAAGTGCATGAAAATGGCCAATTTACTCACTCTGAGTTCTCAAAAAGGGTTTCTTCACCCAGGGAAGTTAATTAAATACCATTTGGAGGCATTTAATGTCCGAGCAAAAACGGCTGATTTTCGACAAAAGAGATAACACCCCCCCATTACGTCATGCTTCAGAAATGTGGAAAATGGTCCGTTTTCAAATGTTTTATTTTTGAACGTCAGTTCACATTTGTAGGTGGATCATCAGTGTTAGAGCTAAAATTAGCATGTTTAAAGTGATTTTCATGCTTCCAGGGGCTCAGGAAGTGAATTAAATACTATTTGGAGGCATTTAATGTTCAATCAAAAACAGCTGATTTTTGACAAAAGAGATAACACCCCCCCATTACGTCATGCTTCAGAAATGTGGACAATAGTCCGTTTTCAAATGTTTTATTTTTGAACGTCAGTTCACATTTGTAGGTGGATCATCAGTGTTAGAGCTAAAATTAGCATGTTTAAAGTGATTTTCATGCTACCAGGGGCTCGGGAAGTGAATAAAATACTATTTGGAGGCATTTAATGTTCAATCAAAAACAGCTGATTTTTGACAAAAGAGATAACACCCCCCCATTACGTCATGCTTCAGAAATGTGGAAAATGGTCCGTTTTCAAATGTTTTCTTTTTGAACGTCAGTTCACATTTGTAGGTGGATCATCAGTGTTAGAGCTAAAATTAGCATGTTTAAAGTGATTTTCATGCTTCCAGGGGCCCTAAACACAGGATTTATGGAATGGTTAAAAGTGCATGAAAATGGCCAATTTACTCACTCTGAGTTCTCAAAAAGGGTTTCTTCACCCCGGGAAGTTAATTAAATACCATTTGGAGGCATTTAATGTTCGAGCAAAAACGGCTGATTTTCGACAAAAGAGATAACACCCCCCCATTACGTCATGCTTCAGAAATGTGGAAAATGGTCCGTTTTCAAATGTTTTATTTTTGAACGTCAGTTCACATTTGTAGGTGGATCATCAGTGTTAGAGCTAAAATTAGCATGTTTAAAGTGATTTTCATGCTTCCAGGGTCTCGGGAAGTGAATTAAATACTATTTGGAGGCATTTAATGTTCAAGCAAAAACGGCTGATTTTCGACAAAAGAGATAACACCCCCCCATTACGTCATGCTTCAGAAATGTGGAAAATGGTCCGTTTTCAAATGTTTTCTTTTTGAACGTCAGTTCACATTTGTAGGTGGATCATCAGTGTTAGAGCTAAAATTAGCATGTTTAAAGTGATTTTCATGCTTCCAGGGGCCCTAAACACAGGATTTATGGAATGGTTAAAAGTGCATGAAAATGGCCAATTTACTCACTCTGAGTTCTCAAAAAGGGTTTCTTCACCCCGGGAAGTTAATTAAATACCATTTGGAGGCATTTAATGTTCGAGCAAAAACGGCTGATTTTCGACAAAAGAGATAACACCTCCCCATTACGTCATGCTTCAGAAATGTGGAAAATGGTCCGTTTTCAAATGTTTTATTTTTGAACGTCAGTTCACATTTGTAGGTGGATCATCAGTGTTAGAGCTAAAATTAGCATGTTTAAAGTGATTTTCATGCTTCCAGGGTCTCGGGAAGTGAATTAAATACTATTTGGAGGCATTTAATGTTCAAGCAAAAACGGCTGATTTTCGACAAAAGAGATAACACCCCCCCATTACGTCATGCTTCAAAAATGTGGAAAATGGTCCGTTTTCAAATGTTTTATTTTTGAACGTCAGTTCACATTTGTAGGTGGATCATCAGTGTTAGAGCTAAAATTAGCATGTTTAAAGTGGTTTTCATGCTTCCAGGGGCCCTAAACACAAGATTTATGGAATGGTTAAAAGTGCATGAAAATGGCCAATTTACTCACTCTGAGTTCTCAAAAAGGGTTTCTTCACCCAGGGAAGTTAATTAAATACCATTTGGAGGCATTTAATGTTCGAGCAAAAACAGCTGATTTTCGACAAAAGAGATAACACCCCCCCCATTACGTCATGCTTCAGAAATGTGGAAAATGGTCCGTTTTCAAATGTTTTATTTTTGAACGTCAGTTCACATTTGTAGGTGGATCATCAGTGTTAGAGCTAAAATTAGCATGTTTAAAGTGATTTTTATGCTTCCAGGGGCTCGGGAAGTGAATTAAATACTATTTGGAGGCATTTAATGTTCAAGCAAAAACGGCTGATTTTCGACAAAAGAGATAACACCCCCCCATTACGTCATGCTTCAGAAATGTAGAAAATGGTCCGTTTTCAAATGTTTTATTTTTGAACGTCAGTTCACATTTGTAGGTGGATCATCAGTGTTAGAGCTAAAATTAGCATGTTTAAAGTGATTTTCATGCTTCCAGGGGCTCGGGAAGTGAATTAAATACTATTTGGAGGCATTTAATGTTCATGCAAAAACGGCTGATTTTCGACAAAAGAGATAACACCTCCCATTACGTCATGCTTCAGAAATGTGGAAAATGGTCCGTTTTCAAATGTTTAATTTTTGAACGTCACTTCACATTTGTAGGTGGATCATCAGTGTTAGAGCTAAAATTAGCATGTTTAAAGTGGTTTTCATGCTTCCAGGGGCCCTAAACACAAGATTTATGGAATGGTTAAAAGTGCATGAAAATGGCCAATTTACTCACTCTGAGTTCTCAAAAAGGGTTTCTTCACCCAGGGAAGTTAATTAAATACCATTTGGAGGCATTTAATGTTCGAGCAAAAACGGCTGATTTTCGACAAAAGAGATAACACCCCCCCATTACGTCTTGCTTCAGAAATGTGGAAAATGGTCTGTTTTCAAATGTTTTATTTTTGAACATCAGTACACATTTGTAGGTGGATCATCAGTGTTAGAGCTAAAATTAGCATGCTTAAAGTGATTTTCATGCTTCCAGGGGCCCTAAACACAAGATTTATGGAATGGTTAAAAGTGCATGAAAATGGCCAATTTACACACTCTGAGTTCTCAAAAAGGGTTTCTTCACCCCGGGAAGTTAATTAAATAACATTTGGAGGCATTTAATGTTCGAGCAACAACGGCTGATTTTCGACAAAAGAGATAACACCCCCCCATTACGTCAAGCTTCAGAAATGTGGAAAATGGTCCGTTTTCAAATGTTTTATTTTTGAACATCAGTTCACATTTGTAGGTGGATCATCAGTGTTAGAGCTAAAATTCGCATGTTTAAAGTGATTTTCATGCTTCCAGGGGCTCGGGAAGTGAATTAAATACTGCAAAAACGGCTGATTTTCGACAAAAGAGATAACACCCCCCCCATTACGTCATGCTTCAGAAATGTGGAAAATGGTCCGTTTTCAAATGTTTTATTTTTGAACGTCAGTTCACATTTGTATGTGGATCTTCAGTGTTAGAGCTAAAATTTGCATGTTTAAAGTGATTTTCATGCTTCCAGGGGCCCTAAACACAAGATTTATGGAATGGTTAAAAGTGCATGAAAATGGCCAATTTACTCACTCTGAGTTCTCAAAAAGGGTTTTTTCACCCCGGGAAGTTAATTAAATACCATTTGGAGGCATTTAATGTTCGAGCAAAAACGGCTGATTTTCGACAAAAGAGATAACACCCCCCCATCACGTCATGCTTCAGAAATGTGGAAAATGGTCCGTTTTCAAATGTTTTATTTTTGAACGTCAGTTCACATTTGTAGGTGGATCATCAGTGTTAGAGCTAAAATTAGCATGTTTAAAGTGATTTTCATGCTTCCAGGGGCTCGGGAAGTGAATTAAATACTATTTGGAGGCATTTAATGTTCAATCAAAAACAGCTGATTTTTGACAAAAGAGATAACACCCCCCCATTACGTCATGCTTCAGAAATGTGGAAAATGGTCAGTTTTCAAATGTTTTCTTTTTGAACGTCAGTTCACATTTGTAGGTGGATCATCAGTGTTAGAGCTAAAATTAGCATGTTTAAAGTGATTTTCATGCTTCCAGGGGCCCTAAACACAAGATTTATGGAATGGTTAAAAGTGCATGAAAATGGCCAATTTACTCACTCTGAGTTCTCAAAAAGGGGTTCTTCACCCCGGGAAGTTAATTAAATACTATTTGGAGGCATTTAATGTTCGAGCAAAAACGGCTGATTTTCGACAAAAGAGATAACACCCCCCCATTACGTCATGCTTCAGAAATGTGGAAAATGGTCCGTTTTCAAATGTTTTATTTTTGAACGTCAGTTCACATTTGTAGGTGGATCATCAGTGTTAGAGCTAAAATTAGCATGTTTAAAGTGATTTTCATGCTTCCAGGGGCTCGGGAAGTGAATTAAATACTATTTGGAGGCATTTAATGTTCAAGCAAAAACGGCTGATTTTCGACAAAAGAGATAACACCCCCCCATTACGTCATGCTTCAGAAATGTGGACAATGGTCCGTTTTCAAATGTTTTATTTTTGAACGTCAGTTCACATTTGTAGGTGGATCATCAGTGTTAGAGCTAAAATTAGCATGTTTAAAGTGATTTTCATGCTTCCAGGGGCTCGGGAAGTGAATTAAATACTATTTGGAGGCATTTAATGTTCAAGCAAAAACGGCTGATTTTCGACAAAAGAGATAACACCCCCCCATTACGTCATGCTTCAGAAATGTGGAAAATGGTCCGTTTTCAAATGTTTTATTTTTGAACGTCAGTTCACATTTGTAGGTGGATCATCAGTGTTAGAGCTAAAATTAGCATGTTTAAAGTGATTTTCATGCTTCCAGAGGCTCGGGAAGTGAATTAAATACTATTTGGAGGCATTTAATGTTCAAGCAAAAACGGCTGATTTTCGACAAAAGAGATAACACCCCCCCATTACGTCATGCTTCAGAAATGTGGAAAATGGTCCGTTTTCAAATGTTTTATTTTTGAACGTCAGTTCACATTTGTAGGTGGATCATCAGTGTTAGAGCTAAAATTAGCATGTTTAAAGTGATTTTCATGCTTCCAGGGGCTCAGGAAGTGAATTAAATACTATTTGGAGGCATTTAATGTTCAATCAAAAACAGCTGATTTTTGACAAAAGAGATAACACCCCCCCATTACGTCATGCTTCAGAAATGTGGACAATGGTCCGTTTTCAAATGTTTTATTTTTGAACGTCAGTTCACATTTGTAGGTGGATCATCAGTGTTAGAGCTAACATTAGCATGTTTAAAGTGATTTTCATTCTACCAGGGGCTCGGGAAGTGAATTAAATACTATTTGGAGGCATTTAATGTTCAATCAAAAACAGCTGATTTTTGACAAAAGAGATAACACCCCCCCATTACGTCATGCTTCAGAAATGTGGAAAATGGTCCGTTTTCAAATGTTTTATTTTTGAACATCAGTTCACATTTGTAGGTGAATCATCAGTGTTAGAGCTAAAATTAGCATGTTTAAAGTGATTTTCATGCTTCCAGGGTCTCGGGAAGTGAATTAAATACTATTTGGAGGCATTTAATGTTCAAGCAAAAACGGCTGATTTTCGACAAAAGAGATAACACCCCCCCATTATGTCATGCTTCAAAAATGTGGAAAATGGTCCGTTTTCAAATGTTTTATTTTTGAACGTCAGTTCACATTTGTAGGTGGATCATCAGTGTTAGAGCTAAAATTAGCATGTTTAAAGTGGTTTTCATGCTTCCAGGGGCCCTAAACACAAGATTTATGGAATGGTTAAAAGTGCATGAAAATGGCCAATTTACTCACTCTGAGTTCTCAAAAAGGATTTCTTCACCCAGGGAAGTTAATTAAATACCATTTGGAGGCATTTAATGTTCGAGCAAAAACAGCTGATTTTCGACAAAAGAGATAACACCCCCCCATTACGTCATGCTTCAGAAATGTGGAAAATGGTCCGTTTTCAAATGTTTTATTTTTGAACGTCAGTTCACATTTGTAGGTGGATCATCAGTGTTAGAGCTAAAATTAGCATGTTTAAAGTGATGTTCATGGTTCCAGGGGCTCGGGAAGTGAATTAAATACTATTTGGAGGCATTTAATGTTCAAGCAAAAACGGCTGATTTTCGACAAAAGAGATAACACCCCCCCATTACGTCATGCTTCAGAAATGCGGAAAATGGTTCGTTTTCAAATGTTTTATTTTTGAACGTCAGTTCACATTTGTAGGTGGATCATCAGTGTTAGAGCTAAAATTAGCATGTTTAAAGTGATTTTCATGCTTCCAGGGACCCTAAACACAAGATTTATGGAATGGTTAAAAGTGCATGAAAATGGCCAATTTACTCACTCTGAGTTCTCAAAAAGGGTTTCTTCACCCCGGGAAGTTAATTAAATACCATTTGGAGGCATTTAATGTTCGAGCAAAAACGGCTGATTTTCGACAAAAGAGATAACACCCCCCCATTACGTCATGCTTCAGAAATGTGGAAAATGGTCCGTTTTCAAATGTTTTATTTTTGAATGTCAGTTCACATTTGTAGGTGGATCATCAGTGTTCGAGCTAAAATTAGCCTGTTTAAAGTGATTTTCATGCTTCCAGGGGCTCGGGAAGTGAATTAAATACTATTTGGAGGCATTTAATGTTCAATCAAAAACAGCTGATTTTTGACAAAAGAGATAACACCCCCCCATTACGTCATGCTTCAGAAATGTGGAAAATGGTCCGTTTTCAAATGTTTTCTTTTTGAACGTCAGTTCACATTTGTAGGTGGATCATCAGTGTTAGAGCTAAAATTAGCATGTTTAAAGTGATTTTCATGCTTCCAGGGGCCCTAAACACAAGATTTATGGAATGGTTAAAAGTGCGTGAAAATGGCCAATTTACTCACTCTGAGTTCTCAAAAAGGGTTTCTTCACCCCGGGAAGTTAATTAAATACCATTTGGAGGCATTTAATGTTCGAGCAAAAACGGCTGATTTTCGACAAAAGAGATAACACCCCCCATTACGTCATGCTTCAGAAATGTGGAAAATGGTCCGTTTTCAAATGTTTTATTTTTGAACGTCAGTTCACATTTGTAGGTGGATCATCAGTGTTAGAGCTAAAATTAGCATGTTTAAAGTGATTTTCATGCTTCCAGGGTCTCGGGAAGTGAATTAAATACTATTTGGAGGCATTTAATGTTCAAGCAAAAACGGCTGATTTTCGACAAAAGAGATAACAACCCCCCATTACGTCATGCTTCAGAAATGTGGAAAATGGTCCGTTTTCAAATGTTTTATTTTTGAACATCAGTTCACATTTGTAGGTGGATCATCAGTGTTAGAGCTAAAATTAGCATGTTTAAAGTGATTTTCATGCTTCCAGGGGCCCTAAACACAGGATTTATGGAATGGTTAAAAGTGCATGAAAATGGCCAATTTACTCACTCTGAGTTCTCAAAAAAGGTTTCTTCACCCCGGGAAGTTAATTAAATACCATTTGGAGGCATTTAATGTTCGAGCAAAAACGGCTGATTTTCGACAAAAGAGATAACACCCCCCCATTACGTCATGCTTCAGAAATGTGGAAAATGGTCCGTTTTCAAATGTTTTATTTTTGAACGTCAGTTCACATTTGTAGGTTGATCATCAGTGTTAGAGCTAAAATTAGCATGTTTAAAGTGATTTTCATGCTTCCAGGGTCTCGGGAAGTGAATTAAATACTATTTGGAGGCATTTAATGTTCAAGCAAAAACGGCTGATTTTCGACAAAAGAGATAACACCCCCCCATTACGTCATGCTTCAAAAATGTGGAAAATGGTCCGTTTTCGAATGTTTTATTTTTGAACGTCAGTTCACATTTGTAGGTGGATCATCAGTGTTAGAGCTAAAATTAGCATGTTTAAAGTGGTTTTCATGCTTCCAGGGGCCCTAAACACAAGATTTATGGAATGGTTAAAAGTGCATGAAAATGGCCAATTTACTCACTCTGAGTTCTCAAAAAGGGTTTCTTCACCCAGGGAAGTTAATTAAATACCATTTGGAGGCATTTAATGTTCGAGCAAAAACAGCTGATTTTCGACAAAAGAGATAACACCCCCCCATTACGTCATGCTTCAGAAATGTGGAAAATGGTCCGTTTTCAAATGTTTTATTTTTGAACGTCAGTTCACATTTGTAGGTGGATCATCAGTGTTAGAGCTAAAATGAGCATGTTTAAAGTGATTTTCATGCTTCCAGGGGCTCGGGAAGTGAATTAAATACTATTTGGAGGCATTTAATTTTCAATCAAAAACAGCTGATTTTTGACAAAAGAGATAACACCCCCCCATAACGTCATGCTTCAGAAATGTGGAAAATGGTCCGTTTTCAAATGTTTTCTTTTTGAACGTCAGTTCTCATTTGTAGGTGGATCATCAGTGTTAGAGCTAAAATTATCATGTTTAAAGTGATTTTCATGCTTCCAGGGGCCCTAAACACAAGATTTATGGAATGGTTAAAAGTGCATGAAAATGGCCAATTTACTCACTCTGAGTTCTCAAAAAGGGTTTCTTCACCCCGGGAAGTTAATGAAATACCATTTGGAGGCATTTAATGTTCGAGCAAAAACGGCTGATTTTCGACAAAAGAGATAAAACCCCCCCATTACGTCATGCTTCAGAAATGTGGAAAATGGTCCGTTTTCAAATGTTTTATTTTTGAACGTCAGTTCACATTTGTAGGTGGATCATCAGTGTTAGAGCTAAAATTAGCATGTTTAAAGTGATTTTCATGCTTCCAGGGTCTCGGGAAGTGAAATAAATACTATTTGGAGGCATTTAATGTTCAAGCAAAAACGGCTGATTTTCGACAAAAGAGATAACAACCCCCCATTACGTCATGCTTCAGAAATGTGGAAAATGGTCCGTTTTCAAATGTTTTATTTTTGAACATCAGTTCACATTTGTAGGTGGATCATCAGTGTTAGAGCTAAAATTAGCATGTTTAAAGTGGTTTTCATGCTTCCAGGGGCCCTAAACACAAGATTTATGGAATGGTTAAAAGTGCATGAAAATGGCCAATTTACTCACTCTGAGTTCTCAAAAAGGGTTTCTTCACCCAGGGAAGTTAATTAAATACCATTTGGAGGCATTTAATGTCCAAGCAAAAACAGCTGATTTTCGACAAAAGAGATAACACCCCCCCATTACGTCATGCTTCAGAAATGTGGAAAATGGTCCGTTTTCAAATGTTTTATTTTTGAACATCAGTTCACATTTGTAGGTGGATCATCAGTGTTAGAGCTAAAATTAGCATGTTTAAAGTGATTTTCATGCTTCCAGGGGCTCAGGAAGTGAATTAAATACTATTTGGAGGCATTTAATGTTCAATCAAAAACAGCTGATTTTTGACAATGAGATAACACCCCCCCCATTACGTCATGCTTCAGAAATGTGGACAATAGTCCGTTTTCAAATGTTTTATTTTTGAACGTCAGTTCACATTTGTAGGTGGATCATCAGTGTTAGAGCTAAAATTAGCATGTTTAAAGTGATTTTCATGCTACCAGGGGCTCGGGAAGTGAATAAAATACTATTTGGAGGCATTTATTGTTCAATCAAAAACAGCTGATTTTTGACAAAAGAGATAACACCCCCCATTACGTCATGCTTCAGAAATGTGGAAAATGGTCCGTTTTCAAATGTTTTCTTTTTGAACGTCAGTTCACATTTGTAGGTGGATCATCAGTGTTAGAGCTAAAATTAGCATGTTTAAAGTGATTTTCATGCTTCCAGGGGCCCTAAACACAAGATTTATGGAATGGTTAAAAGTGCATGAAAATGGCCAATTTACTCACTCTGAGTTCTCAAAAAGGGTTTCTTCACCCAGGGAAGTTAATTAAATACCATTTGGAGGCATTTAATGTCCGAGCAAAAACGGCTGATTTTCGACAAAAGAGATAACACCCCCCCATTACGTCATGCTTCAGAAATGTGGAAAATGGTCCGTTTTCAAATGTTTTATTTTTGAACGTCAGTTCACATTTGTAGGTGGATCATCAGTGTTAGAGCTAAAATTAGCATGTTTAAAGTGATTTTCATGCTTCCAGGGGCTCAGGAAGTGAATTAAATACTATTTGGAGGCATTTAATGTTCAATCAAAAACAGCTGATTTTTGACAAAAGAGATAACACCCCCCCATTACGTCATGCTTCAGAAATGTGGACAATAGTCCGTTTTCAAATGTTTTATTTTTGAACGTCAGTTCACATTTGTAGGTGGATCATCAGTGTTAGAGCTAAAATTAGCATGTTTAAAGTGATTTTCATGCTACCAGGGGCTCGGGAAGTGAATAAAATACTATTTGGAGGCATTTAATGTTCAATCAAAAACAGCTGATTTTTGACAAAAGAGATAACACCCCCCCATTACGTCATGCTTCAGAAATGTGGAAAATGGTCCGTTTTCAAATGTTTTCTTTTTGAACGTCAGTTCACATTTGTAGGTGGATCATCAGTGTTAGAGCTAAAATTAGCATGTTTAAAGTGATTTTCATGCTTCCAGGGGCCCTAAACACAGGATTTATGGAATGGTTAAAAGTGCATGAAAATGGCCAATTTACTCACTCTGAGTTCTCAAAAAGGGTTTCTTCACCCCGGGAAGTTAATTAAATACCATTTGGAGGCATTTAATGTTCGAGCAAAAACGGCTGATTTTCGACAAAAGAGATAACACCCCCCCATTACGTCATGCTTCAGAAATGTGGAAAATGGTCCGTTTTCAAATGTTTTATTTTTGAACGTCAGTTCACATTTGTACGTGGATCATCAGTGTTAGAGCTAAAATTAGCATGTTTAAAGTGATTTTCATGCTTCCAGGGTCTCGGGAAGTGAATTAAATACTATTTGGAGGCATTTAATGTTCAAGCAAAAACGGCTGATTTTCGACAAAAGAGATAACACCCCCCCATTACGTCATGCTTCAGAAATGTGGAAAATGGTCCGTTTTCAAATGTTTTCTTTTTGAACGTCAGTTCACATTTGTAGGTGGATCATCAGTGTTAGAGCTAAAATTAGCATGTTTAAAGTGATTTTCATGCTTCCAGGGGCCCTAAACACAGGATTTATGGAATGGTTAAAAGTGCATGAAAATGGCCAATTTACTCACTCTGATTTCTCAAAAAGGGTTTCTTCACCCCGGGAAGTTAATTAAATACCATTTGGAGGCATTTAATGTTCGAGCAAAAACGGCTGATTTTCGACAAAAGAGATAACACCTCCCCATTACGTCATGCTTCAGAAATGTGGAAAATGGTCCGTTTTCAAATGTTTTATTTTTGAACGTCAGTTCACATTTGTAGGTGGATCATCAGTGTTAGAGCTAAAATTAGCATGTTTAAAGTGATTTTCATGCTTCCAGGGTCTCGGGAAGTGAATTAAATACTATTTGGAGGCATTTAATGTTCAAGCAAAAACGGCTGATTTTCGACAAAAGAGATAACACCCCCCCATTACGTCATGCTTCAAAAATGTGGAAAATGGTCCGTTTTCAAATGTTTTATTTTTGAACGTCAGTTCACATTTGTAGGTGGATCATCAGTGTTAGAGCTAAAATTAGCATGTTTAAAGTGGTTTTCATGCTTCCAGGGGCCCTAAACACAAGATTTATGGAATGGTTAAAAGTGCATGAAAATGGCCAATTTACTCACTCTGAGTTCTCAAAAAGGGTTTCTTCACCCAGGGAAGTTAATTAAATACCATTTGGAGGCATTTAATGTTCGAGCAAAAACAGCTGATTTTCGACAAAAGAGATAACACCCCCCCCATTACGTCATGCTTCAGAAATGTGGAAAATGGTCCGTTTTCAAATGTTTTATTTTTGAACGTCAGTTCACATTTGTAGGTGGATCATCAGTGTTAGAGCTAAAATTAGCATGTTTAAAGTGATTTTTATGCTTCCAGGGGCTCGGGAAGTGAATTAAATACTATTTGGAGGCATTTAATGTTCAAGCAAAAACGGCTGATTTTCGACAAAAGAGATAACACCCCCCCATTACGTCATGCTTCAGAAATGTAGAAAATGGTCCGTTTTCAAATGTTTTATTTTTGAACGTCAGTTCACATTTGTAGGTGGATCATCAGTGTTAGAGCTAAAATTAGCATGTTTAAAGTGATTTTCATGCTTCCAGGGGCTCGGGAAGTTAATTAAATACTATTTGGAGGCATTTAATGTTCATGCAAAAACGGCTGATTTTCGACAAAAGAGATAACACCTCCCATTACGTCATGCTTCAGAAATGTGGAAAATGGTCCGTTTTCAAATGTTTAATTTTTGAACGTCACTTCACATTTGTAGGTGGATCATCAGTGTTAGAGCTAAAATTAGCATGTTTAAAGTGGTTTTCATGCTTCCAGGGGCCCTAAACACAAGATTTATGGAATGGTTAAAAGTGCATGAAAATGGCCAATTTACTCACTCTGAGTTCTCAAAAAGGGTTTCTTCACCCAGGGAAGTTAATTAAATACCATTTGGAGGCATTTAATGTTCGAGCAAAAACGGCTGATTTTCGACAAAAGAGATAACACCCCCCCATTACGTCTTGCTTCAGAAATGTGGAAAATGGTCTGTTTTCAAATGTTTTATTTTTGAACATCAGTACACATTTGTAGGTGGATCATCAGTGTTAGAGCTAAAATTAGCATGCTTAAAGTGATTTTCATGCTTCCAGGGGCCCTAAACACAAGATTTATGGAATGGTTAAAAGTGCATGAAAATGGCCAATTTACACACTCTGAGTTC
Organism: Lissotriton vulgaris; assembly: GCF_964263255.1. Classification (NCBI taxonomy): domain Eukaryota; kingdom Metazoa; phylum Chordata; class Amphibia; order Caudata; family Salamandridae; genus Lissotriton; species Lissotriton vulgaris. The sequence goes on from NW_028243998.1 coordinate 983,147, forward strand.
TCAAAAAGGGTTTCTTCACCCTGGGAAGTTAATTAAATAACATTTGGAGGCATTTAATGTTCGAGCAACAACGGCTGATTTTCGACAAAAGAGATAACACCCCCCCATTACGTCAAGCTTCAGAAATGTGGAAAATGGTCCGTTTTCAAATGTTTTATTTTTGAACATCAGTTCACATTTGTAGGTGGATCATCAGTGTTAGAGCTAAAATTCGCATGTTTAAAGTGATTTTCATGCTTCCAGGGGCTCGGGAAGTGAATTAAATACTGCAAAAACGGCTGATTTTCGACAAAAGAGATAACACCCCCCCATTACGTCATGCTTCAGAAATGTGGAAAATGGTCCGTTTTCAAATGTTTTATTTTTGAACGTCAGTTCACATTTGTATGTGGATCTTCAGTGTTAGAGCTAAAATTTGCATGTTTAAAGTGATTTTCATGCTTCCAGGGGCCCTAAACACAAGATTTATGGAATGGTTAAAAGTGCATGAAAATGGCCAATTTACTCACTCTGAGTTCTCAAAAAGGGTTTTTTCACCCCGGGAAGTTAATTAAATACCATTTGGAGGCATTTAATGTTCGAGCAAAAACGGCTGATTTTCGACAAAAGAGATAACACCCCCCCATCACGTCATGCTTCAGAAATGTGGAAAATGGTCCGTTTTCAAATGTTTTATTTTTGAACGTCAGTTCACATTTGTAGGTGGATCATCAGTGTTAGAGCTAAAATTAGCATGTTTAAAGTGATTTTCATGCTTCCAGGGGCTCGGGAAGTGAATTAAATACTATTTGGAGGCATTTAATGTTCAATCAAAAACAGCTGATTTTTGACAAAAGAGATAACACCCCCCCATTACGTCATGCTTCAGAAATGTGGAAAATGGTCAGTTTTCAAATGTTTTCTTTTTGAACGTCAGTTCACATTTGTAGGTGGATCATCAGTGTTAGAGCTAAAATTAGCATGTTTAAAGTGATTTTCATGCTTCCAGGGGCCCTAAACACAAGATTTATGGAATGGTTAAAAGTGCATGAAAATGGCCAATTTACTCACTCTGAGTTCTCAAAAAGGGGTTCTTCACCCCGGGAAGTTAATTAAATACTATTTGGAGGCATTTAATGTTCGAGCAAAAACGGCTGATTTTCGACAAAAGAGATAACACCCCCCCATTACGTCATGCTTCAGAAATGTGGAAAATGGTCCGTTTTCAAATGTTTTATTTTTGAACGTCAGTTCACATTTGTAGGTGGATCATCAGTGTTAGAGCTAAAATTAGCATGTTTAAAGTGATTTTCATGCTTCCAGGGGCTCGGGAAGTGAATTAAATACTATTTGGAGGCATTTAATGTTCAAGCAAAAACGGCTGATTTTCGACAAAAGAGATAACACCCCCCCATTACGTCATGCTTCAGAAATGTGGACAATGGTCCGTTTTCAAATGTTTTATTTTTGAACGTCAGTTCACATTTGTAGGTGGATCATCAGTGTTAGAGCTAAAATTAGCATGTTTAAAGTGATTTTCATGCTTCCAGGGGCTCGGGAAGTGAATTAAATACTATTTGGAGGCATTTAATGTTCAAGCAAAAACGGCTGATTTTCGACAAAAGAGATAACACCCCCCCATTACGTCATGCTTCAGAAATGTGGAAAATGGTCCGTTTTCAAATGTTTTATTTTTGAACGTCAGTTCACATTTGTAGGTGGATCATCAGTGTTAGAGCTAAAATTAGCATGTTTAAAGTGATTTTCATGCTTCCAGGGGCTCGGGAAGTGAATTAAATACTATTTGGAGGCATTTAATGTTCAAGCAAAAACGGCTGATTTTCGACAAAAGAGATAACACCCCCCCATTACGTCATGCTTCAGAAATGTGGAAAATGGTCCGTTTTCAAATGTTTTATTTTTGAACGTCAGTTCACATTTGTAGGTGGATCATCAGTGTTAGAGCTAAAATTAGCATGTTTAAAGTGATTTTCATGCTTCCAGGGGCTCAGGAAGTGAATTAAATACTATTTGGAGGCATTTAATGTTCAATCAAAAACAGCTGATTTTTGACAAAAGAGATAACACCCCCCCATTACGTCATGCTTCAGAAATGTGGACAATGGTCCGTTTTCAAATGTTTTATTTTTGAACGTCAGTTCACATTTGTAGGTGGATCATCAGTGTTAGAGCTAACATTAGCATGTTTAAAGTGATTTTCATTCTACCAGGGGCTCGGGAAGTGAATTAAATACTATTTGGAGGCATTTAATGTTCAATCAAAAACAGCTGATTTTTGACAAAAGAGATAACACCCCCCCATTACGTCATGCTTCAGAAATGTGGAAAATGGTCCGTTTTCAAATGTTTTCTTTTTGAACGTCAGTTCACGTTTGTAGGTGGATCATCAGTGTTAGAGCTAAAATTAGCATGTTTAAAGTGATTTTCATGCTTCCAGGGGCCCTAAACACAAGATTTATGGAATGGTTAAAAGTGCATGAAAATGGCCAATTTACTCACTCTGAGTTCTCAAAAAGGGTTTCTTCACCCTGGGAAGTTAATTAAATACCATTTGGAGGCATTTAATGTTCGGGCAAAAACGGCTGATTTTCGACAAAAGAGATAACACCCCCCCATTACGTCATGCTTGAGAAATGTGGAAAATGGTCCGTTTTCAAATGTTTTCTTTTTGAACGTCAGTTCACATTTGTAGGTGGATCATCAGTGTTAGAGCTAAAATTAGCATGTTTGAAGTGATTTTCATGCTTCCTGGGCCCCTAAACACAAGATTTATGGAATGGTTAAAAGTGCATGAAAATGGCCAATTTACTCACTCTGAGTTCTCAAAAAGGGTTTCTTCACCCCGGGAAGTTAATTAAATACCATTTGGAGGCATTTAATGTTCGAGCAAAAACGGCTGATTTTCGACAAAAGAGATAACACCCCCCCATTACGTCATGCTTCAGAAATGTGGAAAATGGTCCGTTTTCAAATGTTTTATTTTTGAGCGTCAGTTCACATTTGTAGGTGGATCATCAGTGTTAGAGCTAAAATGAGCATGTTTAAAGTGATGTTCATGCTTCCAGGGGCTCGGGAAGTGAATTAAATACTATTTGGAGGCATTTAATGTTCAAGCAAAAACGGCTGATTTTCGACAAAAGAGATAACACCCCCCCATTACGTCATGCTTCAGAAATGTGGAAAATGGTTCGTTTTCAAATGTTTTATTTTTGAACGTCAGTTCACATTTGTAGGTGGATCATCAGTGTTAGAGCTAAAATTAGCATGTTTAAAGTGATTTTCATGCTTCCAGGGGCCCTAAACACAAGATTTATGGAATGGTTAAAAGTGCATGAAAATGGCCAATTTACTCACTCTGAGTTCTCAAAAAGGGTTCCTTCACCCCGGGAAGTTAATTAAATACCATTTGGAGGCATTTAATGTTCGAGCAAAAACGGCTGATTTTCGACAAAAGAGATAACACCCCCCATTACGTCATGCTTCAGAAATGTGGAAAATGGTCCGTTTTCAAATGTTTTATTTTTGAACGTCAGTTCACATTTGTAGGTGGATCATCAGTGTTAGAGCTAAAATTAGCATGTTTAAAGTGATTTTCATGCTTCCAGGGGCTCGGGAAGTGAATTAAATACTATTTGGAGGCATTTAATGTTCAATCAAAAACAGCTGATTTTTGACAAAAGAGATAACACCCCCCCATTACGTCATGCTTCAGAAATGTGGAAAATGGTCCGTTTTCAAATGTTTTCTTTTTGAACGTCAGTTCACATTTGTAGGTGGATCATCAGTGTTAGAGCTAAAATTAGCATGTTTAAAGTGATTTTTATGCTTCCAGGGGCTCGGGAAGTGAATTAAATACTATTTGGAGGCATTTAATGTTCAAGCAAAAACGGCTGATTTTCGACAAAAGAGATAACACCCCCCCATTACGTCATGCTTCAGAAATGTGGAAAATGGTCCGTTTTCAAATGTTTTATTTTTGAACGTCAGTTCACATTTGCAGGTGGATCATCAGTGTTAGAGCTAAAATTAGCATATTTAAAGTGATTTTCATGCTTCCAGGGGCTCGGGAAGTGAATTAAATACTATTTGGAGGCATTTAATGTTCATGCAAAAACGGCTGATTTTCGACAAAAGAGATAACACCCCCCCATTACGTCATGCTTCAGAAATGTGGAAAATGGTCCGTTTTCAAATGTTTAATTTTTGAACGTCAGTTCACATTTGTAGGTGGATCATCAGTGTTAGAGCTAAAATTAGCATGTTTAAAGTGGTTTTCATGCTTCCAGGGGCCCTAAACACAAGATTTATGGAATGGTTAAAAGTGCATGAAAATGGCCAATTTACTCACTCTGAGTTCTCAAAAAGGGTTTCTTCACCCAGGGAAGTTAATTAAATACCATTTGGAGGCATTTAATGTTCGAGCAAAAACGGCTGATTTTCGACAAAAGAGATAACACCCCCCCATTACGTCTTGCTTCAGAAATGTGGAAAATGGTCTGTTTTCAAATGTTTTATTTTTGAACATCAGTACACATTTGTAGGTGGATCATCAGTGTTAGAGCTAAAATTAGCATGCTTAAAGTGATTTTCATGCTTCCAGGGGCCCTAAACACAAGATTTATGGAATGGTTAAAAGTGCATGAAAATGGCCAATTTACACACTCTGAGTTCTCAAAAAGGGTTTCTTCACCCCGGGAAGTTAATTAAATAACATTTGGAGGCATTTAATGTTCGAGCAACAACGGCTGATTTTCGACAAAAGAGATAACACCCCCCCATTACGTCATGCTTCAGAAATGTGGAAAATGGTCCGTTTTCAAATGTTTTATTTTTGAACGTCAGTTCACATTTGTAGGTGGATCATCAGTGTTAGAGCTAAAATTAGCATGTTTAAAGTGATTTTCATGCTTCCAGGGGCTCGGGAAGTGAATTAAATACTATTTGGAGGCATTTAATGTTCAAGCAAAAACGGCTGATTTTCGACAAAAGAGATAACACCCCCCCATTACGTCATGCTTCAGAAATGTGGAAAATGGTCCGTTTTCAAATGTTTTATTTTTGAACGTCAGTTCACATTTGTAGGTGGATCATCAGTGTTAGAGCTAAAATTAGCATGTTTAAAGTGATTTTTATGCTTCCAGGGGCTCGGGAAGTGAATTAAATACTATTTGGAGGCATTTAATGTTCAAGCAAAAACGGCTGATTTTCGACAAAAGAGATAACACCCCCCCATTACGTCATGCTTCAGAAATGTGGAAAATGGTCCGTTTTCAAATGTTTTATTTTTGAACGTCAGTTCACATTTGTAGGTGGATCATCAGTGTTAGAGCTAAAATTAGCATGTTTAAAGTGATTTTCATGCTTCCAGGGGCTCAGGAAGTGAATTAAATACTATTTGGAGGCATTTAATGTTCAATCAAAAACAGCTGATTTTTGACAAAAGAGATAACACCCCCCCATTACGTCATGCTTCAGAAATGTGGACAATGGTCCGTTTTCAAATGTTTTATTTTTGAACGTCAGTTCACATTTGTAGGTGGATCATCAGTGTTAGAGCTAACATTAGCATGTTTAAAGTGATTTTCATGCTACCAGGGGCTCGGGAAGTGAATTAAATACTATTTGGAGGCATTTAATGTTCAATCAAAAACAGCTGATTTTTGACAAAAGAGATAACACCCCCCCATTACGTCATGCTTCAGAAATGTGGAAAATGGTCCGTTTTCAAATGTTTAATTTTTGAACGTCAGTTCACATTTGTAGGTGGATCATCAGTGTTAGAGCTAAAATTAGCATGTTTAAAGTGGTTTTCATGCTTCCAGGGGCCCTAAACACAAGATTTATGGAATGGTTAAAAGTGCATGAAAATGGCCAATTTACTCACTCTGAGTTCTCAAAAAGGGTTTCTTCACCCAGGGAAGTTAATTAAATACCATTTGGAGGCATTTAATGTTCGAGCAAAAACGGCTGATTTTCGACAAAAGAGATAACACCCCCCCATTACGTCTTGCTTCAGAAATGTGGAAAATGGTCTGTTTTCAAATGTTTTATTTTTGAACATCAGTACACATTTGTAGGTGGATCATCAGTGTTAGAGCTAAAATTAGCATGCTTAAAGTGATTTTCATGCTTCCAGGGGCCCTAAACACAAGATTTATGGAATGGTTAAAAGTGCATGAAAATGGCCAATTTACACACTCTGAGTTCTCAAAAAGGGTTTCTTCACCCCGGGAAGTTAATTAAATAACATTTGGAGGCATTTAATGTTCGAGCAACAACGGCTGATTTTCGACAAAAGAGATAACACCCCCCCATTACGTCATGCTTCAGAAATGTGGAAAATGGTCCGTTTTCAAATGTTTTATTTTTGAACGTCAGTTCACATTTGTAGGTGGATCATCAGTGTTAGAGCTAAAATGAGCATGTTTAAAGTGATGTTCATGCTTCCAGGGGCTCGGGAAGTGAATTAAATACTATTTGGAGGCATTTAATGTTCAAGCAAAAACGGCTGATTTTCGACAAAAGAGATAACACCCCCCCATTACGTCATGCTTCAGAAATGTGGAAAATGGTTCGTTTTCAAATGTTTTATTTTTGAACGTCAGTTCACATTTGTAGGTGGATCATCAGTGTTAGAGCTAAAATTAGCATGTTTAAAGTGATTTTCATGCTTCCAGGGGCCCTAAACACAAGATTTATGGAATGGTTAAAAGTGCATGAAAATGGCCAATTTACTCACTCTGAGTTCTCAAAAAGGGTTCCTTCACCCCGGGAAGTTAATTAAATACCATTTGGAGGCATTTAATGTTCGAGCAAAAACGGCTGATTTTCGACAAAAGAGATAACATCCCCCATTACGTCATCCTTCAGAAATGTGGAAAATGGTCCGTTTTCAAATGTTTTATTTTTGAACGTCAGTTCACATTTGTAGGTGGATCATCAGTGTTAGAGCTAAAATTAGCATGTTTAAAGTGATTTTCATGCTTCCAGGGGCTCGGGAAGTGAATTAAATACTATTTGGAGGCATTTAATGTTCAAGCAAAAACGGCTGATTTTCGACAAAAGAGATAACACCCCCCCATTACGTCATGCTTCAGAAATGTGGAAAATGGTCCGTTTTCAAATGTTTTATTTTTGAACGTCAGTTCACATTTGTAGGTGGATCATCAGTGTTAGAGCTAAAATTAGCATGTTTAAAGTGATTTTCATGCTTCCAGGGGCTCGGGAAGTGAATTAAATACTATTTGGAGGCATTAATTGTTCAAGCAAAAACGGCTGATTTTCGACAAAAGAGATAACACCCCCCCATTACGTCATGCTTCAGAAATGTGGAAAATGGTCCGTTTTCAAATGTTTTATTTTTGAACGTCAGTTCACATTTGTAGGTGGATCATCAGTGTTAGAGCTAAAATTAGCATGTTTAAAGTGATTTTCATGCTTCCAGGGGCTCAGGAAGTGAATTAAATACTATTTGGAGGCATTTAATGTTCAATCAAAAACAGCTGATTTTTGACAAAAGAGATAACACCCCCCCATTACGTCATGCTTCAGAAATGTGGACAATGGTCCGTTTTCAAATGTTTTATTTTTGAACGTCAGTTCACATTTGTAGGTGGATCATCAGTGTTAGAGCTAACATTAGCATGTTTAAAGTGATTTTCATGCTACCAGGGGCTCGGGAAGTGAATTAAATACTATTTGGAGGCATTTAATGTTCAATCAAAAACAGCTGATTTTTGACAAAAGAGATAACACCCCCCCATTACGTCATGCTTCAGAAATGTGGAAAATGGTCCGTTTTCAAATGTTTTCTTTTTGAACGTCAGTTCACGTTTGTAGGTGGATCATCAGTGTTAGAGCTAAAATTAGCATGTTTAAAGTGATTTTCATGCTTCCAGGGGCCCTAAACACAAGATTTATGGAATGGTTAAAAGTGCATGAAAATGGCCAATTTACTCACTCTGAGTTCTCAAAAAGGGTTTCTTCACCCTGGGAAGTTAATTAAATACCATTTGGAGGCATTTAATGTTCGGGCAAAAACGGCTGATTTTCGACAAAAGAGATAACACCCCCCCATTACGTCATGCTTGAGAAATGTGGAAAATGGTCCGTTTTCAAATGTTTTCTTTTTGAACGTCAGTTCACATTTGTAGGTGGATCATCAGTGTTAGAGCTAAAATTAGCATGTTTGAAGTGATTTTCATGCTTCCTGGGCCCCTAAACACAAGATTTATGGAATGGTTAAAAGTGCATGAAAATGGCCAATTTACTCACTCTGAGTTCTCAAAAAGGGTTTCTTCACCCCGGGAAGTTAATTAAATACCATTTGGAGGCATTTAATGTTCGAGCAAAAACGGCTGATTTTCGACAAAAGAGATAACACCCCCCCATCACGTCCTGCTTCAGAAATGTGGAAAATGGTCCGTTTTCAAATGTTTTATTTTTGAACGTCAGTTCACATTTGTAGGTGGATCATCAGTGTTAGAGCTAAAATTAGCATGTTTAAAGTGATTTTCATGCTTCCAGGGGCTCGGGAAGTGAATTAAATACTATTTGGAGGCATTTAATGTTCAATCAAAAACAGCTGATTTTTGACAAAAGAGATAACACCCCCCCATTACGTCATGCTTCAGAAATGTGGAAAATGGTCAGTTTTCAAATGTTTTCTTTTTGAACGTCAGTTCACATTTGTAGGTGGATCATCAGTGTTAGAGCTAAAATTAGCATGTTTAAAGTGATTTTCATGCTTCCAGGGGCCCTAAACACAAGATTTATGGAATGGTTAAAAGTGCATGAAAATGGCCAATTTACTCACTCTGAGTTCTCAAAAAGGGGTTCTTCACCCCGGGAAGTTAATTAAATACTATTTGGAGGCATTTAATGTTCGAGCAAAAACGGCTGATTTTCGACAAAAGAGATAACACCCCCCCATTACGTCATGCTTCAGAAATGTGGAAAATGGTCCGTTTTCAAATGTTTTATTTTTGAACGTCAGTTCACATTTGTAGGTGGATCATCAGTGTTAGAGCTAAAATTAGCATGTTTAAAGTGATTTTCATGCTTCCAGGGGCTCGGGAAGTGAATTAAATACTATTTGGAGGCATTTAATGTTCAAGCAAAAACGGCTGATTTTCGACAAAAGAGATAACACCCCCCCATTACGTCATGCTTCAGAAATGTGGAAAATGGTCCGTTTTCAAATGTTTTATTTTTGAACGTCAGTTCACATTTGTAGGTGGATCATCAGTGTTAGAGCTAAAATGAGCATGTTTAAAGTGATGTTCATGCTTCCAGGGGCTCGGGAAGTGAATTAAATACTATTTGGAGGCATTTAATGTTCAAGCAAAAACGGCTGATTTTCGACAAAAGAGATAACACCCCCCCATTACGTCATGCTTCAGAAATGTGGAAAATGGTTCGTTTTCAAATGTTTTATTTTTGAACGTCAGTTCACATTTGTAGGTGGATCATCAGTGTTAGAGCTAAAATTAGCATGTTTAAAGTGATTTTCATGCTTCCAGGGGCCCTAAACACAAGATTTATGGAATGGTTAAAAGTGCATGAAAATGGCCAATTTACTCACTCTGAGTTCTCAAAAAGGGTTCCTTCACCCCGGGAAGTTAATTAAATACCATTTGGAGGCATTTAATGTTCGAGCAAAAACGGCTGATTTTCGACAAAAGAGATAACACCCCCCATTACGTCATGCTTCAGAAATGTGGAAAATGGTCCGTTTTCAAATGTTTTATTTTTGAACGTCAGTTCACATTTGTAGGTGGATCATCAGTGTTAGAGCTAAAATTAGCATGTTTAAAGTGATTTTCATGCTTCCAGGGGCTCGGGAAGTGAATTAAATACTATTTGGAGGCATTTAATGTTCAATCAAAAACAGCTGATTTTTGACAAAAGAGATAACACCCCCCCATTACGTCATGCTTCAGAAATGTGGAAAATGGTCCGTTTTCAAATGTTTTCTTTTTGAACGTCAGTTCACATTTGTAGGTGGATCATCAGTGTTAGAGCTAAAATTAGCATGTTTAAAGTGATTTTTATGCTTCCAGGGGCTCGGGAAGTGAATTAAATACTATTTGGAGGCATTTAATGTTCAAGCAAAAACGGCTGATTTTCGACAAAAGAGATAACACCCCCCCATTACGTCATGCTTCAGAAATGTGGAAAATGGTCCGTTTTCAAATGTTTTATTTTTGAACGTCAGTTCACATTTGTAGGTGGATCATCAGTGTTAGAGCTAAAATTAGCATGTTTAAAGTGATTTTCATGCTTCCAGGGGCTCGGGAAGTGAATTAAATACTATTTGGAGGCATTTAATGTTCAAGCAAAAACGGCTGATTTTCGACAAAAGAGATAACACCCCCCCATTACGTCATGCTTCAGAAATGTGGAAAATGGTCCGTTTTCAAATGTTTTATTTTTGAACGTCAGTTCACATTTGTAGGTGGATCATCAGTGTTAGAGCTAAAATTAGCATGCTTTAAGTGATTTTCATGCTTCCAGGGGCCCTAAACACAAGATTTATGGAATGGTTAAAAGTGCATGAAAATGGCCAATTTACACACTCTGAGTTCTCAAAAAGGGTTTCTTCACCCCGGGAAGTTAATTAAATAACATTTGGAGGCATTTAATGTTCGAGCAACAACGGCTGATTTTCGACAAAAGAGATAACACCCCCCCATTACGTCAAGCTTCAGAAATGTGGAAAATGGTCCGTTTTCAAATGTTTTATTTTTGAACGTCAGTTCACATTTGTAGGTGGATCATCAGTGTTAGAGCTAAAATTCGCATGTTTAAAGTGATTTTCATGCTTCCAGGGGCTCGGGAAGTGAATTAAATACTGCAAAAACGGCTGATTTTCGACAAAAGAGATAACACCCCCCCATTACGTCATGCTTCAGAAATGTGGAAAATGGTCCGTTTTCAAATGTTTTATTTTTGAACGTCAGTTCACATTTGTATGTGGATCTTCAGTGTTAGAGCTAAAATTTGCATGTTTAAAGTGATTTTCATGCTTCCAGGGGCCCTAAACACAAGATTTATGGAATGGTTAAAAGTGCATGAAAATGGCCAATTTACTCACTCTGAGTTCTCAAAAAGGGTTTTTTCACCCCGGGAAGTTAATTAAATACCATTTGGAGGCATTTAATGTTCGAGCAAAAACGGCTGATTTTCGACAAAAGAGATAACACCCCCCCATTACGTCATGCTTCAGAAATGTGGAAAATGGTCAGTTTTCAAATGTTTTCTTTTTGAACGTCAGTTCACATTTGTAGGTGGATCATCAGTGTTAGAGCTAAAATTAGCATGTTTAAAGTGATTTTCATGCTTCCAGGGGCCCTAAACACAAGATTTATGGAATGGTTAAAAGTGCATGAAAATGGCCAATTTACTCACTCTGAGTTCTCAAAAAGGGGTTCTTCACCCCGGGAAGTTAATTAAATACTATTTGGAGGCATTTAATGTTAGAGCAAAAACGGCTGATTTTCGACAAAAGAGATAACACCCCCCCATTACGTCATGCTTCAGAAATGTGGAAAATGGTCCGTTTTCAAATGTTTTATTTTTGAACGTCAGTTCACATTTGTAGGTGGATCATCAGTGTTAGAGCTAAAATTAGCATGTTTAAAGTGATTTTCATGCTTCCAGGGGCTCGGGAAGTGAATTAAATACTATTTGGAGGCATTTAATGTTCAAGCAAAAACGGCTGATTTTCGACAAAAGAGATAACACCCCCCCATTACGTCATGCTTCAGAAATGTGGAAAATGGTCCGTTTTCAAATGTTTTATTTTTGAACGTCAGTTCACATTTGTAGGTGTATCATCAGTGTTAGAGCTAAAATTAGCATGTTTAAAGTGATTTTCATGCTTCCAGGGGCTCGGGAAGTGAATTAAATACTATTTGGAGGCATTTAATGTTCAAGCAAAAACGGCTGATTTTCGACAAAAGAGATAACACCCCCCCCATTACGTCATGCTTCAGAAATGTGGAAAATGGTCCGTTTTCAAATGTTTTATTTTTGAACGTCAGTTCACATTTGTAGGTGGATCATCAGTGTTAGAGCTAAAATTAGCATGTTTAAAGTGATTTTCATGCTTCCAGGGGCTCAGGAAGTGAATTAAATACTATTTGGAGGCATTTAATGTTCAATCAAAAACAGCTGATTTTTGACAAAAGAGATAACACCCCCCCATTACGTCATGCTTCAGAAATGTGGACAATGGTCCGTTTTCAAATGTTTTATTTTTGAACGTCAGTTCACATTTGTAGGTGGATCATCAGTGTTAGAGCTAACATTAGCATGTTTAAAGTGATTTTCATGCTACCAGGGGCTCGGGAAGTGAATTAAATACTATTTGGAGGCATTTAATGTTCAATCAAAAACAGCTGATTTTTGACAAAAGAGATAACACCCCCCCATTACGTCATGCTTCAGAAATGTGGAAAATGGTCCGTTTTCAAATGTTTTCTTTTTGAACGTCAGTTCACGTTTGTAGGTGGATCATCAGTGTTAGAGCTAAAATTAGCATGTTTAAAGTGATTTTCATGCTTCCAGGGGCCCTAAACACAGGATTTATGGAGTGGTTAAAAGTGCATGAAAATGGCCAATTTACTCACTCTGAGTTCTCAAAAGGGTTTCTTCACCCCGGGAAGTTAATTAAATACCATTTGGAGGCATTTAATGTTTGAGCAAAAACGGCTGATTTTCGACAAAAGAGATAACACCCCCCCATTACGTCATGCTTCAGAAATGTGGAAAATGGTCCGTTTTCAAATGTTTTATTTTTGAACGTCAGTTCACATTTGTAGGTGGATCATCAGTGTTAGAGCTAAAATTAGCATGTTTAAAGTGATTTTCATGCTTCCAGGGTCTCGGGAAGTGAATTAAATACTATTTGGAGGCATTTAATGTTCAAGCAAAAACGGCTGATTTTCGACAAAAGAGATAACACCCCCCCCATTACGTCATGCTTCAAAAATGTGGAAAATGGTCCGTTTTCAAATGTTTTATTTTTGAACATCAGTTCACATTTGTAGGTGGATCATCAGTGTTAGAGCTAAAATTAGCATGTTTAAAGTGGTTTTCATGCTTCCAGGGGCCCTAAACACAAGATTTATGGAATGGTTAAAAGTGCATGAAAATGGCCAATTTACTCACTCTGAGTTCTCAAAAAGGGTTTCTTCACCCAGGGAAGTTAATTAAATACCATTTGGAGGCATTTAATGTTCGAGCAAAAACAGCTGATTTTCGACAAAAGAGATAACACCCCCCCATTACGTCATGCTTCAGAAATGTGGAAAATGGTCCGTTTTCAAATGTTTTATTTTTGAACATCAGTTCACATTTGTAGGTGGATCATCAGTGTTAGAGCTAAAATTAGCATGTTTAAAGTGATTTTCATGCTTCCAGGGGCTCGGGAAGTGAATTAAATACTATTTGGAGGCATTTAATTTTCAATCAAAAACAGCTGATTTTTGACAAAAGAGTTAACACCCCCCCATTACGTCATGCTTCAGAAATGTGGAAAATGGTCCGTTTTCAAATGTTTTATTTTTGAACGTCAGTTCACATTTGTAGGTGGATCATCAGTGTTAGAGCTAAAATTAGCATGTTTAAAGTGATTTTCATGCTTCTAGGGGCCCTAAACACAAGATTTATGGAATGGTTAAAAGTGCATGAAAATGGCCAATTTACTCACTCTGAGTTCTCAAAAAGGGTTTCTTCACCCTGGGAAGTTAATTAAATACCATTTGGAGGCATTTAATGTTCGGGCAAAAACGGCTGATTTTCGACAAAAGAGATAACACCCCCCCATTACGTCATGCTTGAGAAATGTGGAAAATGGTCCGTTTTCAAATGTTTTCTTTTTGAACGTCAGTTCACATTTGTAGGTGGATCATCAGTGTTAGAGCTAAAATTAGCATGTTTGAAGTGATTTTCATGCTTCCTGGGCCCCTAAACACAAGATTTATGGAATGGTTAAAAGTGCATGAAAATGGCCAATTTACTCACTCTGAGTTCTCAAAAAGGGTTTCTTCACCCCGGGAAGTTAATTAAATACCATTTGGAGGCATTTAATGTTCGAGCAAAAACGGCTGATTTTCGACAAAAGAGATAACACCCCCCCATTACGTCATGCTTCAGAAATGTGGAAAATGGTCCGTTTTCAAATGTTTTATTTTTGAACGTCAGTTCACATTTGTAGGTGGATCATCAGTGTTAGAGCTAAAATGAGCATGTTTAAAGTGATGTTCATGCTTCCAGGGGCTCGGGAAGTGAATTAAATACTATTTGGAGGCATTTAATGTTCAAGCCAAAACGGCTGATTTTCGACAAAAGAGATAACACCCCCCCATTATGTCATGCTTCAGAAATGTGGAAAATGGTTCGTTTTCAAATGTTTTATTTTTGAACGTCAGTTCACATTTGTAGGTGGATCATCAGTGTTAGAGCTAAAATTAGCATGTTTAAAGTGATTTTCATGCTTCCAGGGGCCCTAAACACAAGATTTATGGAATGGTTAAAAGTGCATGAAAATGGCCAATTTACTCACTCTGAGTTCTCAAAAAGGGTTTCTTCACCCCGGGAAGTTAATTAAATACCATTTGGAGGCATTTAATGTTCGAGCAAAAACGGCTGATTTTCGACAAAAGAGATAACACCCCCCCATTACGTCATGCTTCAGAAATGTGGAAAATGGTCCGTTTTCAAATGTTTTATTTTTGAACGTCAGTTCACATTTGTAGGTGGATCATCAGTGTTAGAGCTAAAATTAGCATGTTTAAAGTGATTTTCATGCTTCCAGGGGCTCGGGAAGTGACTTAAATACTATTTGGAGGCATTTAATGTTCAATCAAAAACAGCTGATTTTTGACAAAAGAGATAACACCCCCCCATTACGTCATGCTTCAGAAATGTGGAAAATGGTCCGTTTTCAAATGTTTTCTTTTTGAACGTCAGTTCACATTTGTAGGTGGATCATCAGTGTTAGAGCTAAAATTAGCATGTTTAAAGTTATTTTCACACTTCCAGGGGCCCTAAACACAAGATTTATGGAATGGTTAAAAGTGCATGAAAATGACCAATTTACTCACTCTGAGTTCTCAAAAAGGGTTTCTTCACCCCGGGAAGTTAATTAAATACCATTTGGAGGCATTTAATGTTCGAGCAAAAACGGCTGATTTTCGACAAAAGAGATAACACCCCCCCATTACGTCATGCTTCAGAAATGTGGAAAATGGTCCGTTTTCAAATGTTTTATTTTTGAACGTCAGTTCACATTTGTAGGTGGATCATCAGTGTTTGAGCTAAAATTAGCATGCTTAAAGTGATTTTCATGCTTCCAGGGGCCCTAAACACAAGATTTATGGAATGGTTAAAAGTGCATGAAAATGGCCAATTTACACACTCTGAGTTCTCAAAAAGGGTTTCTTCACCCCGGGAAGTTAATTAAATAACATTTGGAGGCATTTAATGTTCGAGCAACAACGGCTGATTTTCGACAAAAGAGATAACACCCCCCCATTACGTCAAGCTTCAGAAATGTGGAAAATGGTCCGTTTTCAAATATTTTATTTTTGAACGTCAGTTCACATTTGTAGGTGGATCATCAGTGTTAGAGCTAAAATTCGCATGTTTAAAGTGATTTTCATGCTTCCAGGGGCTCGGGAAGTGAATTAAATACTGCAAAAACGGCTGATTTTCGACAAAAGAGATAACACCCCCCCATTACGTCATGCTTCAGAAATGTGGAAAAAGGTCCGTTTTCAAATGTTTTATTTTTGAACGTCAGTTCACATTTGTATGTGGATCTTCAGTGTTAGAGCTAAAATTTGCATGTTTAAAGTGATTTTCATGCTTCCAGGGGCCCTAAACACAAGATTTATGGAATGGTTAAAAGTGCATGAAAATGGCCAATTTACTCACTCTGAGTTCTCAAAAAGGGTTTTTTCACCCCGGGAAGTTAATTAAATACCATTTGGAGGCATTTAATGTTCGAGCAAAAACGGCTGATTTTCGACAAAAGAGATAACACCCCCCCATCACGTCCTGCTTCAGAAATGTGGAAAATGGTCCGTTTTCAAATGTTTTATTTTTGAACGTCAGTTCACATTTGTAGGTGGATCATCAGTGTTAGAGCTAAAATTAGCATGTTTAAAGTGATTTTCATGCTTCCAGGGGCTCGGGAAGTGAATTAAATACTATTTGGAGGCATTTAATGTTCAATCAAAAACAGCTGATTTTTGACAAAAGAGATAACACCCCCCCATTACGTCATGCTTCAGAAATGTGGAAAATGGTCAGTTTTCAAATGTTTTCTTTTTGAACGTCAGTTCACATTTGTAGGTGGATCATCAGTGTTAGAGCTAAAATTAGCATGTTTAAAGTGATTTTCATGCTTCCAGGGGCCCTAAACACAAGATTTATGGAATGGTTAAAAGTGCATGAAAATGGCCAATTTACTCACTCTGAGTTCTCAAAAAGGGGTTCTTCACCCCGGGAAGTTAATTAAATACTATTTGGAGGCATTTAATGTTCGAGCAAAAACGGCTGATTTTCGACAAAAGAGATAACACCCCCCCATTACGTCATGCTTCAGAAATGTGGAAAATGGTCCGTTTTCAAATGTTTTATTTTTGAACGTCAGTTCACATTTGTAGGTGGATCATCAGTGTTAGAGCTAAAATTAGCATGTTTAAAGTGATTTTCATGCTTCCAGGGGCTCGGGAAGTGAATTAAATACTATTTGGAGGCATTTAATGTTCAAGCAAAAACGGCTGATTTTCGACAAAAGAGATAACACCCCCCCATTACGTCATGCTTCAGAAATGTGGAAAATGGTCCGTTTTCAAATGTTTTATTTTTGAACGTCAGTTCACATTTGTAGGTGGATCATCAGTGTTAGAGCTAAAATTAGCATGTTTAAAGTGATTTTCATGCTTCCAGGGGCTCGGGAAGTGAATTAAATACTATTTGGAGGCATTTAATGTTCAAGCAAAAACGGCTGATTTTCGACAAAAGAGATAACACCCCCCCATTACGTCATGCTTCAGAAATGTGGACAATGGTCCGTTTTCAAATGTTTTATTTTTGAACGTCAGTTCACATTTGTAGGTGGATCATCAGTGTTAGAGCTAACATTAGCATGTTTAAAGTGATTTTCA
Source organism: Lissotriton vulgaris (assembly GCF_964263255.1). NCBI lineage: Eukaryota > Metazoa > Chordata > Amphibia > Caudata > Salamandridae > Lissotriton > Lissotriton vulgaris. Next base: position 1,000,327 of record NW_028243998.1, read on the forward strand.
TGCTACCAGGGGCTCGGGAAGTGAATTAAATACTATTTGGAGGCATTTAATGTTCAATCAAAAACAGCTGATTTTTGACAAAAGAGATAACACCCCCCCATTACGTCATGCTTCAGAAATGTGGAAAATGGTCCGTTTTCAAATGTTTTCTTTTTGAACGTCAGTTCACGTTTGTAGGTGGATCATCAGTGTTAGAGCTAAAATTAGCATGTTTAAAGTGATTTTCATGCTTCCAGGGGCCCTAAACACAGGATTTATGGAGTGGTTAAAAGTGCATGAAAATGGCCAATTTACTCACTCTGAGTTCTCAAAAGGGTTTCTTCACCCCGGGAAGTTAATTAAATACCATTTGGAGGCATTTAATGTTTGAGCAAAAACGGCTGATTTTCGACAAAAGAGATTACACCCCCCCATTACGTCATGCTTCAGAAATGTGGAAAATGGTCCGTTTTCAAATGTTTTATTTTTGAACGTCAGTTCACATTTGTAGGTGGATCATCAGTGTTAGAGCTAAAATTAGCATGTTTAAAGTGATTTTCATGCTTCCAGGGGCTCGGGAAGTGAATTAAATACTATTTGGAGGCATTTAATGTTCAAGCAAAAACGGCTGATTTTCGACAAAAGAGATAACACCCCCCCATTACGTCATGCTTCAGAAATGTGGAAAATGGTCCGTTTTCAAATGTTTTATTTTTGAACGTCAGTTCACATTTGTAGGTGGATCATCAGTGTTAGAGCTAAAATTAGCATGTTTAAAGTGATTTTCATGCTTCCAGGGGCTCGGGAAGTGAATTAAATACTATTTGGAGGCATTTAATGTTCAAGCAAAAACGGCTGATTTTCGACAAAAGAGATAACACCCCCCCATTACGTCATGCTTCAGAAATGTGGAAAATGGTCCGTTTTCAAATGTTTTATTTTTGAACGTCAGTTCACATTTGTAGGTGGATCATCAGTGTTAGAGCTAAAATTAGCATGTTTAAAGTGATTTTCATGCTTCTAGGGGCCCTAAACACAAGATTTATGGAATGGTTAAAAGTGCATGAAAATGGCCAATTTACTCACTCTGAGTTCTCAAAAAGGGTTTCTTCACCCTGGGAAGTTAATTAAATACCATTTGGAGGCATTTAATGTTCGGGCAAAAACGGCTGATTTTCGACAAAAGAGATAACACCCCCCCATTACGTCATGCTTGAGAAATGTGGAAAATGGTCCGTTTTCAAATGTTTTCTTTTTGAACGTCAGTTCACATTTGTAGGTGGATCATCAGTGTTAGAGCTAAAATTAGCATGTTTGAAGTGATTTTCATGCTTCCTGGGCCCCTAAACACAAGATTTATGGAATGGTTAAAAGTGCATGAAAATGGCCAATTTACTCACTCTGAGTTCTCAAAAAGGGTTTCTTCACCCCGGGAAGTTAATTAAATACCATTTGGAGGCATTTAATGTTCGAGCAAAAACGGCTGATTTTCGACAAAAGAGATAACACCCCCCCATTACGTCATGCTTCAGAAATGTGGAAAATGGTCCGTTTTCAAATGTTTTATTTTTGAACGTCAGTTCACATTTGTAGGTGGATCATCAGTGTTAGAGCTAAAATGAGCATGTTTAAAGTGATGTTCATGCTTCCAGGGGCTCGGGAAGTGAATTAAATACTATTTGGAGGCATTTAATGTTCAAGCAAAAACGGCTGATTTTCGACAAAAGAGATAACACCCCCCCATTACGTCATGCTTCAGAAATGTGGAAAATGGTTTGTTTTCAAATGTTTTATTTTTGAACGTCAGTTCACATTTGTAGGTGGATCATCAGTGTTAGAGCTAAAATTAGCATGTTTAAAGTGATTTTCATGCTTCCAGGGGCCCTAAACACAAGATTTATGAAATGGTTAAAAGTGCATGAAAATGGCCAATTTACTCACTCTGAGTTCTCAAAAAGGGTTCCTTCACCCCGGGAAGTTAATTAAATACCATTTGGAGGCATTTAATGTTCGAGCAAAAACGGCTGATTTTCGACAAAAGAGATAACACCCCCCATTACGTCATGCTTCAGAAATGTGGAAAATGGTCCGTTTTCAAATGTTTTATTTTTGAACGTCAGTTCACATTTGTAGGTGGATCATCAGTGTTAGAGCTAAAATTAGCATGTTTAAAGTGATTTTCATGCTTCCAGGGGCTCGGGAAGTGAATTAAATACTATTTGGAGGCATTTAATGTTCATGCAAAAACGGCTGATTTTCGACAAAAGAGATAACACCCCCCCATTACGTCATGCTTCAGAAATGTGGAAAATGGTCTGTTTTCAAATGTTTAATTTTTGAACGTCAGTTCACATTTGTAGGTGGATCATCAGTGTTAGAGCTAAAATTAGCATGTTTAAAGTGTTTTTCATGCTTCCAGGGGCCCTAAACACAAGATTTATGGAATGGTTAAAAGTGCATGAAAATGGCCAATTTACTCACTCTGAGTTCTCAAAAAGGGTTTCTTCACCCAGGGAAGTTAATTAAATACCATTTGGAGGCATTTAATGTTCGAGCAAAAACGGCTGATTTTCGACAAAAGAGATAACACCCCCCCATTACGTCTTGCTTCAGAAATGTGGAAAATGGTCTGTTTTCAAATGTTTTATTTTTGAACATCAGTACACATTTGTAGGTGGATCATCAGTGTTAGAGCTAAAATTAGCATGCTTAAAGTGATTTTCATGCTTCCAGGGGCCCTAAACACAAGATTTATGGAATGGTTTAAAGTGCATGAAAATGGCCAATTTACACACTCTGAGTTCTCAAAAAGGGTTTCTTCACCCCGGGAAGTTAATTAAATAACATTTGGAGGCATTTAATGTTCGAGCAACAACGGCTGATTTTCGACAAAAGAGATAACACCCCCCCATTACGTCAAGCTTCAGAAATGTGGAAAATGGTCCGTTTTCAAATGTTTTATTTTTGAACGTCAGTTCACATTTGTAGGTGGATCATCAGTGTTAGAGCTAAAATTCGCATGTTTAAAGTGATTTTCATGCTTCCAGGGGCTCGGGAAGTGAATTAAATACTGCAAAAACGGCTGATTTTCGACAAAAGAGATAACACCCCCCCCATTACGTCATGCTTCAGAAATGTGGAAAATGGTCCGTTTTCAAATGTTTTATTTTTGAACGTCAGTTCACATTTGTATGTGGATCTTCAGTGTTAGAGCTAAAATTTGCATGTTTAAAGTGATTTTCATGCTTCCAGGGGCCCTAAACACAAGATTTATGGAATGGTTAAAAGTGCATGAAAATGGCCAATTTACTCACTCTGAGTTCTCAAAAAGGGTTTTTTCACCCCGGGAAGTTAATTAAATACCATTTGGAGGCATTTAATGTTCGAGCAAAAACGGCTGATTTTCGACAAAAGAGATAACACCCCCCCATCACGTCATGCTTCAGAAATGTGGAAAATGGTCCGTTTTCAAATGTTTTATTTTTGAACGTCAGTTCACATTTGTAGGTGGATCATCAGTGTTAGAGCTAAAATTAGCATGTTTAAAGTGATTTTCATGCTTCCAGGGGCTCGGGAAGTGAATTAAATACTATTTGGAGGCATTTAATTTTCAATCAAAAACAGCTGATTTTTGACAAAAGAGTTAACACCCCCCCCATTACGTCATGCTTCAGAAATGTGGAAAATGGTCCGTTTTCAAATGTTTTATTTTTGAACGTCAGTTCACATTTGTAGGTGGATCATCAGTGTTAGAGCTAAAATTAGCATGTTTAAAGTGATTTTCATGCTTCCAGGGGCTCGGGAAGTGAATTAAATACTATTTGGAGGCATTTAATTTTCAATCAAAAACAGCTGATTTTTGACAAAAGAGTTAACACTCCCCCCCATTACGTCATGCTTCAGAAATGTGGAAAATGGTCCGTTTTCAAATGTTTTATTTTTGAACGTCAGTTCACATTTGTAGGTGGATCATCAGTGTTAGAGCTAAAATTAGCATGTTTAAAGTGATTTTCATGCTTCTAGGGGCCCTAAACACAAGATTTATGGAATGGTTAAAAGTGCATGAAAATGGCCAATTTACTCACTCTGAGTTCTCAAAAAGGGTTTCTTCACCCTGGGAAGTTAATTAAATACCATTTGGAGGCATTTAATGTTCGGGCAAAAACGGCTGATTTTCGACAAAAGAGATAACACCCCCCCATTACGTCATGCTTGAGAAATGTGGAAAATGGTCCGTTTTCAAATGTTTTCTTTTTGAACGTCAGTTCACATTTGTAGGTGGATCATCAGTGTTAGAGCTAAAATTAGCATGTTTGAAGTGATTTTCATGCTTCCTGGGCCCCTAAACACAAGATTTATGGAATGGTTAAAAGTGCATGAAAATGGCCAATTTACTCACTCTGAGTTCTCAAAAAGGGTTTCTTCACCCCGGGAAGTTAATTAAATACCATTTGGAGGCATTTAATGTTCGAGCAAAAACGGCTGATTTTCGACAAAAGAGATAACACCCCCCCATTACGTCATGCTTCAGAAATGTGGAAAATGGTCCGTTTTCAAATGTTTTATTTTTGAACGTCAGTTCACATTTGTAGGTGGATCATCAGTGTTAGAGCTAAAATGAGCATGTTTAAAGTGATGTTCATGCTTCCAGGGGCTCGGGAAGTGAATTAAATACTATTTGGAGGCATTTAATGTTCAAGCCAAAACGGCTGATTTTCGACAAAAGAGATAACACCCCCCCATTATGTCATGCTTCAGAAATGTGGAAAATGGTTCGTTTTCAAATGTTTTATTTTTGAACGTCAGTTCACATTTGTAGGTGGATCATCAGTGTTAGAGCTAAAATTAGCATGTTTAAAGTGATTTTCATGCTTCCAGGGGCCCTAAACACAAGATTTATGGAATGGTTAAAAGTGCATGAAAATGGCCAATTTACTCACTCTGAGTTCTCAAAAAGGGTTTCTTCACCCCGGGAAGTTAATTAAATACCATTTGGAGGCATTTAATGTTCGAGCAAAAACGGCTGATTTTCGACAAAAGAGATAACACCCCCCCATTACGTCATGCTTCAGAAATGTGGAAAATGGTCCGTTTTCAAATGTTTTATTTTTGAACGTCAGTTCACATTTGTAGGTGGATCATCAGTGTTAGAGCTAAAATTAGCATGTTTAAAGTGATTTTCATGCTTCCAGGGGCTCGGGAAGTGAATTAAATACTATTTGGAGGCATTTAATGTTCAATCAAAAACAGCTGATTTTTGACAAAAGAGATAACACCCCCCCATTACGTCATGCTTCAGAAATGTGGAAAATGGTCCGTTTTCAAATGTTTTCTTTTTGAACGTCAGTTCACATTTGTAGGTGGATCATCAGTGTTAGAGCTAAAATTAGCATGTTTAAAGTGATTTTCATGCTTCCAGGGGCCCTAAACACAAGATTTATGGAATGGTTAAAAGTGCATGAAAATGACCAATTTACTCACTCTGAGTTCTCAAAAAGGGTTTCTTCACCCCGCGAAGTTAATTAAATACCATTTGGAGGCATTTAATGTTCGAGCAAAAACGGCTGATTTTCCACAAAAGAGATAACACCCCCCCATTACGTCATGCTTCAGAAATGTGGAAAATGGTCCGTTTTCAAATGTTTTATTTTTGAACGTCAGTTCACATTTGTAGGTGGATCATCAGTGTTAGAGCTAAAATTAGCATGCTTAAAGTGATTTTCATGCTTCCAGGGGCCCTAAACACAAGATTTATGGAATGGTTAAAAGTGCATGAAAATGGCCAATTTACACACTCTGAGTTCTCAAAAAGGGTTTCTTCACCCCGGGAAGTTAATCAAATAACATTTGGAGGCATTTAATGTTCGAGCAACAACGGCTGATTTTCGACAAAAGAGATAACACCCCCCCATTACGTCAAGCTTCAGAAATGTGGAAAATGGTCCGTTTTCAAATGTTTTATTTTTGAACGTCAGTTCACATTTGTAGGTGGATCATCAGTGTTAGAGCTAAAATTCGCATGTTTAAAGTGATTTTCATGCTTCCAGGGGCTCGGGAAGTGAATTAAATACTGCAAAAACGGCTGATTTTCGACAAAAGAGATAACACCCCCCCATTACGTCATGCTTCAGAAATGTGGAAAAAGGTCCGTTTTCAAATGTTTTATTTTTGAACGTCAGTTCACATTTGTATGTGGATCTTCAGTGTTAGAGCTAAAATTTGCATGTTTAAAGTGATTTTCATGCTTCCAGGGGCCCTAAACACAAGATTTATGGAATGGTTAAAAGTGCATGAAAATGGCCAATTTACTCACTCTGAGTTCTCAAAAAGGGTTTTTTCACCCCGAGAAGTTAATTAAATACCATTTGGAGGCATTTAATGTTCGAGCAAAAACGGCTGATTTTCGACAAAAGAGATAACACCCCCCCATCACGTCATGCTTCAGAAATGTGGAAAATGGTCCGTTTTCAAATGTTTTATTTTTGAACGTCAGTTCACATTTGTAGGTGGATCATCAGTGTTAGAGCTAAAATTAGCATGTTTAAAGTGATTTTCATGCTTCCAGGGGCTCGGGAAGTGAATTAAATACTATTTGGAGGCATTTAATGTTCAATCAAAAACAGCTGATTTTTGACAAAAGAGATAACACCCCCCCCATTACGTCATGCTTCAGAAATGTGGAAAATGGTCAGTTTTCAAATGTTTTCTTTTTGAACGTCAGTTCACATTTGTAGGTGGATCATCAGTGTTAGAGCTAAAATTAGCATGTTTAAAGTGATTTTCATGCTTCCAGGGGCCCTAAACACAAGATTTATGGAATGGTTAAAAGTGCATGAAAATGGCCAATTTACTCACTCTGAGTTCTCAAAAAGGGGTTCTTCACCCCGGGAAGTTAATTAAATACTATTTGGAGGCATTTAATATTCGAGCAAAAACGGCTGATTTTCGACAAAAGAGATAACACCCCCCCATTACGTCATGCTTCAGAAATGTGGAAAATGGTCCGTTTTCAAATGTTTTATTTTTGAACGTCAGTTCACATTTGTAGGTGGATCATCAGTGTTAGAGCTAAAATTAGCATGTTTAAAGTGATTTTCATGCTTCCAGGGGCTCGGGAAGTGAATTAAATACTATTTGGAGGCATTTAATGTTCAAGCAAAAACGGCTGATTTTCGACAAAAGAGATAACACCCCCCCATTACGTCATGCTTCAGAAATGTGGAAAATGGTCCGTTTTCAAATGTTTTATTTTTGAACGTCAGTTCATATTTGTAGGTGGATCATCAGTGTTAGAGCTAAAATTAGCATGTTTAAAGTGATTTTCATGCTTCCAGGGCCTCGGGAAGTGAATTAAATACTATTTGGAGGCATTTAATGTTCAATCAAAAACAGCTGGTTTTTGACAAAAGAGATAACACCCCCCATTACGTCATGCTTCAGAAATGTGGAAAATGGTCCGTTTTCAAATGTTTTATTTTTGAACGTCAGTTCACATTTGTAGGTGGATCATCAGTGTTAGAGCTAAAATTAGCATGTTTAAAGTGATTTTCATGCTTCCAGGGGCTCAGGAAGTGAATTAAATACTATTTGGAGGCATTTAATGTTCAATCAAAAACAGCTGATTTTTGACAAAAGAGATAACACCCCCCCATTACGTCATGCTTCAGAAATGTGGACAATGGTCCGTTTTCAAATGTTTTATTTTTGAACGTCAGTTCACATTTGTAGGTGGATCATCAGTGTTAGAGCTAACATTAGCATGTTTAAAGTGATTTTCATGCTACCAGGGGCTCGGGAAGTGAATTAAATACTATTTGGAGGCATTTAATGTTCAATCAAAAACAGCTGATTTTTGACAAAAGAGATAACACCCCCCCCATTACGTCATGCTTCAGAAATGTGGAAAATGGTCCGTTTTCAAATGTTTTCTTTTTGAACGTCAGTTCACGTTTGTAGGTGGATCATCAGTGTTAGAGCTAAAATTAGCATGTTTAAAGTGATTTTCATGCTTCCAGGGGCCCTAAACACAGGATTTATGGAGTGGTTAAAAGTGCATGAAAATGGCCAATTTACTCACTCTGAGTTCTCAAAAGGGTTTCTTCACCCCGGGAAGTTAATTAAATACCATTTGGAGGCATTTAATGTTTGAGCAAAAACGGCTGATTTTCGACAAAAGAGATTACACCCCCCCATTACGTCATGCTTCAGAAATGTGGAAAATGGTCCGTTTTCAAATGTTTTATTTTTGAACGTCAGTTCACATTTGTAGGTGGATCATCAGTGTTAGAGCTAAAATTAGCATGTTTAAAGTGATTTTCATGCTTCCAGGGGCTCGGGAAGTGAATTAAATACTATTTGGAGGCATTTAATTTTCAATCAAAAACAGCTGATTTTTGACAAAAGAGTTAACACCCCCCCATTACGTCATGCTTCAGAAATGTGGAAAATGGTCCGTTTTCAAATGTTTTATTTTTGAACGTCAGTTCACATTTGTAGGTGGATCATCAGTGTTAGAGCTAAAATTAGCATGTTTAAAGTGATTTTCATGCTTCTAGGGGCCCTAAACACAAGATTTATGGAATGGTTAAAAGTGCATGAAAATGGCCAATTTACTCACTCTGAGTTCTCAAAAAGGGTTTCTTCACCCTGGGAAGTTAATTAAATACCATTTGGAGGCATTTAATGTTCGGGCAAAAACGGCTGATTTTCGACAAAAGAGATAACACCCCCCCATTACGTCATGCTTGAGAAATGTGGAAAATGGTCCGTTTTCAAATGTTTTCTTTTTGAACGTCAGTTCACATTTGTAGGTGGATCATCAGTGTTAGAGCTAAAATTTGCATGTTTGAAGTGATTTTCATGCTTCCTGGGCCCCTAAACACAAGATTTATGGAATGGTTAAAAGTGCATGAAAATGGCCAATTTACTCACTCTGAGTTCTCAAAAAGGGTTTCTTCACCCCGGGAAGTTAATTAAATACCATTTGGAGGCATTTAATGTTCGAGCAAAAACGGCTGATTTTCGACAAAAGAGATAACACCCCCCCATTACGTCATGCTTCAGAAATGTGGAAAATGGTCCGTTTTCAAATGTTTTATTTTTGAACGTCAGTTCACATTTGTAGGTGGATCATCAGTGTTAGAGCTAAAATGAGCATGTTTAAAGTGATGTTCATGCTTCCAGGGGCTCGGGAAGTGAATTAAATACTATTTGGAGGCATTTAATGTTCAAGCAAAAACGGCTGATTTTCGACAAAAGAGATAACACCCCCCCATTACGTCATGCTTCAGAAATGTGGAAAATGGTTTGTTTTCAAATGTTTTATTTTTGAACGTCAGTTCACATTCGTAGGTGGATCATCAGTGTTAGAGCTAAAATTAGCATGTTTAAAGTGATTTTCATGCTTCCAGGGGCCCTAAACACAAGATTTATGGAATGGTTAAAAGTGCATGAAAATGGCCAATTTACTCACTCTGAGTTCTCAAAAAGGGTTCCTTCACCCCGGGAAGTTAATTAAATACCATTTGGAGGCATTTAATGTTCGAGCAAAAACGGCTGATTTTCGACAAAAGAGATAACACCCCCCATTACGTCATGCTTCAGAAATGTGGAAAATGGTCCGTTTTCAAATGTTTTATTTTTGAACGTCAGTTCACATTTGTAGGTGGATCATCAGTGTTAGAGCTAAAATTAGCATGTTTAAAGTGATTTTCATGCTTCCAGGGGCTCGGGAAGTGAATTAAATACTATTTGGAGGCATTTAATGTTCAATCAAAAACAGCTGATTTTTGACAAAAGAGATAACACCCCCCATTACGTCATGCTTCAGAAATGTGGAAAATGGTCCGTTTTCAAATGTTTTCTTTTTGAACGTCAGTTCACATTTGTAGGTGGATCATCAGTGTTAGAGCTAAAATTAGCATGTTTAAAGTGATTTTTATACTTCCAGGGGCTCGGGAAGTGAATTAAATACTATTTGGAGGCATTTAATGTTCAAGCAAAAACGGCTGATTTTCGACAAAAGAGATAACACCCCCCCATTACGTCATGCTTCAGAAATGTGGAAAATGGTCCGTTTTCAAATGTTTTATTTTTGAACGTCAGTTCACATTTGTAGGTGGATCATCAGTGTTAGAGCTAAAATTAGCATGTTTAAAGTGATTTTCATGCTTCCAGGGGCTCGGGAAGTGAATTAAATACTATTTGGAGGCATTTAATGTTCATGCAAAAACGGCTGATTTTCGACAAAAGAGATAACACCCCCCCATTACGTCATGCTTCAGAAATGTGGAAAATGGTCTGTTTTCAAATGTTTAATTTTTGAACGTCAGTTCACATTTGTAGGTGGATCATCAGTGTTAGAGCTAAAATTAGCATGTTTAAAGTGGTTTTCATGCTTCCAGGGGCCCTAAACACAAGATTTATGGAATGGTTAAAAGTGCATGAAAATGGCCAATTTACTCACTCTGAGTTCTCAAAAAGGGTTTCTTCACCCAGGGAAGTTAATTAAATACCATTTGGAGGCATTTAATGTTCGAGCAAAAACGGCTGATTTTCGACAAAAGAGATAACACCCCCCCATTACGTCTTGCTTCAGAAATGTGGAAAATGGTCTGTTTTCAAATGTTTTATTTTTGAACATCAGTACACATTTGTAGGTGGATCATCAGTGTTAGAGCTAAAATTAGCATGCTTAAAGTGATTTTCATTCTTCCAGGGGCCCTAAACACAAGATTTATGGAATGGTTAAAAGTGCATGAAAATGGCCAATTTACACACTCTGAGTTCTCAAAAAGGGTTTCTTCACCCCGGGAAGTTAATTAAATAACATTTGGAGGCATTTAATGTTCGAGCAACAACGGCTGATTTTCGACAAAAGAGATAACACCCCCCCATTACGTCAAGCTTCAGAAATGTGGAAAATGGTCCGTTTTCAAATGTTTTATTTTTGAACGTCAGTTCACATTTGTAGGTGGATCATCAGTGTTAGAGCTAAAATTCGCATGTTTAAAGTGATTTTCATGCTTCCAGGGGCTCGGGAAGTGAATTAAATACTGTAAAAACGGCTGATTTTCGACAAAAGAGATAACACCCCCCCATTACGTCATGCTTCAGAAATGTGGAAAATGGTCCGTTTTCAAATGTTTTATTTTTGAACGTCAGTTCACATTTGTATGTGGATCTTCAGTGTTAGAGCTAAAATTTGCATGTTTAAAGTGATTTTCATGCTTCCAGGGGCCCTAAACACAAGATTTATGGAATGGTTAAAAGTGCATGAAAATGGCCAATTTACTCACTCTGAGTTCTCAAAAAGGGTTTTTTCACCCCGGGAAGTTAATTAAATACCATTTGGAGGCATTTAATGTTCGAGCAAAAACGGCTGATTTTCGACAAAAGAGATAACACCCCCCCATCACGTCATGCTTCAGAAATGTGGAAAATGGTCCGTTTTCAAATGTTTTATTTTTGAACGTCAGTTCACATTTGTAGGTGGATCATCAGTGTTAGAGCTAAAATTAGCATGTTTAAAGTGATTTTCATGCTTCCAGGGGCTCGGGAAGTGAAATAAATACTATTTGGAGGCATTTAATGTTCAATCAAAAACAGCTGATTTTTGACAAAAGAGATAACACCCCCCCATTACGTCATGCTTCAGAAATGTGGAAAATGGTCAGTTTTCAAATGTTTTCTTTTTGAACGTCAGTTCACATTTGTAGGTGGATCATCAGTGTTAGAGCTAAAATTAGCATGTTTAAAGTGATTTTCATGCTTCCAGGGGCCCTAAACACAAGATTTATGGAATGGTTAAAAGTGCATGAAAATGGCCAATTTACTCACTCTGAGTTCTCAAAAAGGGGTTCTTCACCCCGGGAAGTTAATTAAATACTATTTGGAGGCATTTAATGTTCGAGCAAAAACGACTGATTTTCGACAAAAGAGATAACACCCCCCCATTACGTCATGCTTCAGAAATGTGGAAAATGGTCCGTTTTCAAATGTTTTATTTTTGAACGTCAGTTCACATTTGTAGGTGGATCATCAGTGTTAGAGCTAAAATTAGCATGTTTAAAGTGATTTTCATGCTTCCAGGGGCTCGGGAAGTGAATTAAATACTATTTGGAGGCATTTAATGTTCAAGCAAAAACGGCTGATTTTCGACAAAAGAGATAACACCCCCCCATTACGTCATGCTTCAGAAATGTGGAAAATGGTCCGTTTTCAAATGTTTTATTTTTGAACGTCAGTTCACATTTGTAGGTGGATCATCAGTGTTAGAGCTAAAATTAGCATGTTTAAAGTGATTTTCATGCTTCCAGGGGCTCGGGAAGTGAATTAAATACTATTTGGAGGCATTTAATGTTCAAGCAAAAACGGCTGATTTTCGACAAAAGAGATAACACCCCCCCATTACGTCATGCTTCAGAAATGTGGAAAATGGTCCGTTTTCAAATGTTTTATTTTTGAACGTCAGTTCACATTTGTAGGTGGATCATCAGTGTTAGAGCTAAAATTAGCATGTTTAAAGTGATTTTCATGCTTCCAGGGGCTCAGGAAGTGAATTAAATACTATTTGGAGGCATTTAATGTTCAATCAAAAACAGCTGATTTTTGACAAAAGAGATAACACCCCCCCATTACGTCATGCTTCAGAAATGTGGACAATGGTCCGTTTTCAAATGTTTTATTTTTGAACGTCAGTTCACATTTGTAGGTGGATCATCAGTGTTAGAGCTAACATTAGCATGTTTAAAGTGATTTTCATTCTACCAGGGGCTCGGGAAGTGAATTAAATACTATTTGGAGGCATTTAATGTTCAATCAAAAACAGCTGATTTTTGACAAAAGAGATAACACCCCCCCATTACGTCATGCTTCAGAAATGTGGAAAATGGTCCGTTTTCAAATGTTTTCTTTTTGAACGTCAGTTCACGTTTGTAGGTGGATCATCAGTGTTAGAGCTAAAATTAGCATGTTTAAAGTGATTTTCATGCTTCCAGGGGCCCTAAACACAGGATTTATGGAGTGGTTAAAAGTGCATGAAAATGGCCAATTTACTCACTCTGAGTTCTCAAAAGGGTTTCTTCACCCCGGGAAGTTAATCAAATACCATTTGGAGGCATTTAATGTTTGAGCAAAAACGGCTGATTTTCGACAAAAGAGATAACACCCCCCCATTACGTCATGCTTCAGAAATGTGGAAAATGGTCCGTTTTCAAATGTTTTATTTTTGAACGTCAGTTCACATTTGTAGGTGGATCATCAGTGTTAGAGCTAAAATTAGCATGTTTAAAGTGATTTTCATGCTTCCAGGGTCTCGGGAAGTGAATTAAATACTATTTGGAGGCATTTAATGTTCAAGCAAAAACGGCTGATTTTCGACAAAAGAGATAACACCCCCCCCCATTACGTCATGCTTCAAAAATGTGGAAAATGGTCCGTTTTCAAATGTTTTATTTTTGAACATCAGTTCACATTTGTAGGTGGATCATCAGTGTTAGAGCTAAAATTAGCATGTTTAAAGTGGTTTTCATGCTTCCAGGGGCCCTAAACACAAGATTTATGGAATGGTTAAAAGTGCATGAAAATGGCCAATTTACTCACTCTGAGTTCTCAAAAAGGGTTTCTTCACCCAGGGAAGTTAATTAAATACCATTTGGAGGCATTTAATGTTCGAGCAAAAACAGCTGATTTTCGACAAAAGAGATAACACCCCCCCATTACGTCATGCTTCAGAAATGTGGAAAATGGTCCGTTTTCAAATGTTTTATTTTTGAACATCAGTTCACATTTGTAGGTGGATCATCAGTGTTAGAGCTAAAATTAGCATGTTTAAAGTGATTTTCATGCTTCCAGGGGCTCGGGAAGTGAATTAAATACTATTTGGAGGCATTTAATTTTCAATCAAAAACAGCTGATTTTTGACAAAAGAGTTAACACCCCCCCATTACGTCATGCTTCAGAAATGTGGAAAATGGTCCGTTTTCAAATGTTTTATTTTTGAACGTCAGTTCACATTTGTAGGTGGATCATCAGTGTTAGAGCTAAAATTAGCATGTTTAAAGTGATTTTCATGCTTCTAGGGGCCCTAAACACAAGATTTATGGAATGGTTAAAAGTGCATGAAAATGGCCAATTTACTCACTCTGAGTTCTCAAAAAGGGTTTCTTCACCCTGGGAAGTTAATTAAATACCATTTGGAGGCATTTAATGTTCGGGCAAAAACGGCTGATTTTCGACAAAAGAGATAACACCCCCCCATTACGTCATGCTTGAGAAATGTGGAAAATGGTCCGTTTTCAAATGTTTTCTTTTTGAACGTCAGTTCACATTTGTAGGTGGATCATCAGTGTTAGAGCTAAAATTAGCATGTTTGAAGTGATTTTCATGCTTCCTGGGCCCCTAAACACAAGATTTATGGAATGGTTAAAAGTGCATGAAAATGGCCAATTTACTCACTCTGAGTTCTCAAAAAGGGTTTCTTCACCCCGGGAAGTTAATTAAATACCATTTGGAGGCATTTAATGTTCGAGCAAAAACGGCTGATTTTCGACAAAAGAGATAACACCCCCCCATTACGTCATGCTTCAGAAATGTGGAAAATGGTTCGTTTTCAAATGTTTTATTTTTGAACGTCAGTTCACATTTGTAGGTGGATCATCAGTGTTAGAGCTAAAATTAGCATGTTTAAAGTGATTTTCATGCTTCCAGGGGCCCTAAACACAAGATTTATGGAATGGTTAAAAGTGCATGAAAATGGCCAATTTACTCACTCTGAGTTCTCAAAAAGGGTTTCTTCACCCCGGGAAGTTAATTAAATACCATTTGGAGGCATTTAATGTTCGAGCAAAAACGGCTGATTTTCGACAAAAGAGATAACACCCCCCCATTACGTCATGCTTCAGAAATGTGGAAAATGGTCCGTTTTCAAATGTTTTATTTTTGAACGTCAGTTCACATTTATAGGTGGATCATCAGTGTTAGAGCTAAAATTAGCATGTTTAAAGTGATTTTCATGCTTCCAGGGGCTCGGGAAGTGAATTAAATACTATTTGGAGGCATTTAATGTTCAATCAAAAACAGCTGATTTTTGACAAAAGAGATAACACCCCCCCATTACGTCATGCT
This sequence comes from Lissotriton vulgaris, assembly GCF_964263255.1. Lineage (NCBI taxonomy): Eukaryota > Metazoa > Chordata > Amphibia > Caudata > Salamandridae > Lissotriton > Lissotriton vulgaris. Next base: position 1,015,432 of record NW_028243998.1, read on the forward strand.
TCAGAAATGTGGAAAATTGTCCGTTTTCAAATGTTTTCTTTTTGAACGTCAGTTCACATTTGTAGGTGGATCATCAGTGTTAGAGCTAAAATTAGCATGTTTAAAGTGATTTTCATGCTTCCAGGGGCCCTAAACACAAGATTTATGGAATGGTTAAAAGTGCATGAAAATGACCAATTTACTCACTCTGAGTTCTCAAAAAGGGTTTCTTCACCCCGGGAAGTTAATTAAATACCATTTGGAGGCATTTAATGTTCGAGCAAAAACGGCTGATTTTCGACAAAAGAGATAACACCCCCCCATTACGTCATGCTTCAGAAATGTGGAAAATGGTCCGTTTTCAAATGTTTTATTTTTGAACGTCAGTTCACATTTGTAGGTGGATCATCAGTGTTAGAGCTAAAATTAGCATGTTTAAAGTGATTTTCATGCTTCCAGGGTCTCGGGAAGTGAATTAAATACTATTTGGAGGCATTTAATGTTCAAGCAAAAACGGCTGATTTTCGACAAAAGAGATAACAACCCCCATTACGTCATGCTTCAGAAATGTGGAAAATGGTCCGTTTTCAAATGTTTTATTTTTGAACATCAGTTCACATTTGTAGGTGGATCATCAGTGTTAGAGCTAAAATTAGCATGTTTAAAGTGATTTTCATGCTTCCAGGGGCCCTAAACACAGGATTTATGGAATGGTTAAAAGTGCATGAAAATGGCCAATTTACTCACTCTGAGTTCTCAAAAAGGGTTTCTTCACCCCGGGAAGTTAATTAAATACCATTTGGAGGCATTTAATGTTCGAGCAAAAACGGCTGATTTTCGACAAAAGAGATAACACCCCCCCATTACGTCATGCTTCAGAAATGTGGAAAATGGTCCGTTTTCAAATGTTTTATTTTTGAACGTCAGTTCACATTTGTAGGTGGATCATCAGTGTTAGAGCTAAAATTAGCATGTTTAAAGTGATTTTCATGCTTCCAGGGTCTCGGGAAGTGAATTAAATACTATTTGGAGGCATTTAATGTTCAAGCAAAAACAGCTGATTTTCGACAAAAGAGATAACAACCCCCCATTACGTCATGCTTCAGAAATGTGGAAAATGGTCCGTTTTCAAATGTTTTATTTTTGAACATCAGTTCACATTTGTAGGTGGATCATCAGTGTTAGAGCTAAAATTAGCATGTTTAAAGTGATTTTCATGCTTCCAGGGGCCCTAAACACAGGATTTATGGAATGGTTAAAAGTGCATGAAAATGGCCAATTTACTCACTCTGAGTTCTCAAAAAGGGTTTCTTCACCCCGGGAAGTTAATTAAATACCATTTGGAGGCATTTAATGTTCGAGCAAAAACGGCTGATTTTCGACAAAAGAGATAACACCCCCCATTACGTCATGCTTCAGAAATGTGGAAAATGGTCGTTTTCAAATGTTTTATTTTTGAACGTCAGTTCACATTTGTAGGTGGATCATCAGTGTTAGAGCTAAAATTAGCATGTTTAAAGTGATTTTCATGCTTCCAGGGGCTCGGGAAGTGAATTAAATACTATTTGGAGGCATTTAATGTTCAAGCAAAAACGGCTGATTTTCGACAAAAGAGATAACACCCCCCCATTACGTCATGCTTCAGAAATGTGGAAAATGGTCCGTTTTCAAATGTTTTATTTTTGAACGTCAGTTCACATTTGTAGGTGGATCATCAGTGTTAGAGCTAAAATTATCATGTTTAAAGTGATTTTCATGCTTCCAGGGGCTCGGGAAGTGAATTAAATACTATTTGGAGGCATTTAATGTTCATGCAAAAACGGCTGATTTTCGACAAAAGAGATAACACCCCCCCATTACGTCATGCTTCAGAAATGTGGAAAACGGTCCGTTTTCAAATGTTTTATTTTTGAACGTCAGTTCACATTTGTAGGTGGATCATCAGTGTTAGAGCTAAAATTAGCATGTTTAAAGTGGTTTTCATGCTTCCAGGGGCCCTAAACACAAGATTTATGGAATGGTTAAAAGTGCATGAAAATGGCCAATTTACTCACTCTGAGTTCTCAAAAAGGGTTTCTTCACCCAGGGAAGTTAATTAAATACCATTTGGAGGCATTTAATGTTCGAGCAAAAACGGCTGATTTTCGACAAAAGAGATAACACCCCCCCATTACGTCATGCTTCAGAAATGTGGAAAATGGTCTGTTTTCAAATGTTTTATTTTTGAACATCAGTTCACATTTGTAGGTGGATCATCAGTGTTAGAGCTAAAATTAGCATGCTTAAAGTGATTTTCATGCTTCCAGGGGCCATAAACACAAGATTTATGGAATGGTTAAAAGTGCATGAAAATGGCCAATTTACACACTCTGAGTTCTCAAAAAGGGTTTCTTCACCCCGGGAAGTTAATTAAATAACATTTGGAGGCATTTAATGTTCGAGCAACAACGGCTGATTTTCGACAAAAGAGATAACACCCCCCCATTACGTCAAGCTTCAGAAATGTGGAAAATGGTCCGTTTTCAAATGTTTTATTTTTGAACGTCAGTTCACATTTGTAGGTGGATCATCAGTGTTAGAGCTAAAATTTGCATGTTTAAAGTGATTTTCATGCTTCCAGGGGCTCGGGAAGTGAATTAAATACTGCAAAAACGGCTGATTTTCGACAAAAGAGATAACACCCCCCCATTACGTCATGCTTCAGAAATGTGGAAAATGGTCCGTTTTCAAATGTTTTATTTTTGAACGTCAGTTCACATTTGTAGGTGGATCATCAGTGTTAGAGCTAAAATTTGCATGTTTAAAGTGATTTTCATGCTTCCAGTAGCCCTAAACACAAGATTTATGGAATGGTTAAAAGTGCATGAAAATGGCCAATTTACTCACTCTGAGTTCTCAAAAAGGGTTTTTTCACCCCGGGAAGTTATTTAAATACCATTTGGAGGCATTTAATGTTCAAGCAAAAACGGCTGATTTTCGACAAAAGAGATAACACCCCCCCATTACGTCATGCTTCAGAAATGTGGAAAATGGTCCGTTTTCAAATGTTTTATTTTTGAACGTCAGTTCACATTTGTAGGTGGATCATCAGTGTTAGAGCTAAAATTATCATGTTTAAAGTGATTTTCATGCTTCCAGGGGCTCGGGAAGTGAATTAAATACTATTTGGAGGCATTTAATGTTCATGCAAAAACGGCTGATTTTCGACAAAAGAGATAACACCCCCCCATTACGTCATGCTTCAGAAATGTGGAAAACGGTCCGTTTTCAAATGTTTTATTTTTGAACGTCAGTTCACATTTGTAGGTGGATCATCAGTGTTAGAGCTAAAATTAGCATGTTTAAAGTGGTTTTCATGCTTCCAGGGGCCCTAAACACAAGATTTATGGAATGGTTAAAAGTGCATGAAAATGGCCAATTTACTCACTCTGAGTTCTCAAAAAGGGTTTCTTCACCCAGGGAAGTTAATTAAATACCATTTGGAGGCATTTAATGTTCGAGCAAAAACGGCTGATTTTCGACAAAAGAGATAACACCCCCCCATTACGTCATGCTTCAGAAATGTGGAAAATGGTCTGTTTTCAAATGTTTTATTTTTGAACATCAGTTCACATTTGTAGGTGGATCATCAGTGTTAGAGCTAAAATTAGCATGCTTAAAGTGATTTTCATGCTTCCAGGGGCCATAAACACAAGATTTATGGAATGGTTAAAAGTGCATGAAAATGGCCAATTTACACACTCTGAGTTCTCAAAAAGGGTTTCTTCACCCCGGGAAGTTAATTAAATAACATTTGGAGGCATTTAATGTTCGAGCAACAACGGCTGATTTTCGACAAAAGAGATAACACCCCCCCATTACGTCAAGCTTCAGAAATGTGGAAAATGGTCCGTTTTCAAATGTTTTATTTTTGAACGTCAGTTCACATTTGTAGGTGGATCATCAGTGTTAGAGCTAAAATTTGCATGTTTAAAGTGATTTTCATGCTTCCAGGGGCTCGGGAAGTGAATTAAATACTGCAAAAACGGCTGATTTTCGACAAAAGAGATAACACCCCCCCATTACGTCATGCTTCAGAAATGTGGAAAATGGTCCGTTTTCAAATGTTTTATTTTTGAACGTCAGTTCACATTTGTAGGTGGATCATCAGTGTTAGAGCTAAAATTTGCATGTTTAAAGTGATTTTCATGCTTCCAGTAGCCCTAAACACAAGATTTATGGAATGGTTAAAAGTGCATGAAAATGGCCAATTTACTCACTCTGAGTTCTCAAAAAGGGTTTTTTCACCCCGGGAAGTTATTTAAATACCATTTGGAGGCATTTAATGTTCGAGCAAAAACGGCTGATTTTCGACAAAAGAGATAACACCCCCCCATTACGTCATGCTTCAGAAATGTGGGAAATGGTCCGTTTTCAAATGTTTTATTTTTGAGCGTCAGTTCACATTTGTAGGTGGATCATCAGTGTTAGAGCTAAAATTAGCATGTTTAAAGTGATTTTCATGCTTCCAGGGGCTCGGGAAGTGAATTAAATACTATTTGGAGGCATTTAATGTTCAATCAAAAACAGCTGATTTTTGACAAAAGAGATAACACCCCCCCATTACGTCATGCTTCAGAAATGTGGAAAATGGTCCGTTTTCAAATGTTTTCTTTTTGAACGTCAGTTCACATTTGTAGGTGGATCATCAGTGTTAGAGCTAAAATTAGCATGTTTAAAGTGATTTTCATGCTTCCAGGGGCCCTAAACACAAGATTTATGGAATGGTTAAAAGTGCATGAAAATGGCCAATTTACTCACTCTGAGTTCTCAAAAAGGGTTTCTTCACCCAGGGAAGTTAATTAAATACCATTTGGAGGCATTTAATGTCCGAGCAAAAACGGCTGATTTTCGACAAAAGAGATAACACCCCCCCATTACGTCATGCTTCAGAAATGTGGAAAATGGTCCGTTTTCAAATGTTTTATTTTTGAACGTCAGTTCACATTTGTAGGTGGATCATCAGTGTTAGAGCTAAAATTAGCATGTTTAAAGTCATTTTCATGCTTCCAGGGGCTCAGGAAGGGAATTAAATACTATTTGGAGGCATTTAATGTTCAATCAAAAACAGCTGATTTTTGACAAGAGATAACACCCCCCCATTACGTCATGCTTCAGAAATGTGGACAATAGTCCGTTTTCAAATGTTTTATTTTTGAACGTCAGTTCACATTTGTAGGTGGATCATCAGTGTTAGAGCTAAAATTAGCATGTTTAAAGTGATTTTCATGCTACCAGGGGCTCGGGAAGTGAATAAAATACTATTTGGAGGCATTTAATGTTCAATCAAAAACAGCTGATTTTTGACAAAAGAGATAACACCCCCCCATTACGTCATGCTTCAGAAATGTGGAAAATGGTCCGTTTTCAAATGTTTTCTTTTTGAACGTCAGTTCACATTTGTAGGTGGATCATCAGTGTTAGAGCTAAAATTAGCATGTTTAAAGTGATTTTCATGCTTCCAGGGGCCCTAAACACAGGATTTATGGAATGGTTAAAAGTGCATGAAAATGGCCAATTTACTCACTCTGAGTTCTCAAAAAGGGTTTCTTCACCCCGGGAAGTTAATTAAATACCATTTGGAGGCATTTAATGTTCGAGCAAAAACGGCTGATTTTCGACAAAAGAGATAACACCCCCCCATTACGTCATGCTTCAGAAATGTGGAAAATGGTCCGTTTTCAAATGTTTTATTTTTGAACGTCAGTTCACATTTGTAGGTGGATCATCAGTGTTAGAGCTAAAATTAGCATGTTTAAAGTGATTTTCATGCTTCCAGGGTCTCGGGAAGTGAATTAAATACTATTTGGAGGCATTTAATGTTCAAGCAAAAACGGCTGATTTTCGACAAAAGAGATAACACCCCCCCATTACGTCATGCTTCAAAAATGTGGAAAATGGTCCGTTTTCAAATGTTTTATTTTTGAACGTCAGTTCACATTTGTAGGTGGATCATCAGTGTTAGAGCTAAAATTAGCATGTTTAAAGTGGTTTTCATGCTTCCAGGGGCCCTAAACACAAGATTTATGGAATGGTTAAAAGTGCATGAAAATGGCCTATTTAGTCACTCTGAGTTCTCAAAAAGGGTTTCTTCACCCAGGGAAGTTAATTAAATACCATTTGGAGGCATTTAGTGTTCGAGCAAAAACAGCTGATTTTCGACAAAAGAGATAACACCCCCCCATTACGTCATGCTTCAGAAATGTGGAAAATGGTCCGTTTTCAAATGTTTTATTTTTGAACGTCAGTTCACATTTGTAGGTGGATCATCAGTGTTAGAGCTAAAATTAGCATGTTTAAAGTGATTTTCATGCTTCCAGGGGCTCGGGAAGTGAATTAAATACTATTTGGAGGCATTTAATGTTCAAGCAAAAACGGCTGATTTTCGACAAAAGAGATAACACCCCCCCCATTACGTCATGCTTCAGAAATGTGGAAAATGGTCCGTTTTCAAATGTTTTATTTTTGAACGTCAGTTCACATTTGTAGGTGGATCATCAGTGTTAGAGCTAAAATTAGCATGTTTAAAGTGATTTTCATGCTTCCAGGGGCCCTAAACACAAGATTTATGGAATGGTTAAAAGTGCATGAAAATGGCCAATTTACTCACTCTGAGTTCTCAAAAAGGGTTTCTTCACCCAGGGAAGTTAATTAAATACCATTTGGAGGCATTTAATGTTCGAGCAAAAACGGCTGATTTTCGACAAAAGAGATAACACCCCCCCATTACGTCATGCTTCAGAAATGTGGAAAATGGTCTGTTTTCAAATGTTTTATTTTTGAACATCAGTTCACATTTGTAGGTGGATCATCAGTGTTAGAGCTAAAATTAGCATGCTTAAAGTGATTTTCATGCTTCAAGGGGCCATAAACACAAGATTTATGGAATGGTTAAAAGTGCATGAAAATGGCCAATTTACACACTCTGAGTTCTCAAAAAGGGTTTCTTCACCCCGGGAAGTTAATTAAATAACATTTGGAGGCATTTAATGTTCGAGCAACAACGGCTGATTTTCGACAAAAGAGATAACACCCCCCCATTACGTCAAGCTTCAGAAATGTGGAAAATGGTCCGTTTTCAAATGTTTTATTTTTGAACGTCAGTTCACATTTCTAGGTGGATCATCAGTGTTAGAGCTAAAATTCGCATGTTTAAAGTGATTTTCATGCTTCCAGGGGCTCAGGAAGTGAATTAAATACTGCAAAAACGTCTGATTTTCGACAAAAGAGATAACACCCCCCCATTACGTCATGCTTCAGAAATGTGGAAAATGGTCCGTTTTCAAATGTTTTATTTTTGAACGTCAGTTCACATTTGTAGGTGGATCATCAGTGTTAGAGCTAAAATTTGCATGTTTAAAGTGATTTTCATGCTTCCAGTAGCCCTAAACACAAGATTTATGGAATGGTTAAAAGTGCATGAAAATGGCCAATTTACTCACTCTGAGTTCTCAAAAAGGGTTTTTTCACCCCGGGAAGTTATTTAAATACCATTTGGAGGCATTTAATGTTCGAGCAAAAACGGCTGATTTTCGACAAAAGAGATAACACCCCCCCATTACGTCATGCTTCAGAAATGTGGAAAATGGTCCGTTTTCAAATGTTTTATTTTTGAGCGTCAGTTCACATTTGTAGGTGGATCATCAGTGTTAGAGCTAAAATTAGCATGTTTAAAGTGATTTTCATGCTTCCAGGGGCTCGGGAAGTGAATTAAATACTATTTGGAGGCATTTAATGTTCAATCAAAAACAGCTGATTTTTGACAAAAGAGATAACACCCCCCCATTACGTCATGCTTCAGAAATGTGGAAAATGGTCCGTTTTCAAATGTTTTCTTTTTGAACGTCAGTTCACATTTGTAGGTGGATCATCAGTGTTAGAGCTAAAATTAGCATGTTTAAAGTGATTTTCATGCTTCCAGGGGCTCGGGAAGTGAATTAAATACTGCAAAAACGTCTGATTTTCGACAAAAGAGATAACACCCCCCCATTACGTCATGCTTCAGAAATGTGGAAAATGGTCCGTTTTCAAATGTTTTATTTTTGAACTTCAGTTCACATTTGTAGGTGGATCATCAGTGTTAGAGCTAAAATTTGCATGTTTAAAGTGATTTTCATGCTTTTCAGTAGCCCTAAACACAAGATTTATGGAATGGTTAAAAGTGCATGAAAATGGCCAATTTACTCACTCTGAGTTCTCAAAAAGGGTTTTTTCACCCCGGGAAGTTATTTAAATACCATTTAGAGGCATTTAATGTTCGAGCAAAAACGGCTGATTTTCGACAAAAGAGATAACACCCCCCCATTACGTTATGCTTCAGAAATGTGGAAAATGGTCCGTTTTCAAATGTTTTATTTTTGAGCGTCAGTTCACATTTGTAGGTGTATCATCAGTGTTAGAGCTAAAATTAGCATGTTTAAAGTGATTTTCATGCTTCCAGGAGCTCGGGAAGTGAATTAAATACTATTTGGAGGCATTTAATGTTCAATCAAAAACAGCTGATTTTTGACAAAAGAGATAACACCCCCCATTACGTCATGCTTCAGAAATGTGGAAAATGGTCCGTTTTCAAATGTTTTCTTTTTGAACGTCAGTTCACATTTGTAGGTGGATCATCAGTGTTAGAGCTAAAATTAGCATGTTTAAAGTGATTTTCATGCTTCCAGGGGCCCTAAACACAAGATTTATGGAATGGTTAAAAGTGCATGAAAATGGCCAATTTACTCACTCTGAGTTCTCAAAAAGGGGTTCTTCACCCCGGGAAGTTAATTAAATACTATTTGGAGGCATTTAATGTTCGAGCAAAAACGGCTGATTTTCGACAAAAGAGATAACACCCCCCCATTACGTCATGCTTCAGAAATGTGGAAAATGGTCTGTTTTCAAATGTTTTATTTTTGAACATCAGTTCACATTTGTAGGTGGATCATCAGTGTTAGAGCTAAAATTAGCATGCTTAAAGTGATTTTCATGCTTCCAGGGGCCATAAACACAAGATTTATGGAATGGTTAAAAGTGCATGAAAATGGCCAATTTACACACTCTGAGTTCTCAAAAAGGGTTTCTTCACCCCGGGAAGTTAATTAAATAACATTTGGAGGCATTTAATGTTCGAGCAACAACGGCTGATTTTCGACAAAAGAGATAACACCCCCCCATTACGTCAAGCTTCAGAAATGTGGAAAATGGTCCGTTTTCAAATGTTTTATTTTTGAACGTCAGTTCACATTTCTAGGTGGATCATCAGTGTTAGAGCTAAAATTCGCATGTTTAAAGTGATTTTCATGCTTCCAGGGGCTCGGGAAGTGAATTAAATACTGCAAAAACGTCTGATTTTCGACAAAAGAGATAACACCCCCCCATTACGTCATGCTTCAGAAATGTGGAAAATGGTCCGTTTTCAAATGTTTTATTTTTGAACGTCAGTTCACATTTGTAGGTGGATCATCAGTGTTAGAGCTAAAATTAGCATGTTTAAAGTGGTTTTCATGCTTCCAGGGGCCCTAAACACAAGATTTATGGAATGGTTAAAAGTGCATGAAAATGGCCAATTTACTCACTCTGAGTTCTCAAAAAGGGTTTCTTCACCCAGGGAAGTTAATTAAATACCATTTGGAGGCATTTAATGTTCGAGCAAAAACGGCTGATTTTCGACAAAAGAGATAACACCCCCCCATTACGTCATGCTTCAGAAATGTGGAAAATGGTCTGTTTTCAAATGTTTTATTTTTGAACATCAGTTCACATTTGTAGGTGGATCATCAGTGTTAGAGCTAAAATTAGCATGCTTAAAGTGATTTTCATGCTTCCAGGGGCCATAAACACAAGATTTATGGAATGGTTAAAAGTGCATGAAAATGGCCAATTTACACACTCTGAGTTCTCAAAAAGGGTTTCTTCACCCCGGGAAGTTAATTAAATAACATTTGGAGGCATTTAATGTTCGAGCAACAACGGCTGATTTTCGACAAAAGAGATAACACCCCCCCATTACGTCAAGCTTCAGAAATGTGGAAAATGGTCCGTTTTCAAATGTTTTATTTTTGAACGTCAGTTCACATTTCTAGGTGGATCATCAGTGTTAGAGCTAAAATTCGCATGTTTAAAGTGATTTTCATGCTTCCAGGGGCTCGGGAAGTGAATTAAATACTGCAAAAACGTCTGATTTTCGACAAAAGAGATAACACCCCCCCATTACGTCATGCTTCAGAAATGTGGAAAATGGTCCGTTTTCAAATGTTTTATTTTTGAACGTCAGTTCACATTTGTAGGTGGATCATCAGTGTTAGAGCTAAAATTTGCATGTTTAAAGTGATTTTCATGCTTCCAGTAGCCCTAAACACAAGATTTATGGAATGGTTAAAAGTGCATGAAAATGGCCAATTTACTCACTCTGAGTTCTCAAAAAGGGTTTTTTCACCCCGGGAAGTTATTTAAATACCATTTGGAGGCATTTAATGTTCGAGCAAAAACGGCTGATTTTCGACAAAAGAGATAACACCCCCCCATTACGTCATGCTTCAGAAATGTGGAAAATGGTCCGTTTTCAAATGTTTTATTTTTGAGCGTCAGTTCACATTTGTAGGTGGATCATCAGTGTTAGAGCTAAAATTAGCATGTTTAAAGTGATTTTCATGCTTCCAGGGGCTCGGGAAGTGAATTAAATACTATTTGGAGGCATTTAATGTTCAATCAAAAACAGCTGATTTTTGACAAAAGAGATAACACCCCCCCATTACGTCATGCTTCAGAAATGTGGAAAATGGTCCGTTTTCAAATGTTTTCTTTTTGAACGTCAGTTCACATTTGTAGGTGGATCATCAGTGTTAGAGCTAAAATTAGCATGTTTAAAGTGATTTTCATGCTTCCAGGGGCTCGGGAAGTGAATTAAATACTGCAAAAACGTCTGATTTTCGACAAAAGAGATAACACCCCTCCATTACGTCATGCTTCAGAAATGTGGAAAATGGTCCGTTTTCAAATGTTTTATTTTTGAACTTCAGTTCACATTTGTAGGTGGATCATCAGTGTTAGAGCTAAAATTTGCATGTTTAAAGTGATTTTCATGCTTCCAGTAGCCCTAAACACAAGATTTATGGAATGGTTAAAAGTGCATGAAAATGGCCAATTTACTCACTCTGAGTTCTCAAAAAGGGTTTTTTCACCCCGGGAAGTTATTTAAATACCATTTAGAGGCATTTAATGTTCGAGCAAAAACGGCTGATTTTCGACAAAAGAGATAACACCCCCCCATTACGTCATGCTTCAGAAATGTGGAAAATGGTCCGTTTTCAAATGTTTTATTTTTGAGCGTCAGTTCACATTTGTAGGTGTATCATCAGTGTTAGAGCTAAAATTAGCATGTTTAAAGTGATTTTCATGCTTCCAGGAGCTCGGGAAGTGAATTAAATACTATTTGGAGGCATTTAATGTTCAATCAAAAACAGCTGATTTTTGACAAAAGAGATAACACCCCCCCATTACGTCATGCTTCAGAAATGTGGAAAATGGTCCGTTTTCAAATGTTTTCTTTTTGAACGTCAGTTCACATTTGTAGGTGGATCATCAGTGTTAGAGCTAAAATTAGCATGTTTAAAGTGATTTTCATGCTTCCAGGGGCCCTAAACACAAGATTTATGGAATGGTTAAAAGTGCATGAAAATGGCCAATTTACTCACTCTGAGTTCTCAAAAAGGGGTTCTTCACCCCGGGAAGTTAATTAAATACTATTTGGAGGCATTTAATGTTCGAGCAAAAACGGCTGATTTTCGACAAAAGAGATAACACCCCCCCATTACGTCATGCTTCAGAAATGTGGAAAATGGTCTGTTTTCAAATGTTTTATTTTTGAACATCAGTTCACATTTGTAGGTGGATCATCAGTGTTAGAGCTAAAATTAGCATGCTTAAAGTGATTTTCATGCTTCCAGGGGCCATAAACACAAGATTTATGGAATGGTTAAAAGTGCATGAAAATGGCCAATTTACACACTCTGAGTTCTCAAAAAGGGTTTCTTCACCCCGGGAAGTTAATTAAATAACATTTGGAGGCATTTAATGTTCGAGCAACAACGGCTGATTTTCGACAAAAGAGATAACACCCCCCCATTACGTCAAGCTTCAGAAATGTGGAAAATGGTCCGTTTTCAAATGTTTTATTTTTGAACGTCAGTTCACATTTCTAGGTGGATCATCAGTGTTAGAGCTAAAATTCGCATGTTTAAAGTGATTTTCATGCTTCCAGGGGCTCGGGAAGTGAATTAAATACTGCAAAAACGGCTGATTTTCGACAAAAGAGATAACCCCCCCCATTACGTCATGCTTCAGAAATGTGGAAAATGGTCTGTTTTCAAATGTTTTATTTTTGAACATCAGTTCACATTTGTAGGTGGATCATCAGTGTTAGAGCTAAAATTAGCATGCTTAAAGTGATTTTCATGCTTCCAGGGGCCATAAACACAAGATTTATGGAATGGTTAAAAGTGCATGAAAATGGCCAATTTACACACTCTGAGTTCTCAAAAAGGGTTTCTTCACCCCGGGAAGTTAATTAAATAACATTTGGAGGCATTTAATGTTCGAGCAACAACGGCTGATTTTCGACAAAAGAGATAACACCCCCCCATTACGTCAAGCTTCAGAAATGTGGAAAATGGTCCGTTTTCAAATGTTTTATTTTTGAACGTCAGTTCACATTTCTAGGTGGATCATCAGTGTTAGAGCTAAAATTCGCATGTTTAAAGTGATTTTCATGCTTCCAGGGGCTCGGGAAGTGAATTAAATACTGCAAAAACGTCTGATTTTCGACAAAAGAGATAACACCCCCCCATTACGTCATGCTTCAGAAATGTGGAAAATGGTCCGTTTTCAAATGTTTTATTTTTGAACGTCAGTTCACATTTGTAGGTGGATCATCAGTGTTAGAGCTAAAATTTGCATGTTTAAAGTGATTTTCATGCTTCCAGTAGCCCTAAACACAAGATTTATGGAATGGTTAAAAGTGCATGAAAATGGCCAATTTACTCACTCTGAGTTCTCAAAAAGGGTTTTTTCACCCCGGGAAGTTATTTAAATACCATTTGGAGGCATTTAATGTTCGAGCAAAAACGGCTGATTTTCGACAAAAGAGATAACACCCCCCCATTACGTCATGCTTCAGAAATGTGGAAAATGGTCCGTTTTCAAATGTTTTATTTTTGAGCGTCAGTTCACATTTGTAGGTGGATCATCAGTGTTAGAGCTAAAATTAGCATGTTTAAAGTGATTTTCATGCTTCCAGGGGCTCGGGAAGTGAATTAAATACTATTTGGAGGCATTTAATGTTCAATCAAAAACAGCTGATTTTTGACAAAAGAGATAACACCCCCCCATTACGTCATGCTTCAGAAATGTGGAAAATGGTCCGTTTTCAAATGTTTTCTTTTTGAACGTCAGTTCACATTTGTAGGTGGATCATCAGTGTTAGAGCTAAAATTAGCATGTTTAAAGTGATTTTCATGCTTCCAGGGGCTCGGGAAGTGAATTAAATACTGCAAAAACGTCTGATTTTCGACAAAAGAGATAACACCCCCCCATTACGTCATGCTTCAGAAATGTGGAAAATGGTCCGTTTTCAAATGTTTTATTTTTGAACTTCAGTTCACATTTGTAGGTGGATCATCAGTGTTAGAGCTAAAATTTGCATGTTTAAAGTGATTTTCATGCTTCCAGTAGCCCTAAACACAAGATTTATGGAATGGTTAAAAGTGCATGAAAATGGCCAATTTACTCACTCTGAGTTCTCAAAAAGGGTTTTTTCACCCCGGGAAGTTATTTAAATACCATTTAGAGGCATTTAATGTTCGAGCAAAAACGGCTGATTTTCGACAAAAGAGATAACACCCCCCCATTACGTCATGCTTCAGAAATGTGGAAAATGGTCCGTTTTCAAATGTTTTATTTTTGAGCGTCAGTTCACATTTGTAGGTGTATCATCAGTGTTAGAGCTAAAATTAGCATGTTTAAAGTGATTTTCATGCTTCCAGGAGCTCGGGAAGTGAATTAAATACTATTTGGAGGCATTTAATGTTCAATCAAAAACAGCTGATTTTTGACAAAAGAGATAACACCCCCCCATTACGTCATGCTTCAGAAATGTGGAAAATGGTCCGTTTTCAAATGTTTTCTTTTTGAACGTCAGTTCACATTTGTAGGTGGATCATCAGTGTTAGAGCTAAAATTAGCATGTTTAAAGTGATTTTCATGCTTCCAGGGGCCCTAAACACAAGATTTATGGAATGGTTAAAAGTGCATGAAAATGGCCAATTTACTCACTCTGAGTTCTCAAAAAGGGGTTCTTCACCCCGGGAAGTTAATTAAATACTATTTGGAGGCATTTAATGTTCGAGCAAAAACGGCTGATTTTCGACAAAAGAGATAACACCCCCCCATTACGTCATGCTTCAGAAATGTGGAAAATGGTCTGTTTTCAAATGTTTTATTTTTGAACATCAGTTCACATTTGTAGGTGGATCATCAGTGTTAGAGCTAAAATTAGCATGCTTAAAGTGATTTTCATGCTTCCAGGGGCCATAAACACAAGATTTATGGAATGGTTAAAAGTGCATGAAAATGGCCAATTTACACACTCTGAGTTCTCAAAAAGGGTTTCTTCACCCCGGGAAGTTAATTAAATAACATTTGGAGGCATTTAATGTTCGAGCAACAACGGCTGATTTTCGACAAAAGAGATAACACCCCCCCATTACGTCAAGCTTCAGAAATGTGGAAAATGGTCCGTTTTCAAATGTTTTATTTTTGAACGTCAGTTCACATTTCTAGGTGGATCATCAGTGTTAGAGCTAAAATTCGCATGTTTAAAGTGATTTTCATGCTTCCAGGGGCTCGGGAAGTGAATTAAATACTGCAAAAACGTCTGATTTTCGACAAAAGAGATAACACCCCCCCATTACGTCATGCTTCAGAAATGTGGAAAATGGTCCGTTTTCAAATGTTTTATTTTTGAACGTCAGTTCACATTTGTAGGTGGATCATCAGTGTTAGAGCTAAAATTAGCATGTTTAAAGTGGTTTTCATGCTTCCAGGGGCCCTAAACACAAGATTTATGGAATGGTTAAAAGTGCATGAAAATGGCCAATTTACTCACTCTGAGTTCTCAAAAAGGGTTTCTTCACCCAGGGAAGTTAATTAAATACCATTTGGAGGCATTTAATGTTCGAGCAAAAACGGCTGATTTTCGACAAAAGAGATAACACCCCCCCATTACGTCATGCTTCAGAAATGTGGAAAATGGTCTGTTTTCAAATGTTTTATTTTTGAACATCAGTTCACATTTGTAGGTGGATCATCAGTGTTAGAGCTAAAATTAGCATGCTTAAAGTGATTTTCATGCTTCCAGGGGCCATAAACACAAGATTTATGGAATGGTTAAAAGTGCATGAAAATGGCCAATTTACTCACTCTGAGTTCTCAAAAAGGGTTTTTTCATCCCGGGAAGTTATTTAAATACCATTTGGAGGCATTTAATGTTCGAGCAAAAACGGCTGATTTTCGACAAAAGAGATAACACCCCCCCATTACGTCATGCTTCAGAAATGTGGAAAATGGTCCGTTTTCAAATGTTTTATTTTTGAGCGTCAGTTCACATTTGTAGGTGGATCATCAGTGTTAGAGCTAAAATTAGCATGTTTAAAGTGATTTTCATGCTTCCAGGGGCTCGGGAAGTGAATTAAATACTATTTGGAGGCATTTAATGTTCAATCAAAAACAGCTGATTTTTGACAAAAGAGATAACACCCCCCCATTACGTCATGCTTCAGAAATGTGGAAAATGGTCCGTTTTCAAATGTTTTCTTTTTGAACGTCAGTTCACATTTGTAGGTGGATCATCAGTGTTAGAGCTAAAATTAGCATGTTTAAAGTGATTTTCATGCTTCCAGGGGCTCGGGAAGTGAATTAAATACTGCAAAAACGTCTGATTTTCGACAAAAGAGATAACACCCCCCCATTACGTCATGCTTCAGAAATGTGGAAAATGGTCCGTTTTCAAATGTTTTATTTTTGAACTTCAGTTCACATTTGTAGGTGGATCATCAGTGTTAGAGCTAAAATTTGCATGTTTAAAGTGATTTTCATGCTTCCAGTAGCCCTAAACACAAGATTTATGGAATGGTTAAAAGTGCATGAAAATGGCCAATTTACTCACTCTGAGTTCTCAAAAAGGGTTTTTTCACCCCGGGAAGTTATTTAAATACCATTTAGAGGCATTTAATGTTCGAGCAAAAACGGCTGATTTTCGACAAAAGAGATAACACCCCCCCATTACGTCATGCTTCAGAAATGTGGAAAATGGTCCGTTTTCAAATGTTTTATTTTTGAGCGTCAGTTCACATTTGTAGGTGTATCATCAGTGTTAGAGCTAAAATTAGCATGTTTAAAGTGATTTTCATGCTTCCAGGAGCTCGGGAAGTGAATTAAATACTATTTGGAGGCATTTAATGTTCAATCAAAAACAGCTGATTTTTGACAAAAGAGATAACACCCCCCCATTACGTCATGCTTCAGAAATGTGGAAAATGGTCCGTTTTCAAATGTTTTCTTTTTGAACGTCAGTTCACATTTGTAGGTGGATCATCAGTGTTAGAGCTAAAATTAGCATGTTTAAAGTGATTTTCATGCTTCCAGGGGCCCTAAACACAAGATTTATGGAATGGTTAAAAGTGCATGAAAATGGCCAATTTACTCACTCTGAGTTCTCAAAAAGGGGTTCTTCACCCCGGGAAGTTAATTAAATACTATTTGGAGGCATTTAATGTTCGAGCAAAAACGGCTGATTTTCGACAAAAGAGATAACACCCCCCCATTACGTCATGCTTCAGAAATGTGGAAAATGGTCCGTTTTCAAATGTTTTATTTTTGAACGTCAGTTCACATTTGTAGGTGGATCATCAGTGTTAGAGCTAAAATTAGCATGTTTAAAGTGATTTTCATGCTTCCAGGAGCTCGGGAAGTGAATTAAATACTATTTGGAGGCATTTAATGTTCAATCAAAAACAGCTGATTTTTGACAAAAGAGATAACACCCCCCCATTACGTCATGCTTCAGAAATGTGGAAAATGGTCCGTTTTCAAATGTTTTCTTTTTGAACGTCAGTTCACATTTGTAGGTGGATCATCAGTGTTAGAGCTAAAATTAGCATGTTTAAAGTGATTTTCATGCTTCCAGGGGCCCTAAACACAAGATTTATGGAATGGTTAAAAGTGCATGAAAATGGCCAATTTACTCACTCTGAGTTCTCAAAAAGGGGTTCTTCACCCCGGGAAGTTAATTAAATACTATTTGGAGGCATTTAATGTTCGAGCAAAAACGGCTGATTTTCGACAAAAGAGATAACACCCCCCCATTACGTCATGCTTCAGAAATGTGGAAAATGGTCTGTTTTCAAATGTTTTATTTTTGAACATCAGTTCACATTTGTAGGTGGATCATCAGTGTTAGAGCTAAAATTAGCATGCTTAAAGTGATTTTCATGCTTCCAGGGGCCATAAACACAAGATTTATGGAATGGTTAAAAGTGCATGAAAATGGCCAATTTACACACTCTGAGTTCTCAAAAAGGGTTTCTTCACCCCGGGAAGTTAATTAAATAACATTTGGAGGCATTTAATGTTCGAGCAACAACGGCTGATTTTCGACAAAAGAGATAACACCCCCCCATTACGTCAAGCTTCAGAAATGTGGAAAATGGTCCGTTTTCAAATGTTTTATTTTTGAACGTCAGTTCACATTTCTAGGTGGATCATCAGTGTTAGAGCTAAAATTCGCATGTTTAAAGTGATTTTCATGCTTCCAGGGGCTCGGGAAGTGAATTAAATACTGCAAAAACGGCTGATTTTCGACAAAAGAGATAACACCCCCCCATTACGTCATGCTTCAGAAATGTGGAAAATGGTCTGTTTTCAAATGTTTTATTTTTGAACATCAGTTCACATTTGTAGGTGGATCATCAGTGTTAGAGCTAAAATTAGCATGCTTAAAGTGATTTTCATGCTTCCAGGGGCCATAAACACAAGATTTATGGAATGGTTAAAAGTGCATGAAAATGGCCAATTTACACACTCTGAGTTCTCAAAAAGGGTTTCTTCACCCCGGGAAGTTAATTAAATAACATTTGGAGGCATTTAATGTTCGAGCAACAACGGCTGATTTTCGACAAAAGAGATAACACCCCCCCATTACGTCAAGCTTCAGAAATGTGGAAAATGGTCCGTTTTCAAATGTTTTATTTTTGAACGTCAGTTCACATTTCTAGGTGGATCATCAGTGTTAGAGCTAAAATTCGCATGTTTAAAGTGATTTTCATGCTTCCAGGGGCTCGGGAAGTGAATTAAATACTGCAAAAACGTCTGATTTTCGACAAAAGAGATAACACCCCCCCATTACGTCATGCTTCAGAAATGTGGAAAATGGTCCGTTTTCAAATGTTTTATTTTTGAACGTCAGTTCACATTTGTAGGTGGATCATCAGTGTTAGAGCTAAAATTTGCATGTTTAAAGTGATTTTCATGCTTCCAGTAGCCCTAAACACAAGATTTATGGAATGGTTAAAAGTGCATGAAAATGGCCAATTTACTCACTCTGAGTTCTCAAAAAGGGTTTTTTCACCCCGGGAAGTTATTTAAATACCATTTGGAGGCATTTAATGTTCGAGCAAAAACGGCTGATTTTCGACAAAAGAGATAACACCCCCCCATTACGTCATGCTTCAGAAATGTGGAAAATGGTCCGTTTTCAAATGTTTTATTTTTGAGCGTCAGTTCACATTTGTAGGTGGATCATCAGTGTTAGAGCTAAAATTAGCATGTTTAAAGTGATTTTCATGCTTCCAGGGGCTCGGGAAGTGAATTAAATACTATTTGGAGGCATTTAATGTTCAATCAAAAACAGCTGATTTTTGACAAAAGAGATAACACCCCCCCATTACGTCATGCTTCAGAAATGTGGAAAATGGTCCGTTTTCAAATGTTTTCTTTTTGAACGTCAGTTCACATTTGTAGGTGGATCATCAGTGTTAGAGCTAAAATTAGCATGTTTAAAGTGATTTTCATGCTTCCAGGGGCTCGGGAAGTGAATTAAATACTGCAAAAACGTCTGATTTTCGACAAAAGAGATAACACCCCCCCATTACGTCATGCTTCAGAAATGTGGAAAATGGTCCGTTTTCAAATGTTTTATTTTTGAACTTCAGTTCACATTTGTAGGTGGATCATCAGTGTTAGAGCTAAAATTTGCATGTTTAAAGTGATTTTCATGCTTCCAGTAGCCCTAAACACAAGATTTATGGAATGGTTAAAAGTGCATGAAAATGGCCAATTTACTCACTCTGAGTTCTCAAAAAGGGTTTTTTCACCCCGGGAAGTTATTTAAATACCATTTAGAGGCATTTAATGTTCGAGCAAAAACGGCTGATTTTCGACAAAAGAGATAACACCCCCCCATTACGTCATGCTTCAGAAATGTGGAAAATGGTCCGTTTTCAAATGTTTTATTTTTGAGCGTCAGTTCACATTTGTAGGTGTATCATCAGTGTTAGAGCTAAAATTAGCATGTTTAAAGTGATTTTCATGCTTCCAGGAGCTCGGGAAGTGAATTAAATACTATTTGGAGGCATTTAATGTTCAATCAAAAACAGCTGATTTTTGACAAAAGAGATAACACCCCCCCATTACGTCATGCTTCAGAAATGTGGAAAATGGTCCGTTTTCAAATGTTTTCTTTTTGAACGTCAGTTCACATTTGTAGGTGGATCATCAGTGTTAGAGCTAAAATTAGCATGTTTAAAGTGATTTTCATGCTTCCAGGGGCCCTAAACACAAGATTTATGGAATGGTTAAAAGTGCATGAAAATGGCCAATTTACTCACTCTGAGTTCTCAAAAAGGGGTTCTTCACCCCGGGAAGTTAATTAAATACTATTTGGAGGCATTTAATGTTCGAGCAAAAACGGCTGATTTTCGACAAAAGAGATAACACCCCCCCATTACGTCAT
This sequence comes from Lissotriton vulgaris, assembly GCF_964263255.1. Classification (NCBI taxonomy): domain Eukaryota; kingdom Metazoa; phylum Chordata; class Amphibia; order Caudata; family Salamandridae; genus Lissotriton; species Lissotriton vulgaris. Next base: position 1,035,497 of record NW_028243998.1, read on the forward strand.
GCTTCAGAAATGTGGAAAATGGTCTGTTTTCAAATGTTTTATTTTTGAACATCAGTTCACATTTGTAGGTGGATCATCAGTGTTAGAGCTAAAATTAGCATGCTTAAAGTGATTTTCATGCTTCCAGGGGCCATAAACACAAGATTTATGGAATGGTTAAAAGTGCATGAAAATGGCCAATTTACACACTCTGAGTTCTCAAAAAGGGTTTCTTCACCCCGGGAAGTTAATTAAATAACATTTGGAGGCATTTAATGTTCGAGCAACAACGGCTGATTTTCGACAAAAGAGATAACACCCCCCCATTACGTCAAGCTTCAGAAATGTGGAAAATGGTCCGTTTTCAAATGTTTTATTTTTGAACGTCAGTTCACATTTCTAGGTGGATCATCAGTGTTAGAGCTAAAATTCGCATGTTTAAAGTGATTTTCATGCTTCCAGGGGCTCGGGAAGTGAATTAAATACTGCAAAAACGTCTGATTTTCGACAAAAGAGATAACACCCCCCCATTACGTCATGCTTCAGAAATGTGGAAAATGGTCCGTTTTCAAATGTTTTATTTTTGAACGTCAGTTCACATTTGTAGGTGGATCATCAGTGTTAGAGCTAAAATTAGCATGTTTAAAGTGGTTTTCATGCTTCCAGGGGCCCTAAACACAAGATTTATGGAATGGTTAAAAGTGCATGAAAATGGCCAATTTACTCACTCTGAGTTCTCAAAAAGGGTTTCTTCACCCAGGGAAGTTAATTAAATACCATTTGGAGGCATTTAATGTTCGAGCAAAAACGGCTGATTTTCGACAAAAGAGATAACACCCCCCCATTACGTCATGCTTCAGAAATGTGGAAAATGGTCTGTTTTCAAATGTTTTATTTTTGAACATCAGTTCACATTTGTAGGTGGATCATCAGTGTTAGAGCTAAAATTAGCATGCTTAAAGTGATTTTCATGCTTCCAGGGGCCATAAACACAAGATTTATGGAATGGTTAAAAGTGCATGAAAATGGCCAATTTACTCACTCTGAGTTCTCAAAAAGGGTTTTTTCATCCCGGGAAGTTATTTAAATACCATTTGGAGGCATTTAATGTTCGAGCAAAAACGGCTGATTTTCGACAAAAGAGATAACACCCCCCCATTACGTCATGCTTCAGAAATGTGGAAAATGGTCCGTTTTCAAATGTTTTATTTTTGAGCGTCAGTTCACATTTGTAGGTGGATCATCAGTGTTAGAGCTAAAATTAGCATGTTTAAAGTGATTTTCATGCTTCCAGGGGCTCGGGAAGTGAATTAAATACTATTTGGAGGCATTTAATGTTCAATCAAAAACAGCTGATTTTTGACAAAAGAGATAACACCCCCCCATTACGTCATGCTTCAGAAATGTGGAAAATGGTCCGTTTTCAAATGTTTTCTTTTTGAACGTCAGTTCACATTTGTAGGTGGATCATCAGTGTTAGAGCTAAAATTAGCATGTTTAAAGTGATTTTCATGCTTCCAGGGGCTCGGGAAGTGAATTAAATACTGCAAAAACGTCTGATTTTCGACAAAAGAGATAACACCCCCCCATTACGTCATGCTTCAGAAATGTGGAAAATGGTCCGTTTTCAAATGTTTTATTTTTGAACTTCAGTTCACATTTGTAGGTGGATCATCAGTGTTAGAGCTAAAATTTGCATGTTTAAAGTGATTTTCATGCTTCCAGTAGCCCTAAACACAAGATTTATGGAATGGTTAAAAGTGCATGAAAATGGCCAATTTACTCACTCTGAGTTCTCAAAAAGGGTTTTTTCACCCCGGGAAGTTATTTAAATACCATTTAGAGGCATTTAATGTTCGAGCAAAAACGGCTGATTTTCGACAAAAGAGATAACACCCCCCCATTACGTCATGCTTCAGAAATGTGGAAAATGGTCCGTTTTCAAATGTTTTATTTTTGAGCGTCAGTTCACATTTGTAGGTGTATCATCAGTGTTAGAGCTAAAATTAGCATGTTTAAAGTGATTTTCATGCTTCCAGGAGCTCGGGAAGTGAATTAAATACTATTTGGAGGCATTTAATGTTCAATCAAAAACAGCTGATTTTTGACAAAAGAGATAACACCCCCCCATTACGTCATGCTTCAGAAATGTGGAAAATGGTCCGTTTTCAAATGTTTTCTTTTTGAACGTCAGTTCACATTTGTAGGTGGATCATCAGTGTTAGAGCTAAAATTAGCATGTTTAAAGTGATTTTCATGCTTCCAGGGGCCCTAAACACAAGATTTATGGAATGGTTAAAAGTGCATGAAAATGGCCAATTTACTCACTCTGAGTTCTCAAAAAGGGGTTCTTCACCCCGGGAAGTTAATTAAATACTATTTGGAGGCATTTAATGTTCGAGCAAAAACGGCTGATTTTCGACAAAAGAGATAACACCCCCCCATTACGTCATGCTTCAGAAATGTGGAAAATGGTCCGTTTTCAAATGTTTTATTTTTGAACGTCAGTTCACATTTGTAGGTGGATCATCAGTGTTAGAGCTAAAATTAGCATGTTTAAAGTGATTTTCATGCTTCCAGGGTCTCGGGAAGTGAATTAAATACTATTTGGAGGCATTTAATGTTCAAGCAAAAACGGCTGATTTTCGACAAAAGAGATAACACCCCCCCATTACGTCATGCTTCAAAAATGTGGAAAATGGTCCGTTTTCAAATGTTTTATTTTTGAACGTCAGTTCACATTTGTAGGTGGATCATCAGTGTTAGAGCTAAAATTAGCATATTTAAAGTGGTTTTCATGCTTCCAGGGGCCCTAAACACAAGATTTATGGAATGGTTAAAAGTGCATGAAAATGGCCAATTTACTCACTCTGAGTTCTCAAAAAGGGTTTCTTCACCCAGGGAAGTTAATTAAATACCATTTGGAGGCATTTAGTGTTCGAGCAAAAACAGCTGATTTTCGACAAAAGAGATAACACCCCCCATTACGTCATGCTTCAGAAATGTGGAAAATGGTCCGTTTTCAAATGTTTTATTTTTGAACGTCAGTTCACATTTGTAGGTGGATCATCAGTGTTAGAGCTAAAATTAGCATGTTTAAAGTGATTTTCATGCTTCCAGGGGCTCGGGAAGTGAATTAAATACTATTTGGAGGCATTTAATGTTCAATCAAAAACAGCTGATTTTTGACAAAAGAGATAACACCCCCCATTACGTCATGCTTCAGAAATGTGGAAAATGGTCCGTTTTCAAATGTTTTCTTTTTGAACGTCAGTCACGTTTGTAGGTGGATCATCAGTGTTAGAGCTAAAATTAGCATGTTTAAAGTGATTTTCATGCTTCCAGGGGCCCTAAACACAGGATTTAGGGAGTGGTTAAAAGTGCATGAAAATGGCCAATTTACTCACTCTGAGTTCTCAAAAAGGGTTTCTTCACCCCAGGAAGTTAATTAAATACCATTTGGAGGCATTTAATGTTCGAGCAAAAACGCTGATTTTTGACAAAAGAGATAACACCCCCCCATTACGTCATGCTTCAGAAATGTGGAAAATGGTCCATTTTCAAATGTTTTCTTTTTGAACGTCAGTTCACATTTGTAGGTGGAACATCAGTGTTAGAGCTAAAATTAGCATGTTTAAAGTGGTTTTCATGCTTCCAGGGGCCCTAAACACAAGATTTATGGAATGGTTAAAAGTGCATGAAAATGGCCAATTTACTCACTCTGAGTTCTCAAAAAGGGTTTCTTCACCCAGGGAAGTTAATTAAATACCATTCGGAGGCATTTAATGTTCGAGCAAAAACGGCTGATTTTCGACAAAAGAGATAACACCCCCCCATTACGTCATGCTTCAGAAATGTGGAAAATGGTCTGTTTTCAAATGTTTTATTTTTGAACATCAGTTCACATTTGTAGGTGGATCATCAGTGTTAGAGCTAAAATTAGCATGCTTAAAGTGATTTTCATGCTTCCAGGGCCATAAACACAAGATTTATGGAATGGTTAAAAGTGCATGAAAATGGCCAATTTACACACTCTGAGTTCTCAAAAAGGGTTTCTTCACCCCGGGAAGTTAATTAAATAACATTTGGAGGCATTTAATGTTCGAGCAACAACGGCTGATTTTCGACAAAAGAGATAACACCCCCCCATTACGTCAAGCTTCAGAAATGTGGAAAATGGTCCGTTTTCAAATGTTTTATTTTTGAACGTCAGTTCACATTTCTAGGTGGATCATCAGTGTTAGAGCTAAAATTCGCATGTTTAAAGTGATTTTCATGCTTCCAGGGGCTCAGGAAGTGAATTAAATACTGCAAAAACGTCTGATTTTCGACAAAAGAGATAACACCCCCCCATTACGTCATGCTTCAGAAATGTGGAAAATGGTCCGTTTTCAAATGTTTTATTTTTGAACGTCAGTTCACATTTGTAGGTGGATCATCAGTGTTAGAGCTAAAATTTGCATGTTTAAAGTGATTTTCATGCTTCCAGTAGCCCTAAACACAAGATTTATGGAATGGTTAAAAGTGCATGAAAATGGCCAATTTACTCACTCTGAGTTCTCAAAAAGGGTTTTTTCACCCCGGGAAGTTATTTAAATACCATTTGGAGGCATTTAATGTTCGAGCAAAAACGGCTGATTTTCGACAAAAGAGATAACACCCCCCCATTACGTCATGCTTCAGAAATGTGGAAAATGGTCCGTTTTCAAATGTTTTATTTTTGAGCGTCAGTTCACATTTGTAGGTGGATCATCAGTGTTAGAGCTAAAATTAGCATGTTTAAAGTGATTTTCATGCTTCCAGGGGCTCGGGAAGTGAATTAAATACTATTTGGAGGCATTTAATGTTCAATCAAAAACAGCTGATTTTTGACAAAAGAGATAACACCCCCCCATTACGTCATGCTTCAGAAATGTGGAAAATGGTCAGTTTTCAAATGTTTTCTTTTTGAACGTCAGTTCACATTTGTAGGTGGATCATCAGTGTTAGAGCTAAAATTAGCATGTTTAAAGTGATTTTCATGCTTCCAGGGGCTCGGGAAGTGAATTAAATACTGCAAAAACGTCTGATTTTCGACAAAAGAGATAACACCCCCCCATTACGTCATGCTTCAGAAATGTGGAAAATGGTCCGTTTTCAAATGTTTTATTTTTGAACTTCAGTTCACATTTGTAGGTGGATCATCAGTGTTAGAGCTAAAATTTGCATGTTTAAAGTGATTTTCATGCTTCCAGTAGCCCTAAACACAAGATTTATGGAATGGTTAAAAGTGCATGAAAATGGCCAATTTACTCACTCTGAGTTCTCAAAAAGGGTTTTTTCACCCCGGGAAGTTATTTAAATACCATTTAGAGGCATTTAATGTTCGAGCAAAAACGGCTGATTTTCGACAAAAGAGATAACACCCCCCCATTACGTCATGCTTCAGAAATGTGGAAAATGGTCCGTTTTCAAATGTTTTATTTTTGAGCGTCAGTTCACATTTGTAGGTGTATCATCAGTGTTAGAGCTAAAATTAGCATGTTTAAAGTGATTTTCATGCTTCCAGGAGCTCGGGAAGTGAATTAAATACTATTTGGAGGCATTTAATGTTCAATCAAAAACAGCTGATTTTTGACAAAAGAGATAACACCCCCCCATTACGTCATGCTTCAGAAATGTGGAAAATGGTCCGTTTTCAAATGTTTTCTTTTTGAACGTCAGTTCACATTTGTAGGTGGATCATCAGTGTTAGAGCTAAAATTAGCATGTTTAAAGTGATTTTCATGCTTCCAGGGGCCCTAAACACAAGATTTATGGAATGGTTAAAAGTGCATGAAAATGGCCAATTTACTCACTCTGAGTTCTCAAAAAGGGGTTCTTCACCCCGGGAAGTTAATTAAATACTATTTGGAGGCATTTAATGTTCGAGCAAAAACGGCTGATTTTCGACAAAAGAGATAACACCCCCCCATTACGTCATGCTTCAGAAATGTGGAAAATGGTCTGTTTTCAAATGTTTTATTTTTGAACATCAGTTCACATTTGTAGGTGGATCATCAGTGTTAGAGCTAAAATTAGCATGCTTAAAGTGATTTTCATGCTTCCAGGGGCCATAAACACAAGATTTATGGAATGGTTAAAAGTGCATGAAAATGGCCAATTTACACACTCTGAGTTCTCAAAAAGGGTTTCTTCACCCCGGGAAGTTAATTAAATAACATTTGGAGGCATTTAATGTTCGAGCAACAACGGCTGATTTTCGACAAAAGAGATAACACCCCCCCATTACGTCAAGCTTCAGAAATGTGGAAAATGGTCCGTTTTCAAATGTTTTATTTTTGAACGTCAGTTCACATTTCTAGGTGGATCATCAGTGTTAGAGCTAAAATTCGCATGTTTAAAGTGATTTTCATGCTTCCAGGGGCTCGGGAAGTGAATTAAATACTGCAAAAACGTCTGATTTTCGACAAAAGAGATAACACCCCCCCATTACGTCATGCTTCAGAAATGTGGAAAATGGTCCGTTTTCAAATGTTTTATTTTTGAACGTCAGTTCACATTTGTAGGTGGATCATCAGTGTTAGAGCTAAAATTAGCATGTTTAAAGTGGTTTTCATGCTTCCAGGGGCCCTAAACACAAGATTTATGGAATGGTTAAAAGTGCATGAAAATGGCCAATTTACTCACTCTGAGTTCTCAAAAAGGGTTTCTTCACCCAGGGAAGTTAATTAAATACCATTTGGAGGCATTTAATGTTCGAGCAAAAACGGCTGATTTTCGACAAAAGAGATAACACCCCCCCATTACGTCATGCTTCAGAAATGTGGAAAATGGTCTGTTTTCAAATGTTTTATTTTTGAACATCAGTTCACATTTGTAGGTGGATCATCAGTGTTAGAGCTAAAATTAGCATGCTTAAAGTGATTTTCATGCTTCCAGGGGCCATAAACACAAGATTTATGGAATGGTTAAAAGTGCATGAAAATGGCCAATTTACACACTCTGAGTTCTCAAAAAGGGTTTCTTCACCCCGGGAAGTTAATTAAATAACATTTGGAGGCATTTAATGTTCGAGCAACAACGGCTGATTTTCGACAAAAGAGATAACACCCCCCCATTACGTCAAGCTTCAGAAATGTGGAAAATGGTCCGTTTTCAAATGTTTTATTTTTGAACGTCAGTTCACATTTCTAGGTGGATCATCAGTGTTAGAGCTAAAATTTGCATGTTTAAAGTGATTTTCATGCTTCCAGGGGCTCGGGAAGTGAATTAAATACTGCAAAAACGTCTGATTTTCGACAAAAGAGATAACACCCCCCCCCATTACGTCATGCTTCAGAAATGTGGAAAATGGTCCGTTTTCAAATGTTTTATTTTTGAACGTCAGTTCACATTTGTAGGTGGATCATCAGTGTTAGAGCTAAAATTTGCATGTTTAAAGTGATTTTCATGCTTCCAGTAGCCCTAAACACAAGATTTATGGAATGGTTAAAAGTGCATGAAAATGGCCAATTTACTCACTCTGAGTTCTCAAAAAGGGTTTTTTCACCCCGGGAAGTTATTTAAATACCATTTGGAGGCATTTAATGTTCGAGCAAAAACGGCTGATTTTCGACAAAAGAGATAACACCCCCCCATTACGTCATGCTTCAGAAATGTGGAAAATGGTCCGTTTTCAAATGTTTTATTTTTGAGCGTCAGTTCACATTTGTAGGTGGATCATCAGTGTTAGAGCTAAAATTAGCATGTTTAAAGTGATTTTCATGCTTCCAGGGGCTCGGGAAGTGAATTAAATACTATTTGGAGGCATTTAATGTTCAATCAAAAACAGCTGATTTTTGACAAAAGAGATAACACCCCCCCATTACGTCATGCTTCAGAAATGTGGAAAATGGTCCGTTTTCAAATGTTTTCTTTTTGAACGTCAGTTCACATTTGTAGGTGGATCATCAGTGTTAGAGCTAAAATTAGCATGTTTAAAGTGATTTTCATGCTTCCAGGGGCTCGGGAAGTGAATTAAATACTGCAAAAACGTCTGATTTTCGACAAAAGAGATAACACCCCCCCATTACGTCATGCTTCAGAAATGTGGAAAATGGTCCGTTTTCAAATGTTTTATTTTTGAACTTCAGTTCACATTTGTAGGTGGATCATCAGTGTTAGAGCTAAAATTTGCATGTTTAAAGTGATTTTCATGCTTCCAGTAGCCCTAAACACAAGATTTATGGAATGGTTAAAAGTGCATGAAAATGGCCAATTTACTCACTCTGAGTTCTCAAAAAGGGTTTTTTCACCCCGGGAAGTTATTTAAATACCATTTAGAGGCATTTAATGTTCGAGCAAAAACGGCTGATTTTCAACAAAAGAGATAACACCCCCCCATTACGTCATGCTTCAGAAATGTGGAAAATGGTCCGTTTTCAAATGTTTTATTTTTGAGCGTCAGTTCACATTTGTAGGTGTATCATCAGTGTTAGAGCTAAAATTAGCATGTTTAAAGTGATTTTCATGCTTCCAGGAGCTCGGGAAGTGAATTAAATACTATTTGGAGGCATTTAATGTTCAATCAAAAACAGCTGATTTTTGACAAAAGAGATAACACCCCCCCATTACGTCATGCTTCAGAAATGTGGAAAATGGTCCGTTTTCAAATGTTTTCTTTTTGAACGTCAGTTCACATTTGTAGGTGGATCATCAGTGTTAGAGCTAAAATTAGCATGTTTAAAGTGATTTTCATGCTTCCAGGGGCCCTAAACACAAGATTTATGGAATGGTTAAAAGTGCATGAAAATGGCCAATTTACTCACTCTGAGTTCTCAAAAAGGGGTTCTTCACCCCGGGAAGTTAATTAAATACTATTTGGAGGCATTTAATGTTCGAGCAAAAACGGCTGATTTTCGACAAAAGAGATAACACCCCCCCATTACGTCATGCTTCAGAAATGTGGAAAATGGTCTGTTTTCAAATGTTTTATTTTTGAACATCAGTTCACATTTGTAGGTGGATCATCAGTGTTAGAGCTAAAATTAGCATGCTTAAAGTGATTTTCATGCTTCCAGGGGCCATAAACACAAGATTTATGGAATGGTTAAAAGTGCATGAAAATGGCCAATTTACACACTCTGAGTTCTCAAAAAGGGTTTCTTCACCCCGGGAAGTTAATTAAATAACATTTGGAGGCATTTAATGTTCGAGCAACAACGGCTGATTTTCGACAAAAGAGATAACACCCCCCCATTACGTCAAGCTTCAGAAATGTGGAAAATGGTCCGTTTTCAAATGTTTTATTTTTGTACGTCAGTTCACATTTCTAGGTGGATCATCAGTGTTAGAGCTAAAATTCGCATGTTTAAAGTGATTTTCATGCTTCCAGGGGCTCGGGAAGTGAATTAAATACTGCAAAAACGTCTGATTTTCGACAAAAGAGATAACACCCCCCCCATTACGTCATGCTTCAGAAATGTGGAAAATGGTCCGTTTTCAAATGTTTTATTTTTGAACGTCAGTTCACATTTGTAGGTGGATCATCAGTGTTAGAGCTAAAATTAGCATGTTTAAAGTGGTTTTCATGCTTCCAGGGGCCCTAAACACAAGATTTATGGAATGGTTAAAAGTGCATGAAAATGGCCAATTTACTCACTCTGAGTTCTCAAAAAGGGTTTCTTCACCCAGGGAAGTTAATTAAATACCATTTGGAGGCATTTAATGTTCGAGCAAAAACGGCTGATTTTCGACAAAAGAGATAACACCCCCCCATTACGTCATGCTTCAGAAATGTGGAAAATGGTCTGTTTTCAAATGTTTTATTTTTGAACATCAGTTCACATTTGTAGGTGGATCATCAGTGTTAGAGCTAAAATTAGCATGCTTAAAGTGATTTTCATGCTTCCAGGGGCCATAAACACAAGATTTATGGAATGGTTAAAAGTGCATGAAAATGGCCAATTTACACACTCTGAGTTCTCAAAAAGGGTTTCTTCACCCCGGGAAGTTAATTAAATAACATTTGGAGGCATTTAATGTTCGAGCAACAACGGCTGATTTTCGACAAAAGAGATAACACCCCCCCATTACGTCAAGCTTCAGAAATGTGGAAAATGGTCCGTTTTCAAATGTTTTATTTTTGAACGTCAGTTCACATTTCTAGGTGGATCATCAGTGTTAGAGCTAAAATTCGCATGTTTAAAGTGATTTTCATGCTTCCAGTAGCCCTAAACACAAGATTTATGGAATGGTTAAAAGTGCATGAAAATGGCCAATTTACTCACTCTGAGTTCTCAAAAAGGGTTTTTTCACCCCGGGAAGTTATTTAAATACCATTTGGAGGCATTTAATGTTCGAGCAAAAACGGCTGATTTTCGACAAAAGAGATAACACCCCCCCATTACGTCATGCTTCAGAAATGTGGAAAATGGTCCGTTTTCAAATGTTTTATTTTTGAGCGTCAGTTCACATTTGTAGGTGGATCATCAGTGTTAGAGCTAAAATTAGCATGTTTAAAGTGATTTTCATGCTTCCAGGGGCTCGGGAAGTGAATTAAATACTATTTGGAGGCATTTAATGTTCAATCAAAAACAGCTGATTTTTGACAAAAGAGATAACACCCCCCCATTACGTCATGCTTCAGAAATGTGGAAAATGGTCCGTTTTCAAATGTTTTCTTTTTGAACGTCAGTTCACATTTGTAGGTGGATCATCAGTGTTAGAGCTAAAATTAGCATGTTTAAAGTGATTTTCATGCTTCCAGGGGCTCGGGAAGTGAATTAAATACTGCAAAAACGTCTGATTTTCGACAAAAGAGATAACACCCCCCATTACGTCATGCTTCAGAAATGTGGAAAATGGTCCGTTTTCAAATGTTTTATTTTTGAACTTCAGTTCACATTTGTAGGTGGATCATCAGTGTTAGAGCTAAAATTTGCATGTTTAAAGTGATTTTCATGCTTCCAGTAGCCCTAAACACAAGATTTATGGAATGGTTAAAAGTGCATGAAAATGGCCAATTTACTCACTCTGAGTTCTCAAAAAGGGTTTTTTCACCCCGGGAAGTTATTTAAATACCATTTAGAGGCATTTAATGTTCGAGCAAAAACGGCTGATTTTCGACAAAAGAGATAACACCCCCCCATTACGTCATGCTTCAGAAATGTGGAAAATGGTCCGTTTTCAAATGTTTTATTTTTGAGCGTCAGTTCACATTTGTAGGTGTATCATCAGTGTTAGAGCTAAAATTAGCATGTTTAAAGTGATTTTCATGCTTCCAGGAGCTCGGGAAGTGAATTAAATACTATTTGGAGGCATTTAATGTTCAATCAAAAACAGCTGATTTTTGACAAAAGAGATAACACCCCCCCATTACGTCATGCTTCAGAAATGTGGAAAATGGTCCGTTTTCAAATGTTTTCTTTTTGAACGTCAGTTCACATTTGTAGGTGGATCATCAGTGTTAGAGCTAAAATTAGCATGTTTAAAGTGATTTTCATGCTTCCAGGGGCCCTAAACACAAGATTTATGGAATGGTTAAAAGTGCATGAAAATGGCCAATTTACTCACTCTGAGTTCTCAAAAAGGGGTTCTTCACCCCGGGAAGTTAATTAAATACTATTTGGAGGCATTTAATGTTCGAGCAAAAACGGCTGATTTTCGACAAAAGAGATAACACCCCCCCATTACGTCATGCTTCAGAAATGTGGAAAATGGTCTGTTTTCAAATGTTTTATTTTTGAACATCAGTTCACATTTGTAGGTGGATCATCAGTGTTAGAGCTAAAATTAGCATGCTTAAAGTGATTTTCATGCTTCCAGGGGCCATAAACACAAGATTTATGGAATGGTTAAAAGTGCATGAAAATGGCCAATTTACACACTCTGAGTTCTCAAAAAGGGTTTCTTCACCCCGGGAAGTTAATTAAATAACATTTGGAGGCATTTAATGTTCGAGCAACAACGGCTGATTTTCGACAAAAGAGATAACACCCCCCCATTACGTCAAGCTTCAGAAATGTGGAAAATGGTCCGTTTTCAAATGTTTTATTTTTGAACGTCAGTTCACATTTCTAGGTGGATCATCAGTGTTAGAGCTAAAATTCGCATGTTTAAAGTGATTTTCATGCTTCCAGGGGCTCGGGAAGTGAATTAAATACTGCAAAAACGTCTGATTTTCGACAAAAGAGATAACACCCCCCCATTACGTCATGCTTCAGAAATGTGGAAAATGGTCCGTTTTCAAATGTTTTATTTTTGAACGTCAGTTCACATTTGTAGGTGGATCATCAGTGTTAGAGCTAAAATTTGCATGTTTAAAGTGATTTTCATGCTTCCAGTAGCCCTAAACACAAGATTTATGGAATGGTTAAAAGTGCATGAAAATGGCCAATTTACTCACTCTGAGTTCTCAAAAAGGGTTTTTTCACCCCGGGAAGTTATTTAAATACCATTTGGAGGCATTTAATGTTCGAGCAAAAACGGCTGATTTTCGACAAAAGAGATAACACCCCCCCATTACGTCATGCTTCAGAAATGTGGAAAATGGTCCGTTTTCAAATGTTTTATTTTTGAGCGTCAGTTCACATTTGTAGGTGGATCATCAGTGTTAGAGCTAAAATTAGCATGTTTAAAGTGATTTTCATGCTTCCAGGGGCTCGGGAAGTGAATTAAATACTATTTGGAGGCATTTAATGTTCAATCAAAAACAGCTGATTTTTGACAAAAGAGATAACACCCCCCCATTACGTCATGCTTCAGAAATGTGGAAAATGGTCCGTTTTCAAATGTTTTCTTTTTGAACGTCAGTTCACATTTGTAGGTGGATCATCAGTGTTAGAGCTAAAATTAGCATGTTTAAAGTGATTTTCATGCTTCCAGGGGCTCGGGAAGTGAATTAAATACTGCAAAAACGTCTGATTTTCGACAAAAGAGATAACACCCCCCCATTACGTCATGCTTCAGAAATGTGGAAAATGGTCCGTTTTCAAATGTTTTATTTTTGAACTTCAGTTCACATTTGTAGGTGGATCATCAGTGTTAGAGCTAAAATTTGCATGTTTAAAGTGATTTTCATGCTTCCAGTAGCCCTAAACACAAGATTTATGGAATGGTTAAAAGTGCATGAAAATGGCCAATTTACTCACTCTGAGTTCTCAAAAAGGGTTTTTTCACCCCGGGAAGTTATTTAAATACCATTTAGAGGCATTTAATGTTCGAGCAAAAACGGCTGATTTTCGACAAAAGAGATAACACCCCCCCATTACGTCATGCTTCAGAAATGTGGAAAATGGTCCGTTTTCAAATGTTTTATTTTTGAGCGTCAGTTCACATTTGTAGGTGTATCATCAGTGTTAGAGCTAAAATTAGCATGTTTAAAGTGATTTTCATGCTTCCAGGAGCTCGGGAAGTGAATTAAATACTATTTGGAGGCATTTAATGTTCAATCAAAAACAGCTGATTTTTGACAAAAGAGATAACACCCCCCCATTACGTCATGCTTCAGAAATGTGGAAAATGTTCCGTTTTCAAATGTTTTCTTTTTGAACGTCAGTTCACATTTGTAGGTGGATCATCAGTGTTAGAGCTAAAATTAGCATGTTTAAAGTGATTTTCATGCTTCCAGGGGCCCTAAACACAAGATTTATGGAATGGTTAAAAGTGCATGAAAATGGCCAATTTACTCACTCTGAGTTCTCAAAAAGGGGTTCTTCACCCCGGGAAGTTAATTAAATACTATTTGGAGGCATTTAATGTTCGAGCAAAAACGGCTTTTTTTCGACAAAAGAGATAACCCCCCCCCCCATTACGTCTTGCTTCAGAAATCTGGAAAATGGTCCGTTTTCAAATGTTTTATTTTTGAACGTCAGTTCACATTTGTAGGTGGATCATCAGTGTTAGAGCTAAAATTAGCATGTTTAAAGTGATTTTCATGCTTCCAGGGGCTCGGGAAGTGAATTAAATACTATTTGGAGGCATTTAATGTTCAAGCAAAAACGGCTGATTTTCGACAAAAGAGATAACACCCCCCCATTACGTCATGCTTCAGAAATGTGGAAAATGGTCAGTTTTCAAATGTTTTATTTTTGAACGTCAGTTCACATTTGTAGGTGGATCATCAGTGTTAGAGCTAAAATTAGCATGTTTAAAGTGGTTTTCATGCTTCCAGGGGCCCTAAACACAAGATTTATGGAATGGTTGAAAGTGCAGGAAAATGGCCAATTTACTCACTCTGAGTTCTCAAAAAGGGTTTCTTCACCCAGGGAAGTTAATTAAATACCATTTGGAGGCATTTAATGTTCAAGCAAAAACGGCTGATTTTCGACAAAAGAGATAACACCCCCCATTACGTCATGCTTCAGAAATGTGGAAAATGGTCCATTTTCAAATGTTTTATTTTTGAACGTCAGTTCACATTTGTAGGTGGATCATCAGTGTTAGAGCTAAAATTAGCATGTTTAAAGTGATTTTCATGCTTCCAGGGGCTCAGGAAGTGAATTAAATACTATTTGGAGGCATTTAATGTTCAATCAAAAACAGCTGATTTTTGACAAAAGAGATAACACCCCCCCATTACGTCATGCTTCAGAAATGTGGACAATGGTCCGTTTTCAAATGTTTTATTTTTGAACGTCAGTTCACGTTTGTAGGTGGATCATCAGTGTTAGAGCTAAAATTAGCATGTTTAAAGTGATTTTCATGCTTCCAGGGGCCCTAAACACAGGATTTATGGAGTGGTTAAAAGTGCATGAAAATGGCCAATTTACTCACTCTGAGTTCTCAAAAAGGGTTTCTTCACCCCAGGAAGTTAATTAAATACCATTTGGAGGCATTTAATGTTCGAGCAAAAACGGCTGATTTTCGACAAAAGAGATAACACCCCCCCATTACGTCATGCTTCAGAAATGTGGAAAATGGTCCGTTTTCAAATGTTTTATTTTTGAACGTCAGTTCACATTTGTAGGTGGATCATCAGTGTTAGAGCTAAAATTAGCATGTTTAAAGTGATGTTCATGCTTCCAGGGGCTCGGGAAGTGAATTAAATACTATTTGGAGGCATTTAATGTTCAAGCAAAAACGGCTGATTTTTGACAAAAGAGTTAACACCCCCCCATTACGTCATGCTTCAGAAATGTGGAAAATGGTCCGTTTTCAAATGTTTTATTTTTGAACGTCAGTTCACATTTGTAGGTGGATCATCAGTGTTAGAGCTAAAATTAGCATGTTTAAAGTGATTTTCATGCTTCTAGGGGCCCTAAACACAAGATTTATGGAATGGTTAAAAGTGCATGAAAATGGCCAATTTACTCACTCTGAGTTCTCAAAAAGGGTTTCTTCACCCTGGGAAGTTAATTAAATACCATTTGGAGGCATTTAATGTTCGGGCAAAAACGGCTGATTTTCGACAAAAGAGATAACACCCCCCCATTACGTCATGCTTGAGAAATGTGGAAAATGGTCCGTTTTCAAATGTTTTCTTTTTGAACGTCAGTTCACATTTGTAGGTGGATCATCAGTGTTAGAGCTAAAATTAGCATGTTTGAAGTGATTTTCATGCTTCCTGGGGCCCTAAACACAAGATTTATGGAATGGTTAAAAGTGCATGAAAATGGCCAATTTACTCACTCTGAGTTCTCAAAAAGGGTTTCTTCACCCCGGGAAGTTAATTAAATACCATTTGGAGGCATTTAATGTTCGAGCAAAAACGGCTGATTTTCGACAAAAGAGATAACACCCCCCCATTACGTCATGCTTCAGAAATGTGGAAAATGGTCCGTTTTCAAATGTTTTATTTTTGAACGTCAGTTCACATTTGTAGGTGGATCATCAGTGTTAGAGCTAAAATTAGCATGTTTAAAGTGATTTTCATGCTACCAGGGGCTCGGGAAGTGAATTAAATACTATTTGGAGGCATTTAATGTTCAATCAAAAACAGCTGATTTTTGACAAAAGAGATAACACCCCCCCATTACGTCATGCTTCAGAAATGTGGAAAATGGTCCGTTTTCAAATGTTTTCTTTTTGAACGTCAGTTCACATTTGTAGGTGGATCATCAGTGTTAGAGCTAAAATTAGCATGTTTAAAGTGATTTTCATGCTTCCAGGGGCTCGGGAAGTGAATTAAATACTATTTGGAGGCATTTAATTTTCAATCAAAAACAGCAGATTTTTGACAAAAGAGATAACACCCCCCCATTACGTCATGCTTCAGAAATGTGAAAAATGGTCCGTTTTCAAATGTTTTCTTTTTGAACGTCAGTTCTCATTTGTAGGTGGATCATCAGTGTTAGAGCTAAAATTAGCATGTTTAAAGTGATTTTCATGCTTCCAGGGGCCCTAAACACAAGATTTATGGAATGGTTAAAAGTGCATGAAAATGGCCAATTTACTCACTCTGCGTTCTCAAAAAGGGTTTCTTCACCCAGGGAAGTTAATTAAATACCATTTGGAGGCATTTAATGTCCGAGCAAAAACGGCTGATTTTCGACAAAAGAGATAACACCCCCCCGTTACGTCATGCTTCAGAAATGTGGAAAATGGTCCGTTTTCAAATGTTTTATTTTTGAACGTCAGTTCACATTTTTAGGTGGATCATCAGTGTTAGAGCTAAAATTAGCATGTTTAAAGTGATTTTCATGCTTCCAGGGGCTCGGGAAGTGAATTAAATACTATTTGGAGGCATTTAATGTTCAATCAAAAACAGCTGATTTTTGACAAAAGAGATAACACCCCCCCATTACGTCATGCTTCAGAAATGTGGAAAATGGTCCGTTTTCAAATGTTTTCTTTTTGAACGTCAGTTCACATTTGTAGGTGGATCATCAGTGTTAGAGCTAAAATTAGCATGTTTAAAGTGATGTTCATGCTACCAGGGGCTTGGGAAGTGAATAAAATACTATTTGGAGGCATTTAATGTTCAATCAAAAACAGCTGATTTTTGACAAAAGAGATAACACCCCCCCATTACGTCATGCTTCAGAAATGTGGAAAATGGTCAGTTTTCAAATGTTTTCTTTTTGAACGTCAGTTCACATTTGTAGGTGGATCATCAGTGTTAGAGCTAAAATTAGCATGTTTAAAGTGGTTTTCATGCTTCCAGGGGCCCTAAACACAAGATTTATGGAATGGTTAAAAGTGCATGAAAATGGCCAATTTACTCACTCTGAGTTCTCAAAAAGGGTTTCTTCACCCAGGGAAGTTAATTAAATACCATTTGGAGGCATTTAATGTTCGAGCAAAAACAGCTGATTTTCGACAAAAGAGATAACACCCCCCCATTACGTCATGCTTCAGAAATGTGGAAAATGGTCTGTTTTCAAATGTTTTATTTTTGAACGTCAGTTCACATTTGTAGGTGGATCATCAGTGTTAGAGCTAAAATTAGCATGTTTAAAGTGATTTTCATGCTTCCAGGGTCTCGGGAAGTGAATTAAATACTATTTGGAGGCATTTAATGTTCAAGCAAAAACGGCTGATTTTCGACAAAAGAGATAACAACCCCCCATTACGTCATGCTTCAGAAATGTGGAAAATTGTCCGTTTTCAAATGTTTTATTTTTGAACATCAGTTCACATTTGTAGGTGGATCATCAGTGTTAGAGCTAAAATTAGCATGTTTAAAGTGGTTTTCATGCTTCCAGGGGCCCTAAACACAAGATTTATGGAATGGTTAAAAGTGCATGAAAATGGCCAATTTACTCACTCTGAGTTCTCAAAAAGGGTTTCTTCACCCAGGGAAGTTAATTAAATACCATTTGGAGGCATTTAATGTCCGAGCAAAAACGGCTGATTTTTGACAAAAGAGATAACACCCCCCCATTACGTCATGCTTCAGAAATGTGGAAAATGGTCCGTTTTCAAATGTTTTATTTTTGAACGTCAGTTCACATTTGTAGGTGGATCATCAGTGTTAGAGCTAAAATTAGCATGTTTAAAGTGATTTTCATGCTTCCAGGGGCTCAGGAAGTGAATTAAATACTATTTGGAGGCATTTAATGTTCAATCAAAAACAGCTGATTTTTGACAAAAGAGATAACACCCCCCATTACGTCATGCTTCAGAAATGTGGACAATAGTCCGTTTTCAAATGTTTTATTTTTGAACGTCAGTTCACATTTGTAGGTGGATCATCAGTGTTAGAGCTAAAATTAGCATGTTTAAAGTGATTTTCATGCTTCCAGGGGCCCTAAACACAGGATTTATGGAATGGTTAAAAGTGCATGAAAATGGCCAATTTACTCACTCTGAGTTCTCAAAAAGGGTTTCTTCACCCCGGGAAGTTAATTAAATACCATTTGGAGGCATTTAATGTTCGAGCAAAAACGGCTGATTTTCGACAAAAGAGATAACACCCCCCCATTACGTCATGCTTCAGAAATGTGGAAAATGGTCCGTTTTCAAATGTTTTATTTTTGAACGTCAGTTCACATTTGTAGGTGGATCATCAGTGTTAGAGCTAAAATTAGCATGTTTAAAGTGATGTTCATGCTTCCAGGGGCTCGGGAAGTGAATTAAATACTATTTGGAGGCATTTAATGTTCAAGCAAAAACGGCTGATATTTGACAAAAGAGTTAACACCCCCCCATTACGTCATGCTTCAGAAATGTGGAAAATGGTCCGTTTTCAAATGTTTTATTTTTGAACGTCAGTTCACATTTGTAGGTGGATCATCAGTGTTAGAGCTAAAATTAGCATGTTTAAAGTGATTTTCATGCTTCTAGGGGCCCTAAACACAAGATTTATGGAATGGTTTAAAAGTGCATGAAAATGGCCAATTTACTCACTCTGAGTTCTCAAAAAGGGTTTCTTCACCCTGGGAAGTTAATTAAATACCATTTGGAGGCATTTAATGTTCGGGCAAAAACGGCTGATTTTCGACAAAAGAGATAACACCCCCCCATTACGTCATGCTTGAGAAATGTGGAAAATGGTCCGTTTTTAAATGTTTTCTTTTTGAACGTCAGTTCACATTTGTAGGTGGATCATCAGTGTTAGAGCTAAAATTAGCATGTTTGAAGTGATTTTCATGCTTCCTGGGGCCCTAAACACAAGATTTATGGAATGGTTAAAAGTGCATGAAAATGGCCAATTTACTCACTCTGAGTTCTCAAAAAGGGTTTCTTCACCCCGGGAAGTTAATTAAATACCATTTGGAGGCATTTAATGTTCGAGCAAAAACGGCTGATTTTCGACAAAAGAGATAACACCCCCCCATTACGTCATGCTTCAGAAATGTGGAAAATGGTCCGTTTTCAAATGTTTTATTTTTGAACGTCAGTTCACATTTGTAGGTGGATCATCAGTGTTAGAGCTAAAATTAGCATGTTTAAAGTGATTTTCATGCTACCAGGGGCTCGGGAAGTGAATTAAATACTATTTGGAGGCATTTAATGTTCAATCAAAAACAGCTGATTTTTGACAAAAGAGATAACACCCCCCCATTACGTCATGCTTCAGAAATGTGGAAAATGGTCCGTTTTCAAATGTTTTCTTTTTGAACGTCAGTTCACATTTGTAGGTGGATCATCAGTGTTAGAGCTAAAATTAGCATGCTTAAAGTGATTTTCATGCTTCCAGGGGCCATAAACACAAGATTTATGGAATGGTTAAAAGTGCATGAAAATGGCCAATTTACACACTCTGAGTTCTCAAAAAGGGTTTCTTCACCCCGGGAAGTTAATTAAATAACATTTGGAGGCATTTAATGTTCGAGCAACAACGGCTGATTTTCGACAAAAGAGATAACACCCCCCCATTACGTCAAGCTTCAGAAATGTGGAAAATGGTCCGTTTTCAAATGTTTTTTTTTGAACGTCAGTTCACATTTCTAGGTGGATCATCAGTGTTAGAGCTAAAATTCGCATGTTTAAAGTGATTTTCATGCTTCCAGGGGCTCGGGAAGTGAATTAAATACTGCAAAAACGTCTGATTTTCGACAAAAGAGATAAACACCCCCCCATTACGTCATGCTTCAGAAATGTGGAAAATGGTCCGTTTTCAAATGTTTTATTTTTGAACGTCAGTTCACATTTGTAGGTGGATCATCAGTGTTAGAGCTAAAATTTGCATGTTTAAAGTGATTTTCATGCTTCCAGTAGCCCTAAACACAAGATTTATGGAATGGTTAAAAGTGCATGAAAATGGCCAATTTACTCACTCTGAGTTCTCAAAAAGGTTTTTTTCACCCCGGGAAGTTATTTAAATACCATTTGGAGGCATTTAATGTTCGAGCAAAAACGGCTGATTTTCGACAAAAGAGATAACACCCCCCCATTACGTCATGCTTCAGAAATGTGGAAAATGGTCCGTTTTCAAATGTTTTATTTTTGAGCGTCAGTTCACATTTGTAGGTGGATCATCAGTGTTAGAGCTAAAATTAGCATGTTTAAAGTGATTTTCATGCTTCCAGGGGCTCGGGAAGTGAATTAAATACTATTTGGAGGCATTTAATGTTCAATCAAAAACAGCTGATTTTTGACAAAAGAGATAACACCCCCCCATTACGTCATGCTTCAGAAATGTGGAAAATGGTCCGTTTTCAAATGTTTTCTTTTTGAACGTCAGTTCACATTTGTAGGTGGATCATCAGTGTTAGAGCTAAAATTAGCATGTTTAAAGTGATTTTCATGCTTCCAGGGGCTCGGGAAGTGAATTAAATACTGCAAAAACGTCTGATTTTCGACAAAAGAGATAACACCCCCCCATTACGTCATGCTTCAGAAATGTGGAAAATGGTCCGTTTTCAAATGTTTTATTTTTGAACTTCAGTTCACATTTGTAGGTGGATCATCAGTGTTAGAGCTAAAATTTGCATGTTTAAAGTGATTTTCATGCTTCCAGTAGCCCTAAACACAAGATTTATGGAATGGTTAAAAGTGCATGAAAATGGCCAATTTACTCACTCTGAGTTCTCAAAAAGGGTTTTTTCACCCCGGGAAGTTATTTAAATACCATTTAGAGGCATTTAATGTTCGAGCAAAAACGGCTGATTTTCGACAAAAGAGATAACACCCCCCCATTACGTCATGCTTCAGAAATGTGGAAAATGGTCCGTTTTCAAATGTTTTATTTTTGAGCGTCAGTTCACATTTGTAGGTGTATCATCAGTGTTAGAGCTAAAATTAGCATGTTTAAAGTGATTTCATGCTTCCAGGAGCTCGGGAAGTGAATTAAATACTATTTGGAGGCATTTAATGTTCAATCAAAAACAGCTGATTTTTGACAAAAGAGATAACACCCCCCCATTACGTCATGCTTCAGAAATGTGGAAAATGGTCCGTTTTCAAATGTTTTCTTTTTGAACGTCAGTTCACATTTGTAGGTGGATCATCAGTGTTAGAGCTAAAATTAGCATGTTTAAAGTGATTTTCATGCTTCCAGGGGCCCTAAACACAAGATTTATGGAATGGTTAAAAGTGCATGAAAATGGCCAATTTACTCACTCTGAGTTCTCAAAAAGGGGTTCTTCACCCCGGGAAGTTAATTAAATACTATTTGGAGGCATTTAATGTTCGAGCAAAAACGGCTGATTTTCGACAAAAGAGATAACCACCCCCCCCCATTACGTCATGCTTCAGAAATCTGGAAAATGGTCCGTTTTCAAATGTTTTCTTTTTGAACGTCAGTTCACATTTGTAGGTGGATCATCAGTGTTAGAGCTAAAATTAGCATGTTTGAAGTGATTTTCATGCTTCCTGGGGCCCTAAACACAAGATTTATGGAATGGTTAAAAGTGCATGAAAATGGCCAATTTACTCACTCTGAGTTCTCAAAAAGGGTTTCTTCACCCCGGGAAGTTAATTAAATACCATTTGGAGGCATTTAATGTTCGAGCAAAAACGGCTGATTTTCGACAAAAGAGATAACACCCCCCCATTACGTCATGCTTCAGAAATGTGGAAAATGGTCCGTTTTCAAATGTTTTATTTTTGAACGTCAGTTCACATTTGTAGGTGGATCATCAGTGTTAGAGCTAAAATTAGCATGTTTAAAGTGATTTTCATGCTACCAGGGGCTCGGGAAGTGAATTAAATACTATTTGGAGGCATTTAATGTTCAATCAAAAACAGCTGATTTTTGACAAAAGAGATAACACCCCCCCATTACGTCATGCTTCAGAAATGTGGAAAATGGTCCGTTTTCAAATGTTTTCTTTTTGAACGTCAGTTCACATTTGTAGGTGGATCATCAGTGTTAGAGCTAAAATTAGCATGCTTAAAGTGATTTTCATGCTTCCAGGGGCCATAAACACAAGATTATGGAATGGTTAAAAGTGCATGAAAATGGCCAATTTACACACTCTGAGTTCTCAAAAAGGGTTTCTTCACCCCGGGAAGTTAATTAAATAACATTTGGAGGCATTTAATGTTCGAGCAACAACGGCTGATTTTCGACAAAAGAGATAACACCCCCCCATTACGTCAAGCTTCAGAAATGTGGAAAATGGTCCGTTTTCAAATGTTTTATTTTTGAACGTCAGTTCACATTTCTAGGTGGATCATCAGTGTTAGAGCTAAAATTCGCATGTTTAAAGTGATTTTCATGCTTCCAGGGGCTCGGGAAGTGAATTAAATACTGCAAAAACGTCTGATTTTCGACAAAAGAGATAACACCCCCCCATTACGTCATGCTTCAGAAATGTGGAAAATGGTCCGTTTTCAAATGTTTTATTTTTGAACGTCAGTTCACATTTGTAGGTGGATCATCAGTGTTAGAGCTAAAATTTGCATGTTTAAAGTGATTTTCATGCTTCCAGTAGCCCTAAACACAAGATTTATGGAATGGTTAAAAGTGCATGAAAATGGCCAATTTACTCACTCTGAGTTCTCAAAAAGGGGTTTTTCACCCCGGGAAGTTATTTAAATACCATTTGGAGGCATTTAATGTTCGAGCAAAACGGCTGATTTTCGACAAAAGAG
This sequence comes from Lissotriton vulgaris, assembly GCF_964263255.1. NCBI lineage: Eukaryota > Metazoa > Chordata > Amphibia > Caudata > Salamandridae > Lissotriton > Lissotriton vulgaris. The sequence goes on from NW_028243998.1 coordinate 1,058,360, forward strand.
ATAACACCCCCCCATTACGTCATGCTTCAGAAATGTGGAAAATGGTCTGTTTTCAAATGTTTTATTTTTGAGCGTCAGTTCACATTTGTAGGTGGATCATCAGTGTTAGAGCTAAAATTAGCATGTTTAAAGTGATTTCATGCTTCCAGGGGCTCGGGAAGTGAATTAAATACTATTTGGAGGCATTTAATGTTCAATCAAAAACAGCTGATTTTTGACAAAAGAGATAACACCCCCCCATTACGTCATGCTTCAGAAATGTGGAAAATGGTCCGTTTTCAAATGTTTTCTTTTTGAACGTCAGTTCACATTTGTAGGTGATCATCAGTGTTAGAGCTAAAATTAGCATGTTTAAAGTGATTTTCATGCTTCCAGGGGCTCGGGAAGTGAATTAAATACTGCAAAAACGTCTGATTTTCGACAAAAGAGATAACACCCCCCCATTACGTCATGCTTCAGAAATGTGGAAAATGGTCCGTTTTCAAATGTTTTATTTTTGAACTTCAGTTCACATTTGTAGGTGGATCATCAGTGTTAGAGCTAAAATTTGCATGTTTAAAGTGATTTTCATGCTTCCAGTAGCCCTAAACACAAGATTTATGGAATGGTTAAAAGTGCATGAAAATGGCCAATTTACTCACTCTGAGTTCTCAAAAAGGGTTTTTTCACCCCGGGAAGTTATTTAAATACCATTTAGAGGCATTTAATGTTCGAGCAAAAACGGCTGATTTTCGACAAAAGAGATAACACCCCCCCATTACGTCATGCTTCAGAAATGTGGAAAATGGTCCTTTTTCAAATGTTTTATTTTTGAGCGTCAGTTCACATTTGTAGGTGTATCATCAGTGTTAGAGCTAAAATTAGCATGTTTAAAGTGATTTTCATGCTTCCAGGAGCTCGGGAAGTGAATTAAATACTATTTGGAGGCATTTAATGTTCAATCAAAAACAGCTGATTTTTGACAAAAGAGATAACACCCCCCCATTACGTCATGCTTCAGAAATGTGGAAAATGGTCCGTTTTCAAATGTTTTCTTTTTGAACGTCAGTTCACATTTGTAGGTGGATCATCAGTGTTAGAGCTAAAATTAGCATGTTTAAAGGGATTTTCATGCTTCCAGGGGCCCTAAACACAAGATTTATGGAATGGTTAAAAGTGCATGAAAATGGCCAATTTACTCACTCTGAGTTCTCAAAAAGGGGTTCTTCACCCCGGGAAGTTAATTAAATACTATTTGGAGGCATTTAATGTTCGAGCAAAAACGGCTGATTTTCGACAAAAGAGATAACCCCCCCCCCCCCCATTACGTCATGCTTCAGAAATCTGGAAAATGGTCCGTTTTCAAATGTTTTATTTTTGAACGTCAGTTCACATTTGTAGGTGGATCATCAGTGTTAGAGCTAAAATTAGCATGTTTAAAGTGATTTTCATGCTTCCAGGGGCTCGGGAAGTGAATTAAATACTATTTGGAGGCATTTAATGTTCAAGCAAAAACGGCTGATTTTCGACAAAAGAGATAACACCCCCCCATTACGTCATGCTTCAGAAATGTGGAAAATGGTCAGTTTTCAAATGTTTTATTTTTGAACGTCAGTTCACATTTGTAGGTGGATCATCAGTGTTAGAGCTAAAATTAGCATGTTTAAAGTGGTTTTCATGCTTCCAGGGGCCCTAAACACAAGATTTATGGAATGGTTGAAAGTGCAGGAAAATGGCCAATTTACTCACTCTGAGTTCTCAAAAAGGGTTTCTTCACCCAGGGAAGTTAATTAAATACCATTTGGAGGCATTTAATGTTCAAGCAGAAACGGCTGATTTTCGACAAAAGAGATAACACCCCCCCATTACGTCATGCTTCAGAAATGTGGAAAATGGTCCGTTTTCAAATGTTTTATTTTTGAACGTCAGTTCACATTTGTAGGTGGATCATCAGTGTTAGAGCTAAAATTAGCATGTTTAAAGTGATTTTCATGCTTCCAGGGGCTCAGGAAGTGAATTAAATACTATTTGGAGGCATTTAATGTTCAATCAAAAACAGCTGATTTTTGACAAAAGAGATAACACCCCCCCATTACGTCATGCTTCAGAAATGTGGACAATGGTCCGTTTTCAAATGTTTTATTTTTGAACGTCAGTTCACGTTTGTAGGTGGATCATCAGTGTTAGAGCTAAAATTAGCATGTTTAAAGTGATTTTCATGCTTCCAGGGGCCCTAAACACAGGATTCATGGAGTGGTTAAAAGTGCATGAAAATGGCCAATTTACTCACTCTGAGTTCTCAAAAAGGGTTTCTTCACCCCAGGAAGTTAATTAAATACCATTTGGAGGCATTTAATGTTCGAGCAAAAACGGCTGATTTTCGACAAAAGAGATAACACCCCCCCATTACGTCATGCTTCAGAAATGTGGAAAATGGTCCGTTTTCAAATGTTTTATTTTTGAACGTCAGTTCACATTTGTAGGTGGATCATCAGTGTTAGAGCTAAAATTAGCATGTTTAAAGTGATGTTCATGCTTCCAGGGGCTCGGGAAGTGAATTAAATACTATTTGGAGGCATTTAATGTTCAAGCAAAAACGGCTGATTTTTGACAAAAGAGTTAACACCCCCCCATTACGTCATGCTTCAGAAATGTGGAAAATGGTCCGTTTTCAAATGTTTTATTTTTGAACGTCAGTTCACATTTGTAGGTGGATCATCAGTGTTAGAGCTAAAATTAGCATGTTTAAAGTGATTTTCATGCTTCTAGGGGCCCTAAACACAAGATTTATGGAATGGTTAAAAGTGCATGAAAATGGCCAATTTACTCACTCTGAGTTCTCAAAAAGGGTTTCTTCACCCTGGGAAGTTAATTAAATACCATTTGGAGGCATTTAATGTTCGGGCAAAAACGGCTGATTTTCGACAAAAGAGATAACACCCCCCCATTACGTCATGCTTGAGAAATGTGGAAAATGGTCCGTTTTCAAATGTTTTCTTTTTGAACGTCAGTTCACATTTGTAGGTGGATCATCAGTGTTAGAGCTAAAATTAGCATGTTTGAAGTGATTTTCATGCTTCCTGGGGCCCTAAACACAAGATTTATGAAATGGTTAAAAGTGCATGAAAATGGCCAATTTACTCACTCTGAGTTCTCAAAAAGGGTTTCTTCACCCCGGGAAGTTAATTAAATACCATTTGGAGGCATTTAATGTTCGAGCAAAAACGGCTGATTTTCGACAAAAGAGATAACACCCCCCCATTACGTCATGCTTCAGAAATGTGGAAAATGGTCCGTTTTCAAATGTTTTATTTTTGAACGTCAGTTCACATTTGTAGGTGGATCATCAGTGTTAGAGCTAAAATTAGCATGTTTAAAGTGATTTTCATGCTACCAGGGGCTCGGGAAGTGAATTAAATACTATTTGGAGGCATTTAATGTTCAATCAAAAACAGCTGATTTTTGACAAAAGAGATAACACCCCCCATTACGTCATGCTTCAGAAATGTGGAAAATGGTCCGTTTTCAAATGTTTTCTTTTTGAACGTCAGTTCACATTTGTAGGTGGATCATCAGTGTTAGAGCTAAAATTAGCATGTTTAAAGTGATTTTCATGCTTCCAGGGGCTCGGGAAGTGAATTAAATACTATTTGGAGGCATTTAATTTTCAATCAAAAACAGCTGATTTTTGACAAAAGAGATAACACCCCCCCATTACGTCATGCTTCAGAAATGTGAAAAATGGTCCGTTTTCAAATGTTTTCTTTTTGAACGTCAGTTCTCATTTGTAGGTGGATCATCAGTGTTAGAGCTAAAATTAGCATGTTTAAAGTGATTTTCATGCTTCCAGGGGCCCTAAACACAATATTTATGGAATGGTTAAAAGTGCATGAAAATGGCTAATTTACTCACTCTGAGTTCTCAAAAAGGGTTTCTTCACCCCGGGAAGTTAATGAAATACCATTTGGAGGCATTTAATGTTCGAGCAAAAACGGCTGATTTTCGACAAAAGAGATAACACCCCCCCATTACGTCATGCTTCAGAAATGTGGAAAATGGTCCGTTTTCAAATGTTTTATTTTTGAACGTCAGTTCACATTTGTAGGTGGATCATCAGTGTTAGAGCTTAAATTAGCATGTTTAAAGTGATTTTCATGCTTCCAGGGTCTCGGGAAGTGAATTAAATACTATTTGGAGGCATTTAATGTTCAAGCAAAAACGGCTGATTTTCGACAAAAGAGATAACAACCCCCCATTACGTCATGCTTCAGAAATGTGAAAAATGGTCCGTTTTCAAATGTTTTATTTTTGAACATCAGTTCACATTTGTAGGTGGATCATCAGTGTTAGAGCTAAAATTAGCATGTTTAAAGTGGTTTTCATGCTTCCAGGGGCCCTAAACACAAGATTTATGGAATGGTTAAAAGTGCATGAAAATGGCCAATTTACTCACTCTGCGTTCTCAAAAAGGGTTTTCTTCACCCAGGGAAGTTAATTAAATACCATTTGGAGGCATTTAATGTCCGAGCAAAAACGGCTGATTTTCGACAAAAGAGATAACACCCCCCCGTTACGTCATGCTTCAGAAATGTGGAAAATGGTCCGTTTTCAAATGTTTTATTTTTGAACGTCAGTTCACATTTGTAGGTGGATCATCAGTGTTAGAGCTAAAATTAGCATGTTTAAAGTGATTTTCATGCTTCCAGGGGCTCGGGAAGTGAATTAAATACTATTTGGAGGCATTTAATGTTCAATCAAAAACAGCTGATTTTTGACAAAAGAGATAACACCCCCCCATTACGTCATGCTTCAGAAATGTGGAAAATGGTCCGTTTTCAAATGTTTTCTTTTTGAACGTCAGTTCACATTTGTAGGTGGATCATCAGTGTTAGAGCTAAAATTAGCATGTTTAAAGTGATTTTCATGCTACCAGGGGCTCGGGAAGTGAATAAAATACTATTTGGAGGCATTTAATGTTCAATCAAAAACAGCTGGATTTTTGACAAAAGAGATAACACCCCCCCATTACGTCATGCTTCAGAAATGTGGAAAATGGTCAGTTTTCAAATGTTTTCTTTTTGAACGTCAGTTCACATTTGTAGGTGGATCATCAGTGTTAGAGCTAAAATTAGCATGTTTAAAGTGGTTTTCATGCTTCCAGGGGCCCTAAACACAAGATTTATGGAATGGTTAAAAGTGCATGAAAATGGCCAATTTACTCACTCTGAGTTCTCAAAAAGGGTTTCTTCACCCAGGGAAGTTAATTAAATACCATTTGGAGGCATTTAATGTTCGAGCAAAAACAGCTGATTTTCGACAAAAGAGATAACACCCCCCCATTACGTCATGCTTCAGAAATGTGGAAATGGTCCGTTTTCAAATGTTTTATTTTTGAACGTCAGTTCACATTTGTAGGTGGATCATCAGTGTTAGAGCTAAAATTAGCATGTTTAAAGTGATTTTCATGCTTCCAGGGTCTCGGGAAGTGAATTAAATACTATTTGGAGGCATTTAATGTTCAAGCAAAAACGGCTGATTTTCGACAAAAGAGATAACAACCCCCCATTACGTCATGCTTCAGAAATGTGGAAAATTGTCCGTTTTCAAATGTTTTATTTTTGAACATCAGTTCACATTTGTAGGTGGATCATCAGTGTTAGAGCTAAAATTAGCATGTTTAAAGTGGTTTTCATGCTTCCAGGGGCCCTAAACACAAGATTTATGGAATGGTTTAAAAGTGCATGAAAATGGCCAATTTACTCACTCTGAGTTCTCAAAAGGGTTTCTTCACCCAGGGAAGTTAATTAAATACCATTTGGAGGCATTTAATGTCCGAGCAAAAACGGCTGATTTTCGACAAAAGAGATAACACCCCCCCATTACGTCATGCTTCAGAAATGTGGAAAATGGTCCGTTTTCAAATGTTTTATTTTTGAACGTCAGTTCACATTTGTAGGTGGATCATCAGTGTTAGAGCTAAAATTAGCATGTTTAAAGTGATTTTCATGCTTCCAGGGGCTCAGGAAGTGAATTAAATACTATTTGGAGGCATTTAATGTTCAATCAAAAACAGCTGATTTTTGACAAAAGAGATAACACCCCCCCATTACGTCATGCTTCAGAAATGTGGACAATAGTCCGTTTTCAAATGTTTTATTTTTGAACGTCAGTTCACATTTGTAGGTGGATCATCAGTGTTAGAGCTAAAATTAGCATGTTTAAAGTGATTTTCATGCTTCCAGGGGCCCTAAACACAGGATTTATGGAATGGTTAAAAGTGCATGAAAATGGCCAATTTACTCACTCTGAGTTCTCAAAAAGGGTTTCTTCACCCCGGGAAGTTAATTAAATACCATTTGGAGGCATTTAATGTTCGAGCAAAAACGGCTGATTTTCGACAAAAGAGATAACACCCCCCCATTACGTCATGCTTCAGAAATGTGGAAAATGGTCCGTTTTCAAATGTTTTATTTTTGAACGTCAGTTCACATTTGTAGGTGGATCATCAGTGTTAGAGCTAAAATTAGCATGTTTAAAGTGATTTTCATGCTTCCAGGGTCTCGGGAAGTGAATTAAATACTATTTGGAGGCATTTAATGTTCAAGCAAAAACGGCTGATTTTCGACAAAAGAGATAACACCCCCCCATTACGTCATGCTTCAAAAATGTGGAAAATGGTCGTTTTCAAATGTTTTATTTTTGAACGTCAGTTCACATTGTAGGTGGAGCATCAGTGTTAGAGCTAAAATTAGCATGTTTAAAGTGGTTTTCATGCTTCCCAGGGGCCCTAAACACAAGATTTATGGAATGGTTAAAAGTGCATGAAAATGGCCAATTTACTCACTCTGAGTTCTCAAAAAGGGTTTCTTCACCCAGGGAAGTTAATTAAATACCATTTGGAGGCATTTAATGTTCGAGCAAAAACAGCTGATTTTCGACAAAAGAGATAACACCCCCCCATTACGTCATGCTTCAGAAATGTGGAAAATGGTCCGTTTTCAAATGTTTTATTTTTGAACGTCAGTTCACATTTGTAGGTGGATCATCAGTGTTAGAGCTAAAATTAGCATGTTTAAAGTGATTTTCATGCTTCCAGGGGCTCGGGAAGTTAATTAAATACCATTTGGAGGCATTTAATGTTCGAGCAAAAACGGCTGATTTTCGACAAAAGAGATAACACCCCCCCATTACGTCATGCTTCAGAAATGTGGAAAATGGTCCGTTTTCAAATGTTTTATTTTTGAACGTCAGTTCACATTTGTAGGTGGATCATCAGTGTTAGAGCTAAAATTAGCATGTTTAAAGTGATTTTCATGCTTCCAGGGGCCCAAAACACAAGATTTATGGAATGGTTAAAAGTGCATGAAAATGGCCAATTTACTCACTCTGAGTTCTCAAAAAGGGTTTCTTCACCCCGGGAAGTTAATTAAATACCATTTGGAGGCATTTAATGTTCGAGCAAAAACGGCTGATTTTCGACAAAAGAGATAACACCCCCCCATTACGTCATGCTTCAGAAATGTGGAAAATGGTCCGTTTTCAAATGTTTTATTTTTGAACGTCAGTTCACATTTGTAGGTGGATCATCAGTGTTAGAGCTAAAATTAGCATGTTTAAAGTGATTTTCATGCTTCCAGGGGCCCAAAACACAAGATTTATGGAATGGTTAAAAGTGCATGAAAATGGCCAATTTACTCACTCTGAGTTCTCAAAAAGGGTTTCTTCACCCCGGGAAGTTAATTAAATACCATTTGGAGGCATTTAATGTTCGAGCAAAAACGGCTGATTTTCGACAAAAGAGATAACACCCCCCCATTACGTCATGCTTCAGAAATGTGGAAAATGGTCCGTTTTCAAATGTTTTTATTTTTGAACGTCAGTTCACATTTGTAGGTGGATCATCAGTGTTAGAGCTAAAATTAGCATGTTTAAAGTGATTTTCATGCTTCCAGGGGCCCAAAACACAAGATTTATGGAATGGTTAAAAGTGCATGAAAATGGCCAATTTACTCACTCTGAGTTCTCAAAAAGGGTTTCTTCACCCCGGGAAGTTAATTAAATACCATTTGGAGGCATTTAATGTTCGAGCAAAACGGCTGATTTTCGACAAAAGAGATAACACCCCCCCATTACGTCATGCTTCAGAAATGTGGAAAATGGTCCGTTTTCAAATGTTTTATTTTTGAACGTCAGTTCACATTTGTAGGTGGATCATCAGTGTTAGAGCTAAAATTAGCATGTTTAAAGTGATTTTCATGCTTCCAGGGGCTCGGGAAAGTTAATTAAATACCATTTGGAGGCATTTAATGTTCGAGCAAAAACGGCTGATTTTCGACAAAAGAGATAACACCCCCCCATTACGTCATGCTTCAGAAATGTGGAAAATGGTCCGTTTTCAAATGTTTTATTTTTGAACGTCAGTTCACATTTGTAGGTGGATCATCAGTGTTAGAGCTAAAATTAGCATGTTTAAAGTGATTTTCATGCGGGGCTCGGGAAGTTAATTAAATACCATTTGGAGGCATTTAATGTTCGAGCAAAAACGGCTGATTTTCGACAAAAGAGATAACACCCCCCCATTACGTCATGCTTCAGAAATGTGGAAAATGGTCCGTTTTCAAATGTTTTATTTTTGAACGTCAGTTCACATTTGTAGGTGGATCATCAGTGTTAGAGCTAAAATTAGCATGTTTAAAGTGATTTTCATGCTTCCAGGGGCTTGGGAAGTTAATTAAATACCATTTGGAGGCATTTAATGTTCGAGCAAAAACGGCTGATTTTCGACAAAAGAGATAACACCCCCCAATTACGTCATGCTTCAGAAATGTGGAAAATGGTCCGTTTTCAAATGTTTTATTTTTGAACGTCAGTTCACATTTGTAGGTGGATCATCAGTGTTAGAGCTAAAATTAGCATGTTTAAAGTGATTTTCATGCTTCCAGGGGCCCAAAACACAAGATTTATGGAATGGTTAAAAGTGCATGAAAATGGCCAATTTACTCACTCTGAGTTCTCAAAAAGGGTTTCTTCACCCCGGGAAGTTAATTAAATACCATTTGGAGGCATTTAATGTTCGAGCAAAAACGGCTGATTTTCGACAAAAGAGATAACACCCCCCCATTACGTCATGCTTCAGAAATGTGGGAAAATGGTCCGTTTTCAAATGTTTTATTTTTGAACGTCAGTTCACATTTGTAGGTGGATCATCAGTGTTAGAGCTAAAATTAGCATGTTTAAAGTGATTTTCATGCTTCCAGGGGCTCGGGAAGTTAATTAAATACCATTTGGAGGCATTTAATGTTCGAGCAAAAACGGCTGATTTTCGACAAAAGAGATAACACCACCCCATAACGTCATGCTTCAGAAATGTGGAAAATGGTCCGTTTTCAAATGTTTTATTTTTGAACGTCAGTTC